>NC_091221.1:25716955-25852123 GCF_040958095.1 Procambarus clarkii | reverse complement strand
CCCTCCACCATCCCACACTACCCTCCACCACCCCACACTTCCCTCCACCACCCCACACTACCCTCCACCATCCCACACTTCCCTCCACCACCCCACACTTCCCTCCACCACCCCACACTACCCTCCACCACCCCACACGACCCTCCACCATCCCACACTACCCTCCACCATCCCACACTACCCTCCACCACCCCACACGACCCTCCACTACCCCACACTTCCCTCAACCAACCCACACTACCCTCCACCACCCCACACTACCCTCCACCACCCCACACTACCCTCCACCACCCCACACTACCCTACACCACCCCACACTACCCTCCACCACCCCACACTACCCTCCACCACCCCACACTACCCTCCACCACCCCACACTTCCCTCCAACACCCCACACCTCCCTCCACCACCCCACACTACCCTTCACCACCCCACACTACCCTCCACCACCCCACACCTCCCTCCATCACCCCACACTACCCTCCACCACCCCACACTACCCTCCACCACCCCACACTTCCCTCCAACACCCCACACCTCCCTCCACCACCCCACACTACCCTCCACCACCCCACACTACCCTCCACCATCCCACACTACCCTCCACCATCCCACACTACCCTCCACCACCCCTCACTTCCCTCCACCACCCCACATTACCCTCCACCACCCCACACTTTTCTCCACCACCCCACACTTCCCTCCACCACCCCACACTACCCTCCACCACCCCACACTACCCTCCACCATCCCACACTACCCTCCACCACCCCACACTACCCTCCACCACCCCCCACTTCCCTCCACCACCCCACATTACCCTCCACCACCCCACACTTTTCTCCACCACCCCACACTTCCCTCCACCACCCCACACTACCCTCCACCACCCCACACTACCCTTCACCACCCCACACTTCCCTTCACCACCCCACACTACCCTCCACCACCCCACACTTCCCTTCACCACCCCACACTACCCTCCACCACCCCACACTACCCTCCACCACCCCACACTTTTCTCCACCACCCAACACTACCCTCCACCACCCCACACTACCCTCCACCACCCCACACTTTTCTCCACCACCCCACACTTCCCTCCACCACCCCACACTACCCTCCACCACCCCACACTACCCTCCACCACCCCACACTTCCCTTCACCACCCCACACTACCCTCCACCACCCCACACTTTTCTCCACCACCCAACACTACCCTCCACCACCCCACACTACCCTCCACCACCCCACACTACCCTCCACCACCCCACACTTCCCTCCACCACCCCACACTACCCTCCACCACCCCACACTACCCTCCACCACCCCACACTACCCTCCACCACCCCACACTACCCTCCACCACCCCACATTTCCCTCCACCACCCAACACTACCCTCCACCACCCCACACTTTTCTCCACCACCCCACACTACCCTCCACCACCCCACACTTTTCTCCACCACCCAACACTACCCTCCACCACCCCACACTACCCTCCACTACCCCACACTTCCCTCCACCACCCCACACTACCCTCCACCACCCCACACTTTTCTCCACCACCCAACACTACCCTCCACCACCCCACACTACCCTCCACCACCCCACACTTCCCTCCACCACCCCACACTACCCTCCACCACCCCACACTACCCTCCACCATCCCACACTACCCTCCACCATCCCACACTACCCTCCACCACCCCTCACTTCCCTCCACCACCCCACACTACCCTCCACCACCCCACACTTTTCTCCACCACCCCACACTTCCCTCCACCACCCCACACTACCCTCCACCACCCCACACTTCCCTCCACCACCCCACACTACCCTCCACCACCCCACACGTCCCTCCACCACCCCACACTACTCTCCACCACCCCTCACTACCCTCCACCACCCCACACTACCCTTCACCACCCCACACTTCCCTCCACCACCCCACACTAGCCTCCACCATCCCACACTACCCTCCACTACCCCACACTACCCTCCACCACCCCTCACTTCCCTTCACCACCCCACACTACCCTCCACCACCCCACACTTCCCTCCACCATCCCACACTACCCTACACCACCCCACACTACCCTCCACCACCCCACACTACCCTCCACCACCCCTCACTTCCCTTCACCACCCCACACTACCCTCCACCACCCCACACTTCCCTCCACCATCCCACACTACCCTCCACCACCCCACACTACCCTCCACCATCCCTCACTTCCCTCCACCACCCCACACTACCCTCCACCACCCCACACTTCCCTCAACCACCCCACACTACCCTCCACCACCCCACACTACCCTCCACCACCCCACACTACCCTCCACCACCCCACACTACCCTCCACCACCCCACACTACCCTCCACCACCCCACACTACCCTCCACCACCCCACACTTCCCTCCACCACCCCGCACTACTTTCCACCACCCCACACTTCCCTCCACCACCCCACACTTCCCTCCACCACCCCACACTACCCTCCACCACCTCACACTTCCCTCCACCACCCCTCACTTCCCTCCACCACCCCAAACTTCCCTCCACCACCCCACACTACCCTCCACCACCCCGCACTACTTTCCACCACCCCACACTACCCTCCACCACCCCACACTACCCTCCACCACCCCACACTACCCTCCACCACCCCACACTACCCTCCACCACCCCACACTACCCTCCACCACCCCACACTACCCTCCACCACCCCACACTACCCTCCACCACCCCACACTACCCTCCAACCCCCCGCACTACTTTCCACCACCCCACACTTCCCTCCACCACCCCACACTTCCCTCCACCACCCCACACTACCCTCCACCACCCCACACTTTCCTCCACCACCCCTCACTTCCCTCCACCACCCCACACTACCCTCCACCACCCCTCACGTCCCTCCACCACCCCACACTTCCCTCCACCACCCCACACTTCCCTACACCACCCCTCACTTCCCTCCACCACCCCACACTACCCTCCACCACCCCTCACTTCCCTCCACCACCCCACACTTCCCTCCACCACCCCACACTACCCTCCACCACCCCACACTACCCTCCACCACCCCACACTACCCTCCACCACCCCACACTACCCTCCACCACCCCACACTACCCTCCACCACCCTGCACTACTTTCCACCACCCCACACTACCCTCCACCACCCCACACTACCCTCCACCACCCCACACTACTCTCCACCACCCCACACTACCCTCCACCACCCCACACTTCCCTCCACCACCCCACACTTCCCTCCACCACCCCACACTTCCCTCCACCACCCCACACTACCCTCCACCACCCCACACTTCCCTCCACCACCCCACACTTCCCTCCACCACCCCACACTTCTCTCCACCACCCCACACTTCCCTCCACCACCCAACACTTCCCTCCACCACCCCACTCTACCCTCCACCACCCCACACTACCCTCCACCACCCCACACTACCCTCCACCACCCCACACTACTTTCCACCACCCCACACTACCCTCCACCACCCCACACTACCCCCTCCACCACCCCACACTACCCTCCACCACCCCACACTACCCTCCACCACCCCACACTACCCTCCACCACCCCACACTACCCTCCACCACCCCACACTACCCTCCACCACCCCACACTACCCTCCACCACCCCACACTACCCTCCACCACCCCACACTACCCTCCACCACCCCTCACTTCCCTCCACCACCCCTCACTTCCCTCCACCACCCCTCACTTCCCTCCACCACCCCACACTACTTTCCACCACCCCACACTACCCTCCACCACCCCTCACTTCCCTCCACCACCCCGCACTACTTTCCACCACCCCACACTACCCTCCACCACCCCTCACTTCCCTCCACCACCCCACACTACCCTCCACCACCCCACACTACCCTCCACCACCCCACACTACTCTCCACCACCCCGCACTACTTTCCACCACCCCACACTACCCTCCACCACCCCACACTACCCTCCACCACCCCACACTACTCTCCACCACCCCGCACTACTTTCCACCACCCCACACTACCCTCCACCACCCCACACTACCCTCCACCACCCCACACTACCCTCCACCACCCCACACTTCCCTCCACCACCCCACACTTCCCTCCACCACCCCACACTTCCCTCCACCACCCCACACTACCCTCCACCACCCCACACTTCCCTCCACCTCCCCACACTTCCCTCCACCACCCCACACTTCCCTCCACCACCCCACACTACCCTCCACCACCCCACACTACCCTCCACCACCCCACACTACCCTCCACCACCCCGCACTACTTTCCACCACCCCACACTACCCTCCACCACCCCACACTACCCCCTCCACCACCCCACACTACCCTCCACCACCCCACACTACCCTCCACCACCCCACACTACCCTCCACCACCCCACACTACTCTCCACCACCCCGCACTACTTTCCACCACCCCACACTACCCTCCACCACCCCACACTACCCTCCACCACCCCACACTACACTCCACCACCCCTCACTTCCCTCCACTACCCCTCACTTCCCTCCACCACCCCACACTACTTTCCACCACCCCACACTACCCTCCACCACCCCTCACTTCCCTCCACCACCCCGCACTACTTTCCACCACCCACACTACCCTCCACCACCCCTCACTTCCCTCCACCACCCCACACTACCCTCCACCACCCCACACTACCCTCCACCACCCCACACTACTCTCTACCACCCCGCACTACTTTCCACCACCCCACACTACCCTCCACCACCCCACACTACCCTCCACCACCCCACACTACCCTCCACCACCCCTCACTTCCCTCCACCACCCCTCACTTCCCTCCACCACCCCACACTACTTTCCACCACCCCACACTACCCTCCACCACCCCACACTACCCTCCACCACCCCACACTACCCTCCACCACCCCTCACTTCCCTCCACCACCCCTCACTTCCGTCCACCACCCCACACTTCCCTCCACCACCCCACACTACCCTCCACCACCCCACATTTCCCTCCACCATCCCACACTACCCTCCACCACCCCACACTACCCTCCACCACCCAACACTACCCTCCACCACCCCACACTACCCTCCACCACCCCACACTTCCCTCCAACAGTCCACACTACCCTCCACCATCCCTCACTTCCCTCCATCACCCCACACTACCCTCCACCACCCCACACTACCCTCCACCATCCCACACTTTTCTCCACCACCCCACACTACCCTCCACCATCCCACACTTGCACCAGCAAGATAACATATAAGATTTTAACGGTTGACGAATGTTAATCTTCTTTTTTGATAAACTGTGCACTTGAGACATAGTTAATAAGAGCAGGCTAATATACATGACAACAAAACGTTTTCAGATTCTTTCACACCACTTTCCAGCAACTTTTACAATTTATATAAATTATTTTAGGGAATAATACATAAATTTTATATTTAAACATGATATTAGTGTTTAGTGGAATGCATAAGGAGTCAAATTGTGTTAAAAAGAGCGATATTTAGAAAATTTGGATAAGTACTTTTTTTCAGATCATAGCAAAACTAAATGTATTTTGAAGGTTTCATTCAGCTATGAAATATGATTCACAATTTATTAGTGAATTTTACAAAAAACACCATAAATTTTATATTTAAACATGTAAAAACAATTTGTAATACATTAGGAAGAAAATAGTTGTAGAAAAAACATTTATTATTAAACCTATGTGTTTGGATTTTTGGATTAAAAGTTTCTCAAAGGCTCTCCTGCACCATTCTCAATGCAAGTCATTGCATTGAGAAGCAATTTGTTAAACATGAACGGCCATTTGTAAAACCATGTTGCGACTCATTTATTAATTTATGTTTTTCAGGATGGAGACGAATTGTATTTGCAATTATTGATTGAAGTAACTTTCCCACAATAGACCTTAGGCTAATTGGCCGATAGTTTGACGCAAGTGATCTATCTCCTTTCTTAAAAATTGGTACCACATTAGCTACCTTCCATGACTCTAGCACTCTGCCTAACTCTATTGATTTATTAAATATGGTAGACAGTGGCTCGGAAAGCTCCTCTTTGCATTCTTTAAGCACCCTGGCAAACACTTCATCCGGCCCTGGGGATTTGTTTGATTTTAGTTTTACTAATTGTTTAATTACATCCTCCCTGGTAACTGCTAAACTCGTCAACCTGTCCTCATCCCCACCCACATAGACTTGTTCGGCTGAAGGCATATTGTAAAGTTCTTTAGTAAATACAGATATAAAATATTTGTTAAAAATATTACTCATCTCCTTGTCATTATCTGTTATTTGACCTGTCTCAGATTTTAATGGACCTATCTTTTCCCTAGTCTTAGTTCGATATAACTGAAAGAACCCTTTAGGATTTGACTTTGCTTGCTCTGCTATGCGAACTTCATAGTTTCTTTTTGCTTTCCTAATCTCTTTTTTAACATTACTAATCAGTTGTATGAATTCCTGTTCTAAACTGAATTCCTAATTCTTAATCCTTTTGTACCAAGCTCTCTATTTACCTATAAGGTTCTTTAAATTATTTGTTATCCACTTTGGGTCATTAGTATTCGATCTATTCAATTTGTATGGTATACTACGTTCCTGTGCTTTGTTGAGAATATTCTTAAATAAGTTATATATTAAATCCACATCGAAATCCCATTTTACGTCACCTATTGCTGGGTTCATGTCTCGCTCCAAGACCGGCCCACACCCTATACCCAAGACTTTCCAATCTATTTGACCCAAAAAATTTCTTAGGCTATTAAAATCAGCTTTTCGACAATCTGGCACTTTAACAGAATTTTCTCCTACAAGTTTTTCCATTCTATGCTAAATCTGATTTCTTTGTGATCACTGTTCCCTAGCTCACTCCCTATTTCGATGTCCTTAATTTGTGTTTCCCTGTTAGTTAACACTAAATCTAAAATATTATTTTCCCGAGTTGGTTCCTTAATGTGTTGCTTAAGAAAGCAATTGTCAATTAAATCTAGAAAATCTTCTGCTTCACTATTCCCGGTATTTTTCCAACCAGTTTATTCCACTAAAATTAAAGTCACTTATGACATAAATACTATTAGATCTAGATGCTCTAGATATTTCATCCCATAGATGCTTTGCTTCCATTCTGTCTAAATTTGGTGGCCTATATATAACTCCTATTATAATATTATTTGCTTTTTCGTTTAATTCTATCCAAATAGTTTCTGAGTGTGGCTCAGTTTTGATTCCCTCTTTGAGACTACATTTCGAATTGTCCCTAACATATATGGCTACTCCCCCTCCTCGTCTAATATATCGATCTGTGTGAAATAGTTTAAATCCATTTATTTGATATTCAGCAAATAGTTCTCTATTTTCTACATTCATCCACGTTTCGGATGAATGTAGTCCAATAATATTTATTTTTTCTGTGCAGACAAGAGCATTTAATTCGTTTATTTTATTTCTTAGACTTCTACTGTTAGTGTAATATACCCTAAGTGAATTGTTATTTTGAGGCCCTTCAATTTCCCTGATCATTTTGCCAATTCCTTTCTCCCTCAAACACATACTTTTATTACCTCCTTCCTCCAAATCAATTCCCATACCACTATCTACTAACAGTTTAAACCCAAACAAACACCTCTAACCAATGGTTCCAACGAGTCCGCAACAGCAACAACCCCAGCCCTCGATAGATGCACCCCATCACGAGCATACATTTCATTTCTTCTATAGAAGTGTTCCCAGTTGTCTATGAAAGATGTTGCATTTGATTTGCAATATCTTTCCAGCCGGCAATTGACACCAAGTGCCCTCGACATCCATTCATTACCCACTCCCTTTCTTGGAAGAAAGCTACATATGATCGGGATTCCTCCCTTGCTCCTAACTAATTCAATGGCTGTCCTGAATCTCTGTATTAGTTCCTCACTCCTAACTCGTCCAACATCATTACCAACTGCACTAATACAAATAGTGGGTTTGTTCCCATTTCCCGTCATAATATCATTCATGTTTCCAACAATATCACCAATTCCAGCTCCCGGATAGCAAACCCTTAATCTGTTCCCCCTATCTCTGGCACAAAACGTTCTGTCTAAATACCTCACCTGGGAATCTCCCACAACCAAAATTCGCTTCGGTACCTCCTTAACTTTCTGAGCAGCCTGAGGGGCCTGCACTTCGCCGCTCCTCGCTGATTTCCGTTCTGAGTGACCTGCAGGCTCACCACAGCACTCGTCCTCTAACACGGCAAATGAATTTGCTGTCCTTAGGGCGTCTGTAGGCGGCCTTGTCAAGGTCTTCTTAAGACCCTGTCCTTAACGACTTTCCACGACGAGGTTTTTCAATATTGGTCTCCTTCGTTTCTTCCCGAAGTTTCACCTGTCGTACCTCCTCTCGTAGGGAATCCATCTCTGCTCTCAGAGTTCCAACTAGATTCATCAAATTCTTCACTAATCCTTCCATTATTGCAATAATAATGTTACTACAATTGGAGCTCCAGCTAACACAACCTCTCACTTCAAGATCAACTTGAAGTGATAGTGAGTCTTCTTCCATGTTAATTTCCCTGCCGATTTTTGTATCATCGGCAAATTTGCAAATGTTGCTACTCAAGCCTGAATCTAAATCATTGATATATATTATAAACAACAGAGGTCCCAGGACAGAGCCCTGAGGCACTCGACTTACAACATTTTGCCACTCTGACTTAACCCCATTTATACTAACTCTCTGTTTCCTTTGGAATAGCCATGCCCTAATCCAACTTAATATAGCACCTCCAATACCATGAGCCTCTATTTTTTTAATCAGTCTTTCATGTGGCACCGTATCAAAAGCTTTGCTAAAGTCAAGGTACACGACATCACAATCCTTACCACTATCAACTGCCTCAACTATGCTGGAATAAAAAGATAGCCAATTTGTTAAACATGAACGGCCATTTGTAAAACCATGTTGCGACTCATTTATTAATTTGTGTTTTTCAAGATGAAGACGAATTTTATTTGCAATTATCGATTCAAGTAACTTTCCCACAATAGACGTTAGGCTAATTGGTCGATAGTTCGACGCAAGTGATCTTTCTCCTTTCTTAAAAATTGGTATCACATTAGCAACTTTCCATAACTCTGGCACTCTGCCTAACTCTATTGATTTATTAAATATGATAGACAGTGGGTCGCAAAGCTCCTCTGCATTCTTTAAGCGCCCTGGCAAAAACTTCATCCGGCCCTGGGGATTTGTTTGGTTTGAGTTTAACTATTTGTTTAATTACATCCTCCCTGGTAACTGCTAAACTAGTCAACCTGTCCTAGTCCCACCCATATATACTTGTTCGGCTGAAGGCATATTGTTTAATTCCTCTTTAGTAAATACAGATATAAAATATTTATTAAAAATACTAATCATCTCTTCATCATTATCTGTTATTTGACCTGTCTCAGTTTTTATTGGACCTATCCTCTCCCTAATCTTTGTCCGGCATAACTGTAAAAACCCTTTAGGGTTTGTCTTTGCTTGCTCTGCTATGCGAAGTTCATAGTATCTTTTTGCTTTCCTTATCTCTTTTTTAGTATTTCTAACCAGTTGTACGAATTCCTGTTCTAAACTGACTTCCCCATTCCTAATCCTTTTGTACCATGCTCTCTTTTTACCAATAAGGTTCTTCAGATCCTTTGATATCCACTTTGGATCATTAGTATTCGATCTATTCAATTTATATGGTATACTACATTCCTGGGCTTCGCTTAGAATATTTTTAAATAGGTTATATTTTGAGTCCACATCGAAAACCCCTTTTACGTCACCTATCGCTGGGTTCACGTCTAGCTCTAAGACCGGCCCACACCCCATACCCAAGACTTTCCAATCTATTTGACCCAATAAATTTCTTAGGTTATTGAAATTAGCTTTTCGAAAATCAGGTACTTTAACAGAATTTTCTCATACAGACAGATCTATTCCATTCTATGCTAAATCTGATTTCTTTTTGATCACTGTTCCCTAGCTCATTCCCTATTTCGATGTCCTTAATTTGTGTTTCCCTGTTAGTTAACACTAAATCTAAAATATTATTTTCCTGCGTCGGTTCCTTAATGTGTTGCGTAAGAAAGCAATCGTCAATTAATTCTAGAAAATCTTCTGCTTCATTATTCCCTGTTTTGTTCAACCAGTTTATTCCACTAAAATTAAAGTCACAAATGACATATATACTGTTAGATCTAGATGCTCTATATATTTCATCCCATAGATGCTTTGCTTCCATTCTGTCTAAATTTGGTGGTCTATATATAATTCCTATTATAATATTATTTGCTTTTTCGTTTAATTCTATCCAAATAGTTTCTGTGTGACTCAGACTTGATTCCCTCTTTGAGACTACATTTCAAATTGTCCCTAACGTATATGGCTACTCCCCCTCCTCGTCTTATATATCTATCTGTGTGAAATAGTTTAAATCCATTTATTTGATATTCAGCTAATAGTTCTCTATTTTCTACATTCATCCACGTTTCGGTAAGTGCGATAATATCTATTTTTTTCTGTGCAGACAAGAGCATTTAATTCGTTTATTTTATTTCTTAGACTTCTATTGTTAGTGTAATATACCCTAAGTGAATTGTTATTTTGAGGCCCTTCAATTTCTCTGATCATTTTGCCAATTCCTTTCTCCCCCAAACACATACTTTTATTATCTCCTTCCTCCAAATCAATTCCCATACCACTATCTACTAACAGTTTAAACCCAAACAAACACCTCTAACCACTGGTTCCAACGAGTTCGCAACAGCAACAACCCCAGCCCTCGATAGATGCACCCCATCCCGAGCATACATTTCATTTCTTCCATAGAAGTGTTCCCAGTTGTCTATGAAAGATATTGCATTAAATTTGCTATATCTTTCCAGCCTGCAATTGACACCAAGTGCTCTCGACATCCATTCATTTCCCACTCCCTTTCTTGGAAGAATGCCACATATGACCGGGATTCCTCCCTTGCTCCTAACTAATTTTATTGCTGTCTTGAATCTCTGTATTAGTTCCTCACTCCTAACTCGCCCAACATCATTACCCCCTGCACTAATACAAATAATGGGTTTGTTCCTATTTCCCGTCATTATATCTTTCATGTTTCCAACAATATCACCAATACCAGCTCCCGGGTAGCAAACCCTTAACCTGTTTCCTTTATCTCTGGCACAAAACGTTCTGTCTAAATACCTCACCTGGGAATCTCCCACAACCAAAATTCGCTTTCCTTTAGGCACTTTGAGGGACCTGCGCTTCAATGTTCCTCGTTGCTTTGCCTTTGCCTCCTCGTTGAACTACAGGTTCACCACAGCACTCGTCCTCTAACCTCCTCGACGAGGAGGAGGTACGACGTTCTCGCCACAGTTGGGCAGGTCTGTGATTGCTGTGGCATTGATATGATATCTTACTAGAATTGAAATGCCTCTGGTGCCACCTTGTGGCAGTGGAATCCTTGATATCCTGGGATATTGATATACCTGCCACTCCTGGTGAGTGTTTCTTGAAGTAGAACAATATCAATGCTATCCTTGAGAAGCACTGCTCTGAGTGTTTCTTTTGTTATTGATTTGTGGAACCAATTACTGCGTAACATGGTGGAGGTAGGGTCCCTTGATTGTTTCAGGCATGGGTTGGACGTGAGTATGGTGAGTATATGAGTAGGATTGAGTGGTTATAAATAGGAGCTGCCTCGTATGGGCCAATAGGCCTTCTGCAGTTACCTTTATTCTTATGTTCTTATTTAATGAATCCACTGATTAACTCTGGTTCATCTGGTACAAAGATGACCAAATAATTTGTCATCCGCCTCGAAGATGACCACATAATCTGTCATCCGGTTCGAAGATCCATGTAATGTGGGAACCAACCTGCGAGATTTATATTTATTTAATTTACATGAATTTATATTGAATCTATATATACATTAATTTATATATTTCGATAGCAATTTCTATGATGTTTAGCGGACTGTATTTTTGCAAATTCTCACAAATCGATCCTTACACATTAGGGGTGGTTTATATTAAATTTATATATATGCAGCCAATCAAACTACAGTATTAAACTACATATATTAGTAAATATACTGGGGTTGTTTTATCATATGGTATGGTAGGCCTAGTTCACCAAGTATAACTAGGATGTAGACACCAAATTATCCTTGTGAGAAGCGAGCTTCCATCACCCAAGTAACAGATGTACCAAGATTAATTCTTGCTTCTTCTTCTTGTTGCTGTCAAAGGGCACTAGCTGTAAACCCGTAATCCTATATATGACAGCTATAACAGAGAAAACATTATATATTATTTGATAAGGACCAAGGACTAATTACCAGGGTTTAGTGGCTTGTCTAGTGTCCTAACCGGTTCGCCCTATATCTACTTAACATTAACTGGCCAGAAATGATTTGATAAACGGGTTTCGGTAAGACACTTCCCTTGTTTAGATGTTGACTGCTGTTGATGATGGAAGAAACACTAATTTGATCTCCATAACACTTCGTCCAGAGGAGAATTTATAGGAGCTAAATTTTCTTCAGCCACTATGTTCTTAACAATGTCTGACATCCTTCTCCACTGATGCTCCTGGCTTACTTGTCCAGATGTCAATATGTGGTAGAAGGGTCACATTTACTCTATTTTGATACTGATAATTAAGTTAACTCAAATGAGATGTTTTTATGATGTAATAAGTCAAAGACTACGGTATTTAAGAATAATTTCCAACTGAATATCTGGTGAATTTATAGTACTATGTGGCAATGATATCTCGTTTTCTATTGACGGAAAATTCCACTACAATCTACATTTTCTATGGGTTAACTTATGTATACAACAATATTATCTGCCTATTGCATTTAATATTAGTTAATGGTGTCGGGTTTTCCGACAACTCTTGAAATATGTTAAATATTAAGATACTGCACATCCTTTTAAATGTTCTCTGTATCCATAAAACTGTAAATTCAATGGTAATCCTGATCTTCAGCGCTTCCTAAAGGTCTGTAACGGAAGCCATGGACACCACATGAAATGTTTTTGTTAGTTTAGGTCATGTATTATGCTTCCATACCCATCCTATGGCCGGTACTGGAAAGGATTACAGATTTAAGACAATTGAGCTTTGCAAGAGTTTCTGCCACATTAATGTTGCCTCAGATGACTTTGGAAACGTTGAAATGGTAGATGGTTAGATATTTCAAATTATTTAATATTCTCAAATGTGACCTGTCTTATTTATTTCTTCTGATACAGAAAGTGAGAAACTTCTCTGTCTAGGTTATTTATTGGTCAAGCACGAAAAACTTCTGGGCACTTAATGCAAGAGAGACCTGACCATCTCAAGCCTGCACTCTACTCTCGCTAAGAGTCGCACCTCGTAGAATGTTCTGATTTTCGAGATGATTGAAGAAACTTCCTTTTCTACTGTTCCTTTGTATCATATCTTACAATACACTCCCCGGTAAATCTAATTCCTTTGAATCTCAACTTCTTGTTTAAGATTCGTCGTGAATCTTAAACAACAACAGCAACGACCCAGCAGGAGCTGGGGGAATTCCACCTTCCCAGAGTGGGTCCATCTAATTACCCAAAGCCACCTTAAGCTACCCAAAGCCTCCTAAATGAAGTAATATGACATTTACCCATTATGATGATGGTATTGGGTGTAGAACGTGGGAAAAAATAGTTTTAGTCTGCAATAGTCTCTAGATGGACTGTCTCAAAGGTATAATCCATATGATTGATTTTCTAAATATTTTTTCTGTCTTGCTTTCTGATAACATATTGAAGCTTTATTTGTGAATGTCGAAAGTCTATTAATTAAGTAATATATCAGAGAGCATGTAGGGTTCAGTTTACCATGAGCGAAGATACTTTGGCGAGTTTATGTAAGTACACAGTAGTTTAAGTAGCGAATGCTTACCCGCGAATAACGATCAGCATCTATATAATAAAAGCATTGTCGTATGGAGTTGATTTCACTTCCAGGCACATATTTTTAATAAATCCTAAATGTGTTATGGCTACTTATGCTAAATATTATTGTAAATATGAATTCTACTAGTTTTTATCAATGATTCAATTTATGACAATTTGAGTTTAGAAGTGTGACGACTGGATCACTGTGTACAGGAGGCTGATATGCCAGTAAACACTCTCCAGGCAATAATAAATCTTGGATAAGTTGCTCCACAATATTGTCGCTTGGACCGTCGACTTCCTGTGGCATCACCTGCCACATCTAATTTCATTAAAAATTATAATATTTCAGAATAAAAATATAATCTTTCATGTTCTATGTTCAGCACCAACATTAAATTGAGTAAATATTTCATTTATTTATTTCTATTTATTCAATATTTATGTAATGCTAGGAGGCTTTGGGTAATTAGATAACCCGGGTTTAACATCTGCATGCACAAACATGTGCTGTATTATAGTTCCATGATCTCTACATCCTTTGCCACACTCTGCACATTTAAAAGGTCTTTCATATGTATGCTACATCCTGTGAGTCCTCATTATTCCATACAAAATCTCTTCCTGCACTCTGAGTACTTGTGAGTTTTACAAAATGTAGATTTGATTTGGAAAGTTATACACCTGTTTAGTCCAGCCAATATTGTAATGATTTATATAAGTAGCTAGAAATAAAGTTTCTCATTCTGATAGTGACAATGTTTATGTGCTATGCTGCTATTGTAACTCTTATTAACCTGAGGGGTCACTATCTATCTAGCGGCGTCACCGAGGACAATAAGCCTGTGGCTTATCAAAGTTAGTTTAGTTCATTTGTTATGCATCCCATACCAATCCCGTGAGCAGAAGTGGAAAGGGTTACTGAGTCACATAATTGTCTCAGGGACTGAACCTCAAAATTCTTATAGCTTAGCAACTTACAGTTTTGATTAGCCTGTTATAACATATAATGTATTTTGTTATATCTACAATTCGTTCGAGACCGACCTTAAATACAGTCTCTACAGTAACTAACTTATGTAGTGAGCTAATTTTATAATTGTTTTGTTTATCCAGCAACCCCTCCCCCAATGCTATCCTGTGCCTTTTCATATTTGAAAGCAGACTGAATGTCTTTCAATACTATGGACACCTGTGGAATTTAACAACTATATGTACTAAGATGTGCTGTATAATGGTTGCACGATCTCTAATTCTTATGCCACACTCAAAGCATCTTTCCCCTGTATGTACCATTCTGATAAGAAGTGCAATTTGTGTGAAGACTTTTCTATCATGATGACAGCACACAGCACTAGTGGTGATGTTGGCAAACGCGTCATGGAGCACATAATGCGTTAAAACTGAGCCACACACACAGAAACTATATGGATAGAATTAAACGAAAATGCAAATAATCTTATAATAGGAGTTATATATATAGGCCAACAAATTTAGACAGAATGGAAGCAAAGCATCTATGGGATGAAATATCTAGAGCATCTAGGTCTAAAAGTATTTGTGTGAAGGGTGACTTTAATTTTAGTGGAATACCCCCTCACTGTCTGGCTCGTTGTCGCCGTGAGGGGGCTTGGTGGGCAGCTAATGGAGTGTGATGCTCCATGGGTCAGTCCTCTGTCCTTTTGCAGCCTTATGCTCCTGCTGCTGCCGTTATCAATTTTGCCAGACCCCCTTTTCCTTTTCCTCGTGTTTCATTTTTCTCCCCCCTCTTCTCCTATCAAATTGTCATTTCCTGCCGACCTTTTGTCTGTTTTGATTATTCTTTCAACTTTCTTTTGTTTTGACGCCCAGGTGTTTGAGGAGGCATACTCTTTCACCCGTAGAACTGTAGTACCCAACGTCTCGATCGAGGGGACCCTTTTATTGGCAATCCTCCTTTCGTCACTGAACCCGCTCTTGACGGACTCACGGTTCTTAAGGTGGCGTTTGTGAGGCGTATACTCACGACGAACCCCTGGGGGGCCCCGGCAAGATCGGCGATAGCTTCTTGTTGGGTGTCCTGCCTCTAATTGTGGCTCCTTGCTGGGTGTGGGGGCACATTCGTAAATGAAAGTTTTCCCTCGTTTTCATGGCTGATAATGTTTCCCTTGTACTTTCCCAGGCTCGTGGGGTGGGCTACCAAGCCCCCGAGTCGGTCTGTAGTGGAAGACCAGGCCCTGTAGCCCCTGCTGCATTGGGCCCCGACGATCTGACTACTCCCCTCAGCTCCCCTCCCTCCTCTGCGGTAGGGTCAAGTCCCCAGCCCCCAGTGGTGACCACCTCGTCCCCTGGCACGGCTTCGTCTCTCATTGTGACTACTGTGCCTTTTACCCCCATGAACTCTGGGGGTTCTCAACGCCGTTCCCGCCACGGCCTCACACGCACGATCCCTTCCCGTAATAGTACTTACAACGCCTTGTTTGGTCCCGCTACGTGGGCTAAATACTTTGATCTCCACCATCTGGATTCTACTCCTCCTGACGATTTCTCCCTCCATAAACACCTTGTTGATTCAGTAGATGCTTCTGTTACTCTGAACTCCACCAGTTACAGTACGCGTGTCGTCGCTGCTCCTTCTCAGGATGCAGCTACTCGCTTAGCCGCTTTGTCTTGCATTGGAGAGACCCCTGTTCGGGTCTCCAAGAATGCTCGGTTAAATGCCAGTGTTGGCATTGTTCTCCTCCCACACCATGTTGCAACTGGTGTTCGGGACCTCAAAGATTGCCATGAGGATATTAAACATATCCTCGAAGCCCAAGACCATTCTGTCCTCCAGGTGGACACGTTTACTTGACCCCCTCGTGGTGGTCGCCGTCAGCCCCTTCGAGTTGTAAAAATCACCTTTGATAGTAGCGCCCTTCCGCCCTCTATTATTCTTGCTGGTGCCAGATGCTCCATTCAGGAGTACATTCCCTCTCCTAAACTATGCAATAAGTGTTGGAAGTTCGGGCACGGTGTCTTCAAATGCACCAGTACTGTGCATCTGTGCCCCTTGTGTGGGGACGATAGTCATTCTAAGTCAGAGTGCACGTCTCCCCAGGCTCGCTGCCTCAATTGCGGTGAAGCCCACCCTACCTTCTCACGCTCGTGTATGCACTACAAACTCGAGGAAGCCGTCCTCAACTTGAAGCACCGTGATCGTCTGTCTTTTCCTGAAGCGAGACGCCAAGTTTGTCGTCTCACCCCTTTCGCGGGCGTCTCTTACGCTCGCGTGTTGCGTTCTACCTCTCCTCGTCCTTCCCGTCTTCTTCAGTCTCACAACCGTTTCCAGGCCTTAAACCCAACCACCTCCTCCCCTATTCCTTTGCCTCCTATCCCAGATGGTCTCCCTCCCGGTTCTCCATCTGGGATTTCCCCCCTTCCTACCCAGTCTGCCATATCTCCTTTATCTTCTTCCCCATCTCCCCCCACTCTTTCTTCCCGACCCTCCCCCCAGTCTCTTGACCCTCCACGCCACCTGTCTGTCCAGGCTGATATCCATCATCCTCCCAGCAATCTTCGTGTTATTTGCTCTCGTTCCTCTTCTGCTGAGACCATTGAGTCTGTCGCCTGGTACGTTGTTACTGGAACGCCTGTCTCTTCGAGTCAGAAACGTAAGCCTGGCTCCTCTCCTTCTTCCTCTCCGGCGGGTAAGAAGGTTTTGCTTTCTTCCTCACCCCCTCCCTCTGACTCTGTCACTACATCCCCTCCCATTTCAGTAGTCGAACCTCCTGTCTCTGATATGGAGGTTTCTTCCGCCCCCGAATCCCTCTCTGTTGCTGCCCTTCCCGAGGAGCACTCCCTGATTTCTGCCCCACCTCCTCCAACTGTCCTTGCCTGCCCCTCTCAGTTGTCTCCTCCTCCTCCGGACCCCGTCAGTCCGCCTCTGGTCTGTTCTCTCGCTCCCTTCCCTCTCTCCTTACTAAGTTTACCCATGCCCCCCTAACTCTGATTTTGCCGACCCTGCTCCTGATCCAGACCCTGATCCTGACCCTGCTCCTGACCCTAATCCTGAGATTCTTTAATAAACTGTGTTCCTCTTTACCTTTATTTCTTTCTTGTTCTCTATTACTGTACTTTCTCTTTGATAATGTCTAATCTTCAGTGGAATATTCGTGGATTTTATGCCAACTTCCATGAACTCCAACTTCTAATTACACAGTTTACACCACTTTGTGTTTGTCTCCAGGAACCAGTGCCTTGTGCTCGTCTTGGTTACTTGCGTGGTTATTAATTTCTTTCTCCCCCCCCCTCCCCCCAGGTCTTGCTGGGGCCCATAACTCTACTGCTCTCTTAATTCGTTCTGATATTCCCTTCGTCCCTCTACTTCTTCCGTCCCCTATCCATTGTTCTGCTGCCCGTGTTTTTGTGGGTAAATGGTATACAGTCTGTTCCATTTATCTTCCTCCAAATGTCCCTCTTTCCCTTCCTGATCTTAAGCACCTCCTGGACTCCTTGCCAGAGCCGGTGCTCCTTTTGGGTGATTTTAACTATCGACATTCCCTCTGGGGTGATGTTCTGACAAACACCCGAGGCCGTCTTCTCGAACCGTTCGTCCTCGCTTTTTCTCTATCTCTTCTGAATTCTGGTGAGCCCACTCATGTGGACTCTCGCACTCGCACCCTTTCCTGTCTTGATCTTTCTCTCTGCTCGTCGTCCCTTTACTTAGATTTCACGTGGCAGGTTCTTAATGACCTCCATAACAGTGATCATTTCCCCATCCTCGTTTCCTTTTTCTCTTTCCACCCCTTCCCTTTCCTTCCCTAGTTGGCAGTTTGCCAAGGCTGACTGGTGCATATTCCCCCTCGGTGCTACTCTCTCTGACCTCTCCTCTCTGCCTCTTCCTCGCGCCCTCCTCCTTTTTTATGACACTGTCTTCAACGCGGCCCTCAGCTCTATCCCTCGCTCTTCCTTCCGGGGCACACGGAAGTGTTCCCTGGTGGAATGCGGACTGTGCTCGGGCTGTCTGCTGTAAGCGTGCAGCCTGGAAAAAACGCCGCCGCCGGCAGACGGCTGATTCTTTTATTCTGTTTCGGAAGACAAGTGCGGTGACCCGTAGGACCATCCGTACTGCTTAACGTGTGAGTTGGAAATCTTATGTTTCCACCATTACGTCCAATACCTCCTCTATAGGCAGCGGTAGATCTATATATATATCTGCAATATAGATACCGCAGATCTGGAAGAAGATCTGCAAGATTGCGGGCAAGTTCGTTCCAGATGTCTCGCCGGTACTCCACCTCCGTGGGACTCGTGTGGCGGATCCAGTGAAGGTCGCGGCGGAACTGGGTTCCCACTTTTCTTCTGTTAGCTCTGGTTCTCATCTTCCTCAATCCTTCCTTCCTTCCTTCGTAAGCCTGTTCTTGAATCTTATCCTTTAGATTTCCACACTCATCTCCGCCTTCCCTATAACGATCCTTTCTCTCTTTCTGAACTTCAGTCTGTCCTGGCCCTCTGCGGATCTACGGCAGCGGGCTCGGATGACGTTCATTATGAGATGTTTCGCCATCTCCCTCCCTGCACATTTCAGTATTTACTGAATCTGTATAACCAGGTCTGGGAGTCGTCGTCCGTCCCTGAGGACTGGCTCGATGCCGTTGTACTCCCTATTCGAAAACCAGGGTCTCTCAATACGTCCCCTAAGGACTTTCGCCCTATTGCTCTCACGAGTTGTGTTTGCAAGCTGTTTGAGCGTATGGTAAATGTCCGTCTGATGTGGTTCTTGGAACACCATCACCACCTCTCTCCTTCTCAATTTGGTTTTCGTAAGTGCCGCAGCACGACTGATGTCCTGGTGAACTTGGAGGTCTATATTCGTTCTGCTTTTGCTGCCAAGACCTCCGTTGTTGCTGTCCTTTTTGACCTGGAAAAGGCTTATGACACCACCTGGAGATACCATATTCTGTCCCAACTTCGTTCTTTTGGCCTTCGTGTAATCTCCCTCTCTTCCTTCAAAACTTTCTCTCTCGTCATACCTTTCGAGTCAGGCTTGATGCCACTCTCTCTGCCTCTTTTCGGCAGTATGAAGGTGTGCCCCAAGGTAGTGTTCTGAGTACTACTCTTTTTCTGGTTGCCCTCAATGATCTCCTTTCCTCCCTTCCTTCTGGCATCTTCTCCGCTCTTTATGTTGATGATCTTACTCTTTGCTGTCGAGGTGATGATTCGCCTCTCCTTCAACGGCGGCTTCAACTTGCAATTGATGCCGTGTCATCTTGGGCCACCAATCATGGCTTCAAGTTCTCTACTTCTAAGACTTGTGCCATGACTTTTACTCGGAATCGGGTCGTTCTTCGTCCTCTTTGTCACTTTATGGTCATCCCCTTGAGCACAAACATTCCACGAAGCTTTTGGGGTTATTCTTTGACACTCGTTTGTCTTGGTCGCCCCATGTCTCTTACCTCCGTGTTGAATGCTCTAAGGCCCTTAACCTACTTAAGGTTTTGTCCCATACTTCTTGGGGAGCGGATAGGCGCACGCTCATCTATTTGCATTCCTCTCTCGTCCTGTCTATGCTCAAATATGGTTGCCCTGCATACTCTTCTGCTTCTTGTTACGGACCCGAGCCCAACGTCCGAGCACGGAGCAGTGACGACCACGCCATCTGTGGGTCAGCTCCCGAAACCCCCTCCAAATGGACGGCGCCATCGAGTGAGGACAGGAAATACCAGCCACAAGGGCTAGTTTCCCGTCCTAATCAGCTCATAACACAGCCGCTGCTGACCTCTGGTGAGGTGGAGCTTAGACAGCAACGCCATCTATGGAGTGGATAGGTGGGCGTTTGTGTCTAAGCCGGTAAGTGAAATGCCCTATAGTGTAAACTGGTACTGATGACGTGTCTGATTACAGAGTCGACCTGGGACTGCTGTAATGGAAGTTGGATCAGTCTACCCAAGGCAGTCGTCTTGTCTCCAAGTGTTTGCTGCAGCAGCTGTGAGTCGCCCCCCGGATGAACACTGTGGTGTTACCCTGCCTGTGACAAGGCAGTTGAGGGATTGTAGTACCCGGGACTGACTGGTGGAGACGCTTAACCACTGGGGTGTTGTGGCAAGGAGAGTGGTCTGTGGGATCACACGAGGCTCCTGACTAGGGTTTGCGACCTTAGTATCGATCGTGGAGTGGCCTTACCAGCGTCGCTGATTGGAACCTGCCAGCTACCGGCTGGACTTGTGGTTGATGGCCCCCACGACGGTGCCCCCAGTGGAACTGTGATTTGGCTGGCCTGTGGCCAGGGTAGACTCAAGAGGATCGAAGGATTCATAGTGAGGCCACAAGAGCACCAACAGCTTAGCATCGTGAGCACCGTAAACGTCCAGAGTCTTCAGTAGAAGACAACGTTGAACATTCTAGTGTTTATACCCCCCCCCCCATGTAATCTTCTTTTATATTATTTATGGTGACGGTGTTAATTATATTATTAAGTTTTTTACTTTATTTCCCTTCCCCTTTTATTTACTTGCGTTACGGATCACATCCCTTGAAAGCCACTACTGGCTTGGGGCCGGATACCCTTCCTCTAACAACATCAAAGTAAGAACCCGGTTGCGACCCGAGAGGGCCGTAACACTTCTCCTTCTACTCTTCACCGTCTTGATCCTTTGCACCATACTGGGTTGCGCCTCAGCTCTGGTGCTTTTCGTTCAACTCCTACCCTCAGCTTGTACGCTGACACTGGCTTTCTGTCTCTCCAGGATCGCCGTGATCACTACAGTCTTCGCTATCTTGTGCGATCCTTCCAGCATCCTCACTCTCGCCTCTATCATGCTTTGACTTTTACCCCTTCTGTAGTTCCTGTTCCTCTTCACCACCTTCCTCTTTCTGCCCGTTTGTCTCGCGTACAAGATTCTCTTTCAGTTCGTCTTACTAATGTTTCTCCTTGTATTGTTCCCTCCTTGCCCCCGTGGAGGGTCCCCCTTCCCAAATTTTGTACTTCTCTGACCCGCATCACTAAAGCTTTTACCTCTCCTACAGTTCTGAAACGCCTCTTCCTTGAGCACTTTTCTTCTCACTCCCACTTCATTTCCATCTTCACCGACGGGTCAAACTCTGCTGACGGTGTGGGCTACTCTGTTGTTTTTCCTGACCACACTTATATGTGTCGCCTTCCTCTGGAGGCTAGCATCTTCACAGCAGAACTCTATGCTATTCTCTATGCTCTTCGTCTCTGGCTTTCCCGGGGGCAATCCTTCTTCGTGGTAGTAGTTGACTCTCGTAGTGCCCTCATAGCTTTAGGGTCCTTTAATCTAGTCCACCCTGTGGTCATCGAGATTCAACATTGGCTGTTTCTTATCTCCAGTAAATTTAAGACGATTGCATTTTGCTGGGTTCCCAGCCATGTTGGTGTCTCTTTAAATGAGCGTGCTAAGGACGCTATCCACACTTGTCCTACCTCCCATAAAGGTGTTCCTTATTCCGACTTTTACCCAGTTATTCATGCCTCCATCCTTGCCCGATGGCAGAGTAGTTGGTCTTCTGTTATTGGTAACAAACTGCATACTCTTAAGAGTCGTGTGTCCCAGTGGTCTTCTTCCAGCCACTGTAACCGGCGGTGGGAAACGGCTCTGACTAGGTTACGTATTGGCCATACCAGTTTAACTCACGGTCACTTAATGGACCGTGAGTTTAATTATGTGACCGTGAGTCATTTAATGGACCCTGCTCCTTATTATCCAAATTGCATTGTCCCTCTTACGGTCGTACATATCCTTGTTGAATGTCCTGACTTCCAGGACGAGCGTGTAACATGGGGGGGGGGGTATTCCATTCTTTACCTCGTCTCTTCGTAACTTCGTTCTCTCTCTACCCCTCTCTTTACCCGTATTCTACTTTAAATCTCCATACCAAGGGACCCCAAAACTTTTACTTGAGCCGACCCCACGCCATGTGGTCTTAAGACGATTGACCGACTTAAGATTCTACAACCCGCATGACGTGATATAGACTTCTAGCAAAACCTTAGGGTCGCCTTTCCGCCGCCACCACCAGACCAGTAACACTGAGCAATGACCGAGGTCTGGATCGATCGTGCCAATCAATAACTTTGGGGCTTGATCGCCACTAGTAATATATGGGAGGTTTATCTTTTTATGTTAAGCGTGGAAATAATTTACAATCAAAGGGAATACTGAATTATGCTTCGGTGTTAGAATCGGCGCCCAACTCAACTCGGCCTCGCCGGCTACCCACGTGGTACGGACCAATTCACATAAATTACACAAAAATGGAAATTAATAAAAAAGACAATTTAATAGCTAAATGGTTTATTAAAAATCTAAACAAAATCTAAATATTTTCCTTCCCTAACTTGAACACTACCTACTTGATCTTATCGGCAATGAGTTGACCTATTCCCTATAACCACTCTGAGCAAACTTTACCTTTTTGGCGACCAGCTAGATGTTTGTGCTAAGGTCTTGGGGAGAGGTGAAATGGACACCTGTCCCGGGTTGCTCCGGACACCACACTGTCCTCTCTCTGATGCTCCTCTACCCAGGAGCCCAGAGCAGGGTATTGTTCCTCTTAGTTTACCAAGTTACTTAGCAACGCTTAAGTTTAACAACTAACCTCTGTTGCACTGAATGATCCAGATTGGTTGAATTATTTTAACTGAAGTTAATTACACAAGCATCTTAGGGAAAGAGCTATTCCCAATTACAAAATGGCTATTTGACCTTTGAGAAATAGTGGCCATGGAAACTCTGCTGACCTGTGACCTCAGGTCGTCCAAATTCCTTCGCGCCTAGGTCTAATCCTGGCTCGTGACGTCACTGATGGTGACTTAACTCATTCTCCTAATAATTAGAATACTCTTGATATTATAACCAGTAATATTATACAATTTGAATGAGGACTAATTTCTCTAAATAAGTGAATACTATAGAATGATTCATTATACGTTGATATGAGACAAAGGGCGCCAGCCATTTTGTGATCCCGACTTGCTAATTCCCAGGGGGATTCACCTTGTGTTTCCAGGGTCAGGTCACTACCACTTGACTCCAATCTTCCCAAACTCCCATGTCTGAGATAAAACATTCTAGATCATTCCTACAACAGCTAGTTCGTTACAAGTGTGTGTCTTGTTTTCCGACCGTCCCCCGCGGTCACTTGTCCCTCGATAGAATTCTTGGCGACTCGGATACTTTTGATATCTTTCGCCTTATGCGTTTTTGTTCTCGTATTGGCATCCTTGGTGATATTTAGCGCCCTCTGATTATCCCGCACAATTGATGGTCCTACATATCTATATGCTTACTGACATTGATCCTGATCGAAATCTTCTGTCCCATACCCACACAAAGCAGCACATTGATCATCATTATTGCAGGTATTACACAGCAAATCTTGCAAAAACCAAACTCCTATATAGCACCTGCTTATCAGTTTACAACCAAAATGTTAGGTCACTTGGTAAACATTTTGATGATATAAATGCACTACTCACAGCACTAGGTACTAATTTATCATTCATCATTTTAACAGAAACTTGGCTAAGTAAAGACTATACCCAACTCTACAATTTAGCTGGTTATAAAGCCATTCATAACTGCAGGCCTAATAGAAAAGGAGGTGGCACAGCAGTATATTACAAAGATACCTTCATCTGCAATAGTGTCATCAGTGATAGAGACGACTATTGTGAATATACCTTTGCCAAGTTCTCCAGTAAATCCCTTAAATCCTCTCTGACTATCGGTGCCATCTATTGATTTCCTAATACCAACATAGCTTCATTCTCAGACAACGTAAGGAATCTTATCATAAATAACAATCTCAACAAAAATCACATTATTCTGGGAGGTGATTTCAATATTGACCTGGGTCTTCAAAACAACCCTCAAGTTGACAATTTCCGTAACAGCATGCACTTCTGTATGCTAATCCCCACAATCACCAAGCCCACCCGAGTCACTCAAACATCTGCCATTACCTTGGATCACTTATGGACTAATATAACAGCTCCCCTTACATCTGGGGTAATCTTTGACAGAACAATTGACCACTATCCTACCTTCCTCATAGCAAACATTGACACAGCACCACCAGAAAGCAAGAAACTCTCATTCAGGCTACACAGTGAATCAGCTTTAGGCAATCTTTCTAATGCACTTCACAATATTAACTGGGAATCTGAATTTAATAATACACAGGATATAAACTAATTAACTAACGTCTTTCTCTCCAAAACTCTAAGCCTCTACAACACTCACTGTCCCCTCCTTACCAAACAAGTAACTGATAAAAGAAAAAATAACCCGTGGCTCACAAGTGGCATAATCAAATCAATCAACAAAAAACATGAATATGAAAAGAAATTTAGGATTGGCCTAGTTACAAAGGAAGTAGTTAAGAGGTACTCATCAGTGCTTACCAGTATCATAAGAAAAGCTAAACTTTCATATTATGAGACTAGATTCAAAGAAGCAAAAGGCAACATGAAAAGCACATGGAAAACCATCTCTAATATCCTATGAACTAAACAACACTCCCACAATCAGATAACACTCTCTCAGGATAGCCTTACACCGTCATCTGATTTAGAAATGGCGAATGAATTTAATAGCTTCTTTTCATCGGTTGGTGCTAACCTTGCCTGTAAAATCCCACAGACTCAGACACATATCAACACATATCTTTCAGGCAGTTATCCAAACTCTCTTCTCCTTTCACCAGTCAGCCCGGCAGATGTTGTGTCCATCATACACTCACTAAAAACCAAAGCTGGGAACATCAGTGAAATACCATCCATTGTAAACAAGAGCGCTTCCCACGCCCTTGCGCAATCTTGAGCTCTGCTGTTCAACAAATCCCTTGAGTGTCATACCTTCCCTGATATCCTTAAAAAAACAAGAGTAACGCCAGTTCATAAAGGAGGTAATCCGGCAGACATAAACAATTATAGACCAATATCAAACCTACCCATACTATCAAAAATATTTAAAAAAATTATCTACAAACAGCTCTACTCCTACCTCGTAAAATTCGACATTCTTAGCCCCTGTCAGTTTGGCTTCCGCTCCCAAAAGAGTACCAACGATGCAGTTATTAGTCTCCTTGATATAATTAACTCAGCCCTTGACAAAAATGAGTTTCCGATTGGACTCTTCATTGACCTGAGAAAGGCCTTTGATACTGTTAATCACAATTACCTCTTACGTAAACTCCATCATTATGGAATCCGAGGCCATACACTGGACTATATCCAATCCTATCTTAGTGATAGACACCAATGTGTAGCCATCAATAATATAACCTCCCCCACTCTACCAATATCCGTTGGAGTACCACAGGGCAGCATTTTGGGACCTCTCCTATTTCTTATAGGATCATTCTTATCAATGATCTGCCTAATGTCTCTAACATTCTGAAACCTATTTTGTTTGCTGACGATACTACCCTCATCTACTCTAACCCCAACCCACATACACTAAATAATGTTGTTAATAATGAACTAAAAAAAGTCCACTTATGGATGTCAACCAACAAACTAATACTTAACATAGAAAAGACCTACTACATTTTATTTGGAAGCAAATCTACAAATGCAATTCATCTTCAGATACACAATGTAAATATTAGCAATAAAAATGATGGAAAGTTTCTCGGCCTATTCCTAGACAAGAGACTCAACTTCAGTACCCACATACAACACATAACTAAGTCTCTAAAACAGTTGGTATACTCTCCAAAATCAGATATTATTTACCTAACTCTGCTCTCATCTCTCTATATTATGCACTAATCTATCCTTATCTTAATTATGGTATCTGTGCATGGGGTTCAACCACTGCAAACCACCTCAAGTCCATCATCACCCAGCAAAAGTCTATGATGTGACGGTAAGGCGTTGGTGTTTGGCTGTTTCAAAAGCTGGGGGCAG
Organism: Procambarus clarkii; assembly: GCF_040958095.1. Classification (NCBI taxonomy): domain Eukaryota; kingdom Metazoa; phylum Arthropoda; class Malacostraca; order Decapoda; family Cambaridae; genus Procambarus; species Procambarus clarkii. The sequence continues at coordinate 25,825,238 of NC_091221.1, read as the reverse complement.
CCCTGGAAACACAAACCGAAACTGTCTCTATTTTCCGCTTGTTACAACTTGTAATAAAGTTGTTACATCTTGGCTTAACGTATTTATGACGTATTAGAACGTTGTTACAACTTGCTATATTGGTTGTTATAACTGGTTAGGTGGTGTTAAAACTTGTTCGAACGTTGTACCAACGTCGTAGTTTCGATGTGTGTTTGGTGGGAGGGCCTCGTCACATAACAAAAAAAAAAAGAGAAGTTTGTCCTTTCGTCTGTGGTAAGGTAATGGGAAGACACACAAACACAAAGTATATAACCAATGAAATTTTAATTACTCTAGAAAACAAGACATGAATAAAGACAATCTCATAAAATTCAACAGTGGTCAACAAACAAAATAACATGAATAATAACTGGCAATGAAAAGTTACTCTAAGACAAGTAAGTTATAGTGATAGCAATATAAATAAAATATGTGAGGTGCTGGAATACTGGCTTCAAGCTGCCACCTCCCTTAGTAAACGAAAGCCAAGGCTTAGTCTACCAGCGAGAGATGTCAACTCCATGGAGCACAGAGATATTCTGAGGAGTACGGCGTGCTGCTGCCCAGACGTCGACTCTCGGTGGTGGTGTGAGTCCAGTTGCGGCGAGACACCAGCCAATCAGCAACAGGCAGGCGGAGTATGAGCAGTTTGCTGGTTACGGCGGCTGTAGCAGGTGTCGGGGTGTGCATGGTACGATTTGCTTCCTGGGCAAAACGTTTGGCGATACTGGTGGACGTATCTTCTATATAGTATCTTGTACTTTAAAGACGTAATGATGTAGGGAAGAGCAGGCTCAATCTCTCTTGAAAGAGATTATCGTCACAACTCTCCCCCGAAGCCTGCGGTTCTGGAAGAAGTTACGTCTTCATGTGGTGGAGTGATAGTTGGAGTCGCTTCTACTTCATAGACTCTGGAGAGGGCGTCGGCTATGATGTTGTCAGAACCCTTGATATAGCGGATCTCCAGGTTGAAATCTTGCAGATATAAAGCCCATTGTAGAAGACGTTGGTTATTGAATTGGGCTTGATGTAAGAAGCGGAGAGGATTGTGGTCTGAGAAGATGGTGGTAAACCTGGCACCTTGTAGGTATGGAGCAAAGTTCTGGAGATTCAGGACGATGGAGAGTAGCTCCTTCTCGATAGTACTGTAGTTCCTCTGGTGGGGTTTCAACTTGTAGCTGTAGTAGCTGACAGGTAGAACCTCCTCGCCTCGTTGCTGCATCAAGACACCACCGATGCCGGTACCACTGGCGTCGACATGAAGGACGAAAGGCTTGGTGATATCTGGGGAGGCGAGAATAGGATTAGAACAGAGGAGGAATTTGAGTTGTTCGAAAGCAACGGTTTGCTGCATGGTCCAATTATACCGTTGCTTGGGACTGGTTAAAGTGATTAATGGTGTTGCTACCATACTAAAATTTCTCACAAACCTACGGTAGTAGGAGGCAAGACCAAGGAAGCGCAGGAGCTGCTTCCTGGTGGTAGGCTGTGGATAATGCTCGATGGCTTGAGTGTGTGTGTCTAACGGAGCTAGGCTGCCACTCCCAATTACATGACCCAGATAACGCACTTTACCTTTCGCAAAGGTGGACTTGCCCAGGTTGATGGTGAGGCCGGCTGTCAGGAGCTTGGCGAACAGTCGTTGCAGCTGGAGCAGATGTTCGCTCCAGGTGTTGGATGCTACGACGATATCATCCAAATAGGCGTAGGTGTTATCCAAGCCCTGGATGACGCGGTTGACAGCTCTCTGAAAGGTGGCCGGGGCATTACATAGTCCGAAAGGAAGGCGTTCATATCTGAAAAGTCCAAAGGGAGTGATAAAGGCAGATATTTCTTTGGCTCGCTCTGCTAGACACACTTGGTAATATTCCTTAAGCAAGTCCACTTGGGACAAGTACTGGGCATTACCTATGGCGTCAAGAATGTCATCTATCCTTGGCAAGGGGGTATGCATCCTTGACAGTCACATTATTTAATTTACGGTAATCCGTACACAGTCTCACCTTACCTTGGGGTTTTGGCACCAAGATACAGGGTGAGGCCCAGGGGGACTCACAAGGTGTAGCCAGTCCATGATCCAAGAGGTACTGCACCTCAGAACGCATGACTTCCTTCTTGCTAGGGCTGATTCGGTAGAAGGGTTGACGAATCGGCCGGGTGTCAGGGAGCAGTTGGATGTCGTGCTGGGTAACATTACACTCTTGTGGATCATCTCGGAACAACTCCTGATGTTCTTTGAAGATCTTGATGAGAGGTGCACTATGATTGTCCTGAAAATAATTGTGAAGATCAGTTAGGATTTCCGAATTGGAAAGCGCTGACTCCTTGTCAGTGCTTTCGGGAGGAGAAGCAGGGAAGGTCTCACTGTGGATGTATGGCTCTTTAAAGGAAGAGCAGGTCATCATGACAGTGGGAGGAGTACCGTTATATAGCTTCAGGAGGTTGATGTGGCACAACTGGGTCTTTCGCCGCCTATCTGGAGTCTCTAGAACGTAGTTGTGGTTGTTTCTGCACTCCTTGATGCGGTAGGGTCCTGAAAACCTGTTTTGCAAAGGAGAACCTGGGATAGGGAAATAAGCAAGCACGAAGTCTCCCGGTTTAAATTTCCTTACTTTGCTGGTCTGGTCGTAATGAGTTTTCATCCTCTCTTGTGCTTTCAATAGATTATCTTGGGCAAAACTGTGGACCCTCTCTAGAATGTGTTGTAGGTTTTGAAGAAACTGGGGCTCATTCTGATGCTCACTGAAGGTGGCATCACGTAGAGAGTCTTTGAAAGCTTTGAGAGGAGTGCGGCACTTACGTCCGTAGAGCATCTCATAAGGAGATACTCCTAGAGACTCATTGGGAAGACTTCTAAAGATACACATTATCAGGTCAATTTGCTCATCCCAATCCTTAGAGGTTTCATTACAAAACTTCTTCAGGAGTGCTTTAATAGTCTGATGACTACGCTCAAGAGAACCCTGTGAAGCAGGATGATAGGGGCTGGACAATACCTGTTTGATGTTGAACTCTTCCAGTGTCCTCTTGAAGAGATCACTGGTGAAGTTGGTGCCACAGTCAGTCTGAACCTCCCTTGGAAATCCATACTGGGTGAAGATCTTCAATAAGTGTTTCACAACCGTAGCAGCCGTAATGTTCTTTACTGGAACTGCTATGGGGAATCTGGTGGTAGGACACATGATAGTTAGTATATAGGCGTTACCTGAACTGGTCCGAGGTAAAGGACCAACACAGTCTATAATAAGTCTGTGGAAAGGTTCCGCAGGCACCTGTATGGGAGTCAGTGGTGCTCTGGGGATAGAGATGTTCGGTTTACCTGCCATCTGACATGTATGACACTGTTTGACGTACTGTTTGACGCTATTTACCATACCTGGCCAGTAGTAGTCTTGACGGATTCCATGGTAGGTCTTGTTAAATCCGTAGTGGGAGAGTGCTCCGTGGGCCAGGTATAGAATAGTGGGCCGCAGGCTGGCAGGAATCACTAGTTGTTCGACGTGGGCCCAATCGTCCTCCTCCTTCAGTTTACTGGGTCTATATCTGCGGTAGAGCAACTCGTTCTCTAGGAAGAACCCAGGAATACTGTCAGGTTGAGTCTCAGCCTGGAAAAATAATGGTGTCAAGGTAAGATCTTCCCTCTGTAACTTACGGAACTCCAACTTGGTCAGATTCGGGGGTAGTTTCTGAGGGTCTTGAGGGACAGCGGTAGCAGTAGGGTCAGCTGGCTGTGGTCGTGCAGCTTGTGCACGGGTGGTCACTAAAACCGGAGGAGAAACTTCATCACTCTCTTGAACCTTTGCTGGATATACTCAAAGATGGGATTATCCATTACAGAGGTACACACCTGGAGTTTGTCCATGACGATTAGGTTGGTCGGTTGCAGGTCTTCTGCCAAGTCGTTGCCCAGAAGAAGTTGCACTCCAGGCATGGGAAAAGGCTTTTCCCTGACGGCGACTTGGACTTCTCCGTTCACGAAGGGACAATCCAGGTGGACTCTGGCGAGAGGATAAGGAGTGGTAGCAGTGAGGTCAGTGATGAAGACAGTTTCTCCGGTGTAGGCGATATTGGGCACAGCTGATTTCAAAATAATCGATTGAAGAGCCGCTGTGTCCCTAAAGATCTTCAGTTTGAAACGTCCCTCCGGATTTGAACCGTTGGTAGAGACAGTTCCAGTATACAGGTGTTTACTGAAAAGAGAAAGATCATTACCATGAACACCAACATTCATCACAGGCTTACCGGACTTAGGAGGAGTCTGTTTGGGTTTAGGTGATTCGGTATTTCCTTTGTATTGAGACTTACCACATTTATCTATGGTATGTCCATAGAGTCTACAATACTTACAGTACAATTGCGAGCCAGCTTGATCGGTACTCACTTTCTCGTAACTGTACCAAGACTTCTTACTGGAAGATGGTTCTGGTGTCAGCCGGTGGATGAGGCTGTAAGTGTCAGCCGACTTAGCACACTTTAGGTAGTCGGTTTCTTCTTTATCTGCTAAATATAGACGGACAGGAGGCGGCACACGCCTCAAGAATTCTTCAACTAGCATGAGGTTGACGAGTTCTGCAAAGGTAGAGACATGGGCTGCTTCCAGCCATTTCATAAAATATCTCCTTTTGGTATTAGCAAATTCGAGAAACGTAGTGGTGCTTGCTTTCAGGTGGTCACGGAATTTCCTTCGATAACTTTCGGTGGAGAGAAGGTAGGCGCCCAACACTGCTTGTTTCAGAGTCTGGTAGTCATTCTCAGTCGCCAAAGTACTGAGTGTAACTGCAGCTCTACCTGTGAGATGTACTCTGAGAAGGGTTGCCCATTGGTCGGCAGGCCAACTAAGTTGATTAGCAAGGGTTTCAAAGGTGGTGAAAAACACATCAACTTCTGTCTCTACGAATGGTGGCATTAACTTACTTGCATGTGATATATTGAAACTGACAGGAAGATTGGCAGTATCTTGCTGGCGTTGAGCGAGGTGTGTAGTTTCCAACGCGAATTCTCGTTGACGACATTCCATAGCCAGAGCTGCTTGTTGTTTGTCATGGTCGCGTTGCATCTCCAATTCGTGTTGTTTTGTTTCAAGCTGTATTCGTTCCCGCTCACGGAGTATTGCAATCTCACGTTCCTTGAGGGCGATTGCACGTTCTTGTTCTTCCTTCCTCAAGGCAGCTTCTCGTTCCTTTTCTTCCTTTCGTATGGCAGCTGCTTCCCTTTGTTGCTCGAGGGCTTCTCTTTGCATGGCAGCTGCTTCCCTTTGCTGTTCGCGTTCGATCTTGGCCAGCTCTAGTTTGAGTTTCATCGTTGCCAAATCAGTTTTATCTGCAATAAAGTAAGTTTCGTGAGTTTCAGAGTCTATCTTACATTTCTCTAAGACACGATCCAGTAACAGGTTATGTATTTCATTTTTGTTGGCTTGGTAGGGAACTTCTAGTTGATACTCATGTGCAAGAGTTTGTAATTCAGTCCTCTTGGCACGACTTAAAGTCCCTATTTCACCTGCTGGATCTGTACGGAAAGCTTGGAGACGAAACATGGTGAAATTAGCAAATAAATGCACAACGAATATACTGTTGTGATATGGTGAATGTCAGAAACAGGACAACGTGGCAACTGGTACCGATCCTGTGGAATCGTTAACAATTAATGTTAATTTCAAGATGATAAATGATTAATAAATCAAGGTCGCAGGAAATCTTGTATCCGGTACTCATGTAAGAGGATAAGGGCAAGAAAATCCTACTAAACAAGCGAAACTGAGTTTCTAAAACAAATGAAACAGTTAATTGCCTCAAAAGTGAATTAGGTAGTCCAAGAATGTAGGCATACCTTGCCGAGTCTCTAAAGGACATAAGCAAGTTTTTCCCACTGAAATTAATATGATACTTACAAAATTAGCGAACTTTTGTGCTCTGAAAAAGAAGGCTAATTCCCTACCAATGTAAATATCATCATCTCTGACCGACGTGTGGGGGTGCGAGGTGTCAACTGGTGACGAGAACTGCTGCTGAGGTCCCAATTCAGCAACTAAAGTTCGTGCGAGAGGAACTATGGCCCTCTTTATCCTCCTACCGTCAGATTGCAGAAGATTAGGTGCACTTGACCCGGGGACAGACCACAGTACCAGGGTACCAATATGATGATCTGCCGAAAATATGAGAAATATCCTGGGGACAAAAGATGGTAAACACAAGTAATAACACGGAGGGAGAGATGACCAATTAAGAGAATGACTGAGGCCCTACAGTCACCACGTAATCCAAAGTTGTCTCACCTTCACCATATGCTACTCTCGGAATGCACAATACACACAGAACCATATGAAAATAAAATTGAATATTGAAAATAGTGAAAAGCTACGTTACCAAAGCCAAATACGCTTACCACAAATTTACAATTTGGCACCAGTACCTGAGTGAAGCTCCTGGACAGGCCCCCATGTAATGTGACAGTAAGGCGTTGGTGTTCGGCTGTTTCAAAAGCTGGGGGCAGGGCCTCGTCACATAACAAAAAAAAAAGAGAAGTTTGTCCTTTCGTCTGTGGTAAGGTAATGGGAAGACACACAAACACAAAGTATATAAACAATGAAATTTTAATTACTCTAGAAAACAAGACATAAATAAAGACAATCTCATAAAATTCAACACTGGTCAACAAACAAAATAACATGAATAATAACTGGCAATGAAAAGTTACTCTATGACAAGTAAGTTATAGTGATAGCAATATAAATAAAATATGTGAGGTGCTGGAATACTGGCTTCAAGCTGCCACCTCCCTTAGTACACGAAAGCCAAGTCATAGTCTACCAGCGAGAGATGTCAACTCCATGGAGCACAGAGATATTCTGAGGAGTACGGCGTGCTGCTGCCCAGACGTCGACTCTCAGTGGTGGTGTGAGTCCAGGTGCGGCGAGACACCAGCCAATCAGCAACAGGCAGGCGGAGTATGAGCAGTTTGCTGGTTACGGCGGCAGTAGCAGGTGTCGGGGTGTAATGTAGGGAAGAGCAGGCTCAATCTCTCTTGAAAGAGATTATCGTCACACTATCTTAATTATGGTATCTGTGCATGGGGTTCAACCACTGCAAACCACCTCAAGTCCATCATCACCCAGCAAAAATCTGCTATCAGAATAATAGCAAATTTTGCTTTCAGACAACACTCAGCCCCTCTTGTTTAACTCCCTAAACATGCTAAACATAATCTCACTCCACAGATTCTTTTGTGTCAAGTACATTTACAAAACCCTGTTCTTAAATGCAAATCCTGTTTTGAAACTCTCCCTGGACAGATGTAATAGGACCCATTATCACCACACCAGAAATAAATATCTCTTTGATATCCCCAGAGTCAAACTTAATCTGTGTAAACACTCTATGCAAATAAAGGGACCCAGTCTATGGAACTCACTCCCTATTGAATTGAAAAGCTGTCCAACTTTTGCGTCATTCAAAAACAATACTAAAAAGTACCTAATTTCATCTTCATAGTTTTTTACTTTTTGCTTTAAAATTGGGTTGTATCTATTGCTACCTAATCTCCCAATCTTTATGTACCCAATCTGAACATCTTTATCTCATTGTGATCATTGCTGTCTTCTTATATGTGCTGTCAATCTGCTGTATGGTGTCTATTAATCTTGTTTAAATTACCAATCAAGCTGTCAATGTAATCAATCAGAGCATTAATATACCAATGTGATTTAATATACTTACTAATCTCTCTCATCTCATTTTTTCCTGCAATGTATTTGTTATCATTTTATTAATTCTGATTGAATTTACCTACTAAAAATTATTTGTTAGATTAAGGACCTGCCCGAAACGCTGCGCGTACTAGTGGCTTTACAAGAGTGTAAATACTGTACTATGCTATGTATTCTCACAAACCTAATGTACCTTCTTGTATATAAATAAATAAATAAATAAAATACATAAATAAACATAGCCTTCCCAGTTTGGTGCCTTCTGTTGATAATTACTTACTTTAGTGGAATAAACTGTATTAACAGAACAGGGAATATCGAAGCAGAAGATTTTATAGAATAATTTGACGATTGCTTTCTTATGCAACACATTAAGGAACCAACGCGAGAAAATAATATTTTAGATTTATTGTTAACTAACAGGGAAACACAGATTAATGATATCGAAATTGGGACTGAACTAGGGAACAGTGATCACAAAGAAATCAGATTTAGCATCGAGTGGAATAGATCTGCAGGAGAAAATTATGTTAATGTGCCAGACTTTCGTAAAGCTAATTTTAATATCCTAGGAATTTTTGGGGGGAAAATGGACTGGATAGTCTTGGGCATAGGGAGTGGGCCAGTCTTGGAGCAAGACGTGAACCCAGCGATGTGTGATGTAGAGGAGGATTTCGACTTGGACTCAAAATATAACTTATTTACAAATATTCTAAGCAAAGCACAGGAAAGTAGTATACCTTACAATTTGAATATATCAAATACAAATGACCCGAAATGGACAACAAAGGATCTGAAAAACCTTATAGGTAAAAAGAATTTGGTACAAAAGGATTATGAATGGGGAAGTCAGTTTAGAACAAGAATTCGTACAACTGGTTAGAAATGTTAAAAACGAGATAAGGAGAGCAAAAACAAACTATGAAGTTCGAAGAAGCAGGCCAAGCAAAGACAAATCCTAAAGGGCTTTTTCAGTTACATCGAACAAAGGTTAGGGAAAGGATAGGTCCATTAAAAACCGAGACAGGTCAGATAACGGATAATGACGAAGAGATGAGTATTATTTTTAATAAATATTGTATCTCTGAATTTACTAAAGAAAAACTTAACTTTATGCCTTCAGCCGAACAAGTGTATGTGGGTCAGGACGAGGACAGGTTGACTAGTCTAACAGTTTCCAGGGATGATATTATTAAACAAATAGTAAAACTCAAACCAAACAAATCCCCAGGGCCGGATGAAGTATTTGCCAGGGTGCTTAAAGAATGCAAAGAGGAGCTTTCCGAGCCACTGTCTACCATATTTAATAAATCATTAGAGTCATGTAGATTGCCAGAGACGTGGAAGGTTGCTAATGTGGTACCAATTTTTTAAGAAAGAAGATAGATCACTTGCATTAAACTATCGGCCAATTAGCCTAACGTCTATTGTGGGAAAGTTACTTGAATCGAGAACTGCAAATACCATTCGTTTTCATCTTGAAAAACATAAATTATTGAATGAGTCACAACATGGTTTTACAAATGGCCGTTCATGTTTATCAAATTTGCTATCTTTTTATTCCAGCATAGTTAAGGTAGTTGATAGGGGTATGGTTTGCGATGTTGTGTACCTTGACTTTTACAAAGCTTTTGATTCAGTGCCATATGAAAGACTGATTAAAAAGATAGAGGCTCATAGTATTAGAGGTGCTATATTAAGCTGGATTAGGGCATGGCTATACTAAAGGAAACAGAGAGCTAGTATAAGTGGGGTTAAGTCAGAGTGGGAAAATGTTGTAAGTGGAGTCCTTCAAGGCTCTCTCCTGGGACCTCTGTTGTTTATCTATATAAATAAAAATGGAAATGCTCGTTTGTTCAAAATCGCTAATCTCCGAAAGTTCTTCACCAATTGGTTTGAAATTTTCACACAACGTTCCATTCGTATCCGGCAAGGTTTTTACATACATATTATATAGATGTCACGTCTGTGACGGATAAAAAACATGCTTTTTCTGAAAAACTGTGTTTTTCATGTGTTTTTCCATCCATGTGAAGGAAATCTTTGAAACCTCTTTACCGATTGCTTTGAAATTTTGACACAACGTTGCATTCGAATAGGCGCGTCTTTTTATATATCTACTATATACATACCTCACCTGTGACAGGAAAAAAACATGTTTTTTTTTTTTAAACAGCGCCATCTGTTGGACGCAAGGGCAACACATGCTGTAATCTCAAAAAGTTCTTCACCGATTGCTTTGAAATTTTGATACAACGTTGCATTCGAATAGGCGCGTCTTTTCATATACCTACTATATCGATGCCACCCCTGTGACAGATAAAAACATGCGTTTTTGAAAAACAGCGCCATCTGTTGCACATAATAGCAACATGCACGGTATATAAAAAATGGCACAAATTCCATTTCAATGTTTCCGATTGCATTGACATATTTTATTTTCATAGATTTCGAAACATTTTATTTTTTATTGAATTATTATGTGTGACATTGTGGTGGAATTGAGCTGTGTTGTTTACCATACGATTCATTTCGTAAATATATGTATAGATGCCACACCTGTGACAGGTAAAACTATGCTTTTCTTGAAAAACAGCACCATCTGTTGCATGTAAGAGTAATACACATGCTATACTAATATGTTACAATTCCATTTCAGCATTTCTGATTGCATTAATAAATTGAATTTTCATAGATTTTGATTTAATTATTTTGTGTGAATTGCGTTGGAATTGAGCTGTGTTGTTTACCATATCGTTCATTTCGTGAGTATAGTATATTTTTTTTATTTTTTCATATTTTCATATCATCTTTAACTGTTTTTTTTTTATATTTCAGTGATTGGGAACATCATGTCACTTGATGTTCCTAATTTTCTGATGGGAACATCACACCATTTGGGAAGGCATCTGACGAGGGAGTGGGGAATGGTGGGGATGACGAGGGGACGGAAGTGAGAGATAGTGGGGAGGACGAGGAGACAAGGGAGGCTATAATGGTGGGGAAGGACGAGGGGACGGGGTTGTTTGGGATGATGTGGACGAAGGGATGGGGGAATAGAGAATGGTGGGAAGGACAAAGGGACAGGGGAGTGGGGCATGATAGGAAGGAAGAGGATATGGTGGAGTGGGGAATGGTGAGGAGGATGAGGAGATGGTGGAGTGGGGAATGGTTGGGAAGCCGAGGAGACGGGTGAGGGGGGAATAGAGGGGAGGACTAGGGGACACGGAAGGTTACTGTGTTTCAGCAACGCCCATGTGTTGCAGAGCCACAGCAACGCGTGGCCGGGTACTGCTAGTATTATATTTAAATGATTTAAATTCAGGTTTGAGTAGCAACATTTGCTACTTAAATAGGAAGTGAGCAAGGGTACAGTGATCACAAAGAAATCAGATTAAGCATAAGAACATACATAAGAACAAAGGTAACTGCAGAAGGCCTATTGGCCCATATGAGGCAACTCCTATCTATAACCACCCAATCCCACTCAGATACATGTCCAACCCACGCTTGAAACAATCGAGGGATCCCACCTCCACTACGTTTTGCGGTAATTGGTTCCACAAATCAACAACCCTGTTACCAAACCAGTATTTACCCAAGTCTTTCCTAAATGTAAACTTATCCAATTTATACCCATTGTTTCGGGTTCTCGCTTGTGTTGATACTTTTAATACCCTATTAATATGCCCTCTGTTATGTCCATTCATCCATTTGTTAACCTCTATCATGTCACCCCTAACTCTTCGCCTTTCCAGTGAATGCAATATAAGCTTTGTTAATCTCTCTTCATATGAAAGATTTCTAATTTGGGGAATTAACTTAGTCATCTTACGCTGGACACGTTCAAGTGAATTTATATCCATTCTATACTACAGCGACCAAAACTGAACTGCACAATCTAAACGGGGCCTAACCAGAGCAAGATATAACTGAAGAACCACACCAGGTGTCTTGTTACTAACGCTTCGATTAATAAATCCTAGTGTCCTATTTGACTAAAGGTAAGATAAGGTTCGCCTTATTGCGAACATTCATGCATTGATCCTTTTGTTTTTAATTCTTACTAATCATAACTCCCAAATCCCTTTCACAATCCGACTTTGCAATCTCAACACCATCTAGCTCATATCTTGTAACTATTATCATTATCTAGCCTCAGAACTTTACATTTATCAGCATTAAACTGCATCTGTCAATCTTTTGACAATTTCAAAATCCTATTTAGATCAACTTGAAGTGATAGTACTCACCTATTTGTGCTTGTGGGGGTTCAGCTTTGGCACTTTGGTCCCGCCTCTCAACTGTCAATCAACTGGTGTACAGATTCCTGAGCTTACTGGGCTCTATCATATCTACATTTGAAACTGTGTATGGAATCAGCCTCTGCCACATCACTGCCTAATGCATTCCATCCGTTAACTGCTCTGACACTGAAAAAGTTCCTTCTAACGTCTCTGTGGCTCATGTGGGTACTCAGTTTCCACCTGTGTCCCCTTGTTCGCGTCCCACCAGTGTTGAATAGTTTGTCTTTATTTACCCGGTCGATTCCCCTGAGGATTTTGTAGGTTGTGATCATGTCTCCCCTTACTCTTCTGTCTTCCAGTGTCGTAAGGTGCATTTCCCGCAGCCTTTCCTCGTAACTCATGCCTCTTAGTTCTGGGACTAGTCTAGTGGCATACCTTTGGACTTTTTCAAGCTTCATCTTGTGCTTGACAAGGTACGGGCTCCATGCTGGGGCCGCATACTCCAGGATTGGTCTTACATATGTGGTGTACAAGATTCTGAATGATTCCTTACACAGGTTCCTGAACGCTGTTCTGATGTTAGGCAGCCTCGCATATGCCGCAGACGTTATTCTTTTAATGTGGGCTTCAGGAGACAGGTTTGGTGTTATATCAACTCCTAGATCATTCTCTTTGTCCGTTTCATTAAGTACTTCATCTCCTATTCTGTATGATGTGTCTGGCCTCCTGTTTCCACTGCCTAGTTTCATTACTTTGCATTTACTCGGGTTGAACTTCAACAGCCATTTGTTGGACCATTCACTCAATCTGTCTAGGTAATCTTGTAGCCTCCTAATATCATCCTCAGTTTCAATCCTCCTCATAATTTTTGCATCATCGGCAAACATTGAGAGAAACGATTCTATACTCTCTGGGAGATCATTTACATATATCAGAATCAATATAGGTCCAAGGACTAACCCCTGCGGGACTCCACTCGTAACGTCTCGCCAATCTGAGACCTTGTTATGGCCCTCTCGGGACGCAACGGGGTCCTTACTCTGATGTTGTTAGAGGAAGATATATATATCCGTTCCCAAGCCAGTAGTGGCTATCAAGGGATGAGATTCGTGACGCAAGTAACTTAAAGGGAGTAGGGAAAGAAAGCTAAGAACTTAATATTATAATTATTACCATCACCGATTAAATATATAAAATAAATGAGTGCACAAGGGGGAGGGGTATTAACACTTGACAAGGGGATTCTTCACAATGTAGTCTTCTGCTGAAGACTCTGGATCCAGAAGCTAGGCGCTGAGTCCTCGGTGCTTTCTTCGTGGCCACACAACGAATTCTTCAAAGAAGCTGAGCCTACCCTGGCCACAGGTCAGCCAAAACACATGTCCACTGGGGTCACCGCCGTGGAGGCCGTCAACCACACGTCCAGCTGATCTGCTGGCAGGTTCTGAACCAACCAAGCTGGTCAGGCCACTCCACGAACGATAAAAGGGGAACGCCCTAGACAGGAGCCTCGTGTGACACCACAAATCACTCTCCTGTCTTCCGTACCCCAGTGGATGATCGTCTCCAACAGTCGGTCCCGGGTAAATCCTTTTACTGCCACTCCACTGGCAGGCTAACACACCACAGTGTTCTTCCGGGGGGACGACTTCACAACAGCTGCAGCAAGGTTCAAGGTATGGAGACTGGCTGCCTCGGGTAGACTGACTCAACCTTCAACACAGCGGTCCCAGGTCGACTCTGTAAACAGACACGTCATCAATGACTGGGACACACTAAAACACCTCACTTATGGGCTCGGGCACAAACACCTGACGTATCCAGTCCATAGATGGCGCTGTCGTCGGAGCACCACCTCACCAGAGGTCAGGAGCGGCTGTGTTGTGAGCTGCACAGGACTGGAAACTGGCCCTTGTGGCTGGTACACCTTGTCCTCACCAGGTGTCGTCGTCCGTTTGGCGGGGGTTTCGGGAGCTGACCCACAGATGGCGTGGTCGTTACTGCTCCGTGCTCGGACGCTGGATCCGGGTTCATAACAGACCTCACCCTTCACACTGACTCGTTGTCTCCTGTTGCTTAAGTACTCCTTTATCCAATGGAGTACCTTCCCTTTCACTCCAGCCTGCGTCTCTAGCTTTTTCACTAGCCTCTTGTGTGGCACTGTATCAAAGGCTTTCTGACAATCCAAACATTTGCAGTCTGCCTACCCTTCTCTTTCTTGCCTGGTCGTAGAATTCAAGTAACCCTGTGAGGCAGAACCTGCCATCCCTGAACCCATGTTAATGCTGTGTTACAAAGTTCTTTCGCTCCAGATGCTCCACTAGCTTTCTCCGCATAATCTTCTCCATCAGCTTGCATGGTATGCAGGTTAGGGACACCGGCCTGTAATTCAGTGCCTCCTGTCTATCCCCGTTCTTGTATATTGGGACTATGTTAGCTGCTTTCCAAATTTCTGGCAGTTCCTCTGTTGCCAGTGATTTGGTATACACTATGGAGAGTGGTAGGCACAGTTCTTCTGCTCCTTCCTTTAGTATCCAAGGGGAGATTCTATCTGGGCCTATAGCCTTTGTCACATCCAACTTTAGTAAACACTTCCTTACTTCCCCGCTGGTAATCTCAAACTCTTCCAGTGGTTCCTGGTTAGCTATTCCCTCTCTTATCTCTGGAATTTCTCCCTGCTCTAAGGCGAAGATCTCCTGGAATTTCTTATTCAGTTCCTCACACACTTCTTTGTCGTTTGTAGTGAATCCTTTTGCCCCTATCCTTAATTTCATTACCTGTTCCTTTACTGATTTTTTTCCTGATGTGGCTATGCAGCAATTTAGGCTGAGTCTTTGCCTTGCTTGCGATGTCATTTTCGTATTGTCTTTCTGCCTCTCTTCTCATCCTGACATATTCATTCCTGGCATTCTGGTATCTTTCTCTGCTCTCCAGTGTCCTGTTATTCCTATAGTTTCTCCATGCCCTTTTACTTTGCTGCATAGCTAGCCTACATCTCTGATTAAACCATGGGTTTCTCATCTTCATTTCACTGTTTTCCTTTTGGACTGGGACAAATTTGTTTGCTGCCTCCTTGCACTTCTGCGTGATGTAGTCCATCATATCTTGGGCCGTCTTTCCCCGGAGATCTGTTTCCCATGCTATTTCTGTTAGGAATTTTCTTATCTCCTCATAGCATCCCTTTCGGTACGCTAACATTTTGGTTTCGGTATCCCTCCTCGAGTTCAATAACCCTTCTTCAATCAGGTACTCAAACACCAGTACACTGTGGTTGCTCATTCCTACTGGGGCCTCAAAACTAATTTATCCTATGTTGGAGTCGTTCAGAGTGAAGACCAGGTTGAGTCTCGCTGGTTCGTCATTTTCTCTCATCCTTGTGGGTTCTCTGACATGCTGGGTTAAAACGTTTTTAGTCACCACCTCCAGTAGTTTGGCTCTCCACGTATCCTCGCCTCCATGCGGTTCCTTCTTCTCCCAGTCAATCCTTCCGTGATTGAAGTCCCTCATGATGAGCAGGTGGGATCTATTTCTACAGGCAGCAGAAACTGCCCTCTCTCTCGTGAAGAAGATAGTGAGTCTAGTGAGAGATCGTGAGTCACGGAAGAAGATAGTGTGTCTTCTTCCGTGTTAATTTCCCTACCGATTTTTGTATCATCGGCAAATTTGCAAATGTTGCTACTCAAACCAGAATCTAAATTATTTATATATATTATAAACAACAGAGGTCCCAGGATATGAGTGGGATTGGGTGAATATAGATAGGAGCGGCCTCGTATGGGCCAATAGGCCTTCTGCAGTTACCTTTGTTCTTATGTTTATATGTTCATATGTTCTTACTAACTCTCTGTTTCCTTTGGAATAGCCATGCCCTAATCCAACTTATATTAATATAGCACCCCCATTACCATGAGCCATTTTTTTAATCAGTCTTTCATGTGGCACTGAATCAAAAGCTTTGCTAAAGTCAAGGTACACAACATCACAATCCTTACCATTATCAACTGCCTCTACTATGCTGGAATAAAAAGATAGCAAATTTATTAAACCTGAACGGCGATTTGTAAAACAATGTTGCGACTTATTTATTAATTTATGTTTTTCTAGATGAAGACGAACTATATTTGCAATTATCGATTCAAGCAACTTTCCCACAATAGACGTTAGGCTAATTAGCCGATAGTTTGACGCAATTGATTTATTTCCTTTCTTAAAATTTGGTTCCACATTAGCTACCTTCCATGACTCTGGCACTCTGCCTAACTCTATTGATTTACTAAATATGGTAGACAGTGGCTCGGAAAGTTCCTCTTTGCATTCTTTAAGCACCCCGGCAAACACTTCATCCGGCCCTAGGGATTTGTTTGGTTTTAGTTTTACTATTTGTTTAATTACATCCTCCCTGGTAACTGCTAAACTAGTCAACCTGTCCTCATCCCCACCCACATAGACTTTTTCGGCTGAAGGCATATTGTTAAGTTCCTCTTTAGTAAATACATATATAAAACATTTATTAAAAATACTGCTCATCTCTTCGTCATTATCCGTTATTTGACCTGTCTCAGTTTTTAATGCACCTATCCTTTCCTTAGTCTTAGTTCAATATAACAGAAAAACAACTTTAGGATTTGTCTTCGCTTGCCCTGCCATGTGAACTTCTTGGTTTCTTTTTGCTTTCCTTATCTCTTTTTCACCATTTCTAACCAGTTGTGAGAATTCCTGTTCTAATCTGACTTCCCCATTCTTAATCCTTTTGTACCACGCTCTCTTTTTACCAATAAGGTTCTTCAAAACCTTCAGTTACACTTGGTCTAACAACAATGGCTGACCTCCCTCTCCACTGACGCCAGATGTCAATAAGTGATAGAAGGGTCACATTTACTCTTTTTTTTGATACTGATAATTAAGTTAATTCAAATGAGATGTTTTTATGATATTAAAAGTCCAAAGACTGCTGTATTTAAGAATAATTCCCAACAGAATAGCTGGCGAATTTATAGTACTATGTGGCAAGGATATCCCGTTTTCTATTGATGAAAAATTCCACTACACGCTACATTTTCTATGAGTTAACTTGTGTATACAACAGCAGCAATATTATCTGCCTATTGTATTTAATATTATTAAATGGTGTCGGGTTTTCCGACATCTAACCAGAGCAAGATATAGCTGAAGAATAACACCAGGTGTCTTGTTACTATCGCTTTGATTAATAAATCATAGTGTCCTATTTGCCTCATTACGAACATTCATGCATTGATCCTTTGGTTTTTAATTTTTACTAATCATAACTCCCAAATCCCTTTCGTAATCCGACTTCGCAATTTCAACACCATCTAGCTCGTATTTTCTAACTCTATCATTACCTAGCCTCAGAACTTTACATTTATCAGCTTTAAACTGCATCTGCCAATCTTTTGACCATTTCAAAACCCTATTATATCGATTTGATGTGATAGTGAGTCTTCTTCAGTGTTTATTTCCCTACCGATTTTTTAATCATCGGGAAATTTGCAAATGTTGCCACTCAAACCTGAATCTAAATCATTTATATATGTTGTAAACAACAGAGGTCCCAGGACAGAGCCTTGAGGCACTCCACTTACAACATTTTCCCACTCTGACTTAAGGGGGCATAGGGTCAAATAGGCCTAAAATTGCAATAAATGAAAACTAGTTCGATTTCAATCAAACTTTTTTGGCGAGTTGTATATGAAAAGGGTTTTATCTTCCAAGTCTCAGCATCGTTGCATGAATAGGACGGGAGAAAAAAAATATTGAATTATGTGTCAAAATTTTTCTAAAATGGTCTAAAATTAACATCAAACACAAATGTTAACTGAAATCATGTCTATGACTCTCAGCTATCACAAAAGCATATATTAAAAAAATAATAATTTGTTTTATCCAATAAAATGTAGTTCATTTTTTTCTTATTTGTTTATCCGACGATTTGCATGAAACTTATACACCTGACTGCACTTAAACCTATTTGTAAAGGTGCAAATTTTGGAGGAAATTGGTTGATGTCAACTTCAGTCACAGATGGCAGCACCTTAGACTTTAATTTTTAATGATTTGTTTTTCAGTTACATACACGTTGTCCCTACTCTTTCATTTTTATTCAATTTACATGAAACGTACACCTTATATGTAGAGTTTGTCTCAAAAATCTGTTGCCAGCGTTTTTTTCCTAAGTTTATTTAATAATTTTATAATAGTTATAAACATTAGCAGTTTGCAGTCTCCGTGGTGTAGTGGTAAGACACTCGCCTGGCGTTCCGCGAGCGCTATGTCATGGGTTCGTATCCTGGCTGGGGAGGATTTACTGGGCGCAATTCCTTAACTGTAGCCTCTGTTTAACGCAACAGTAAAATGTGTACTTGGATGAAAAAACGATTCTTCGCGGCAGGGGATCGTATTCCAGGGACCATAGGATTAAGGACTTGCCCGAAACGCTACGCGTACTAGTGGCTGTACAAGAATGTAACAACTCTTGTATATATCTCAAAAAAAAAAACAAAAAAAACATGACATATTTGCATAATTTTTAGTGGGAACTTTGACTATTTGCATTAGTAAAACTAAACATATTTTGGACAATCCGCGGCTATAGATCCTTTATTATATGCTAATGTGATAGAAAAGTGTCATAGAATGATTATATTTAAAACTTGTGGTTGTAGGGACTTACTGAAAGTGTGTAATATTCGTTGAAAACAAAAATTAAGTCTCCCTTTCTATTTAGGCTGTAGTACTGAAGCTTGGAACAATTGCAGCCCTTTACATATACAACTAGTCAAAAAGGATTTGGTGACATTAAACCAAGTTTAAAAAACTACCCCATGGCCACTTAACCCATTTATATTAACTCTATGTTTCCTTTGGTATAGCCATGCCCTAATACAACTAAATATAGCACCCCAATACCATGAGCCTCTATCTTTTAAATCAGTCTTTCATGTGGTACTGTATCAAAAGCTTTGCTAAAGTCAAGGTACACAACATCACAATCCCTACCACTATCAACTGCCTCAACTATGCTGGAATAACAATTTCACATTTCACGATTTCTAATTCCCGCAATTTCACATTCAAATTTACATTTGAGGAGCGTCAATGTTGACTGTTCCGCAGGGCATGAGTTTTGTTTCGTAAAGTTAGACTTGATATAAACACATGGCGGACAATGCTGCTGTTTCTACTTTATATTAAGTTTAGTGTCTATAAAGGTTTTCTGTACTGGATCACTGCATTAGTGTTGTTGAGAGACGAGTCACGGTGGAGCGTCGATGTGGAGGTTTCTGCAAGGTTTCACTGTTGTTTCTTAGAGTTAATTTAAGGCCAAATAACATAACATTTGGTGAGGCCCATGAGCCCACCACTTACAAAGGCCCGTATCTAATCTTTCATGACAGGAGATTGCAAACAGAACCTATATCTATGATCCAAGTGAGTTGAACACTTCACTAAAGTTCAAATATCAGAATATATTGGAGGAAATTTAGCAAAAATAAATATTTTTTCAATAATTCATAAAAAATTGTTTCTGTATATCGCAAATAATCATAAATACTCTAAAATGGATTATAGTTCAAATTGTTTACATATGACAGTCGTCACCAAAGGTACGACCTAAACAGAAGGATGGGTTGGGTATACATACCTTTCAACGTTATCTGGTAGTCTAGGAAGGTGTAGAGTGTACCAGTAACAGTAAGGTACACACACCTCCCAGCGTTGTCTGGTAGTCTAGGAAGGTGTAGAGTGTACCAGTAACAGTAAGGTACACATTCAGCTGGCATAAATGAGGGCGTGATAATCTACAACGGAAGACGCCTTTTTTTTTCTTGTGTGCCTGGTGACATGAAACATTCGGTGTGCTTTTTTGGCCACCAGTGTTGTTATCACTCGTGTACCGTTACCACAGGTTTACGGTGGCCTCAGTGGTTGTACTTCGTGCACCGTTATCACAGGTTTACACTGGTCTAAGGGGTTGTGACTCGCGTACCGTTATCACAGGTTTACAGTTGACACAGTGGTTGTGGCTCGTGTGCCGTTATTGATAAGATTACAGAGGAGTCAGTGGTTGTACCTCACGTACCGTTATCACAGGTTTACAGTGGCTTCAGGGGTTTTGTCTCGTGTACCGTAATTCACAGGGTTACAGTGGCCTTAGTGATTGTGGCTCGTGTACCGTTATCACAGGTTTACAATGACTTTATGGGTTTTGACTCGTGTACCGTTAAGTGGTCTTCCTTATGGCTCCAGTGTGGTGTCACTGGAGCTGTATATTACCATAATTCACTGAGACGCCTGAGTCGATGAACACATTTTATAATATTTAGTGTGATGTGATCTCGGGTACAATATAGTGTGACTTACTATTGTGAACAGTAAATTTTGTGTCCTTATGGCACTTGCCAGTGTGTGATTACCAGGACCTCTGCTCTGTATTAGCGTCGGCTCTGACCATCCCCCAGCTCTTGACAACACCACCGCCAGCCTCCAGCTCTTGACACCACCACCACCAGCCTCCAGCTCTTGACACCACCACCACCAGCCTCCAGCTCTTGACACCACCACCGCCAGCCTCCAGCTCTTGACACCACCACCACCAGCCTCCAGCTCTTGACACCACCACCACCAGCCTCCAGCTCTTGACACCACCACCATCAGCCTCCAGCTCTTGACACTACCACCACCAGCCTCCAGCTCTTGACATCACCGCCACCACCAGCCTCCAGCTCTTGACACCACCACCACCAGCCTCCAGCTCTTGACACCACCACCACCAGCCTCCAGCTCTTGACACCACCACCACCAGCCTCCAGCTCTTGACACCACCACCGCCAGCCTCCAGCTCTTGACACCACCACCACCAGCCTCCAGCTCTTGACACCGCCACCACCAGCCTCCAGCTCTTGACACCACCACCACCAGCCTCCAGCTCTTGACACCACCACCACCAGCCTCCAGCTCTTGACACCACCACCATCAGCCTCCAGCTCTTGACACTACCACCACCAGCCTCCAGCTCTTGACATCACCGCCACCAGTCTCCAGCTCTTGACACCACCACCACCAGCCTCCAGCTCTTGACACCACCACCACCAGCCTCCAGCTCTTGACACCACCACCACCAGCCTCCAACTCTTGACACCACCACCGCCAGCCTCCAGCTCTTGACACCACCACCGCCAGCCTCCAGCTCTTGACACCACCTCCGCCAGCCTCCAGCTCTTGACACCACCACCACCAGCCTCCAGCTCTTGACACCACCTCCGCCAGCCTCCAGCTCTTGACACCACCACCGCCAGCCTCCAGCTCTTGACACCACCTCCGCCAGCCTCCAGCTCTTGACACCACCACCACCAGCCTCCAGCTCTTGACACCACCTCCGCCAGCCTCCAGCTCTTGACACCACCACCGCCAGCCTCCAGCTCTTGACACCACCTCCGCCAGCCTCCAGCTCTCTAATCCACCACCGCCAGCCTCCAGCTCTTGACACCACCACCATCAGCCTCCAGCTCTTGACACCGCCACCACCAGCCTCCAGCTCTTGACACCACCACCACCAGCCTCCAGCTCTTGACACCACCACTGCCAGCCTCCAGCTCTTGACACCACCTCCGCCAGCCTCCAGTTCTCTAATCCACCACTGCCAGCCTCCAGCTCTTGACACCACCACCATCAGCCTCCAGCTCTTGACACCGCCACCACCAGCCTAAAGCTCTTGACACCACCACCACCAGCCTCCAGCTCTTGACACCACCACCACCAGCCTCCAGCTCTTGACACCACCACCACCAGCCTCCAGCTCTTGACACCACCACCACCAGCCTCCTGCCCTTGACACCACCACAACCAGCCTCCAACGCTTGACACCACCACCGCCAGCCTCCAGCTCTTGACACCACCTCCGCCAGCCTCCAGCTCTCTAATCCACCACTGCCAGCCTCCAGCTCTTGACACCACCACCATCAGCCTCCAGCTCTTGACACCACCTCCGCTAGCCACCAGCTCTTGACATCACCGCCACCAGTCTCCAGCTCTTGACACCACCACCAACAGCCTCCAGCTCTTGACACCACCACCACCAGCCTCCAGCTCTTGACACCACCACCACCAGCCTCCAACGCTTGACACCACCACCGCCAGCCTCCAGCTCTTGACACCACCACCGCCAGCCTCCAGCTCTTGACACCACCTCCGCCAGCCTGCAGTTCTTGACACCACCACCACCAGCCTGCAGCTCTTGATACCACCACCACCAGCCTGCAGCTCTTGACACCACCACCGCCAGCCTCCAGCTTTTGACACCACCGTCAGCCTCCAGCTCTTGACATCACTACCAGTCTCCAGCTCTTGGCACCACCACCGCCAGACTCCAGCTCTTGACACTACCACCACCAGCCTCCAGCTCTTGACACCACGACCGCCAGCCTCCAGCTCTTGACACCACGACCGCCAGCCTCCAGCTCTTGACACCACGACCCCCAGCCTCTAGCTCTTGACACCACGACCGCCAGCCTCCAGTTCTTGACACCACGACCGCCAGCCTCCAGCTCTTGACATGACTGCCAGCCTCCAGCTCTTGACACCTCTACTGCCAGTCTCCAGCTCTTGACATCACCACCAGTCTCCAGCTCTTGACACCACCGCCATCCTCCAGCTCTTTACTCCGCCGAGAGCCTCCTGCTCTTCACTACTAAAAGAAGTCTGCAATAACCCAATAAATTATATATTTAAAATGCTTTTATATAGAAATATCAGCAGGATAATATTTACCTCCAAGTGTGAAGCGTCAAATGGAGGTCATAATGTACAAAACTATCTCTGGCAATAATAAACTTTCATAAGGAGTCAGTTTATGGGTAAAAACATGTCAAAACATATCTGCAGAATACAAGCTATTATTAATTATCATCATATATTGATTTCCCTAATTGGTAATGATAGGTAATGTACCCGGGTCCTGCCCGTACCATGCCCACACTCATGCCTTGTAGTGATCCTCCTGACTAATAAATCACAGCATTGTTGATCACGTATCCTTTGGAAGTGTATGTGGAACTCTCTTTTGCATACAGTGAGAGGCCGGCCAGTTATTCTCCTTATGTGTAGCGGAAGTGATTCAAACAGTCTTTGGCCATTGATGTTGATGAGTTCTCTCTCAGCATTCCTATTGCACTTTTTCTTTTCAACTGGTCTATTCTAAACTTCTTGCCATACCTCATGGTCTAACATAGTGTTATTTCCGTGTGATGATTTGGAACTTGTCCTGATATTTTCCAAATGCAAATTATTGTGAATAAATTGTGTAATTGGGATGTTTTATTGAGTGGATTCTAGCAGTAAAAGATCTTTTCACACTCTCCAGGTCAGCAATTTCTCCGCCTTTTAAAGAGGTTTTAGTGTTCAACAATATTCCATTTTATAGAGCACTAATGTCTTGAAAAGTATAATCATTGTTATGCATCCACTGTTTGAAAAGTTCTTGTAACCCGTCATTTTTATTGCAGATGTGACAGCTACTTTTTGATGTTCTTTAAAGGAAAGATCTTCCTACAAGAACACTCCCAGGTTTTTTGCTTTGCTTTTTCATTCTATTCTAGCATTACCCGGCCACGCGTTGCTGTGGCTCAGCAACGCATGTGCGTTGCTGAGCCACAGCGACCCTCCCTGTCCCCTGCCCTGAAAAAGTCCCTGTCTTCTCTGAAAAAATATATATAATTTATTAAAGTTGGGAACCCAGTTACTTGTTTATCATATAGAGCAATGATTCTTTTCAAAGTCAAACCCATTAGCGAGCATGTCCTCATCATCAGGGTACCAATAGTGGTTTCATCTGTAGCACGCCTCATTCTTTTACTTTACCCGAGGATTTTAGGGTGATCATTGCTATATGTATCAACATGCCGAGGTGAGCTATAACTTTGTGTCTTGTTGAAGAAGCTTGATTCATTTGTTGCCAATCAATAGAAAATTATTTGAAAAATATATAAAATAATGAACTTAAACTCTGTCAACGGCAGACTGAAGACTCAAAATTTCTTAAATTGTAAATTACTAAAACTGACAGACTTAAAATCTGTCAACTGAACAGACAACAAATTTTGGTAAAATGTATTTTGCTTATTAAAGTCAGTGTACCCAATTGAAAAAGACAAAAACTAAATTTTAAATGTTTACCCTCTCATATATAAACCAGTGTTGAATGTAATTAAATACCCTTAATGATGGGTCTTTGGTGCCTGCTGCCTGTAAAACTCCACCCAATTCAATCCATAGTAAATACTTGCAAGTCATACATTACTCTACTGGGGACCAGAGGCCCTTTGGCTGCGCAAGCGATTTTATCATGCATCGCCTAGGTGCACATAAAATATAGTGCTCTGAAAAAATTATTTGTTCTTTTGACGTCATTAATGAGCATACAGGAAGATGAAAATATAAATAAAATGTCTCTTATCTCTTCTGGTTTAGCCGCAGTGGGCTGGAGAAGTTGCATTTTTTTCAGTACAAATGAGGTGAGGTGCCACACGGGTTGAACTATTTTAATTGTTCCTCGCTTTACTTATATAGTTTTTTGTTCTAACAAGTTGTATTGATGTGTTCGCTATAACGAGGCTCTTATCCCTGTGGCACACGGGCCACAGGGATAAGAGCCTCGTTGGACGTAGAATCACTGTTCACCAACGTACCTGTGGACGAGACAATCGGGATGATAGCCGACAGAGTGTATCGTGATCCAGCCTGTACTCCTCTTGACATGCCAGAAAATATTCTAAGGAAACTACTCCAAGCTTGTACTAAAGAGGCACCCTTCTTGAGCCCGGATGGGCACATGTATAAGCAAGTAGATGGGGTCGCAATGGGTTCTCCCCTAGGTGTCCTGTTTGCAAACTTCTACATGGGTACCATCGAGCAAAAAGTCTTAGTCGACAGGAACTTGAAACCGGCCATATACTGCAGGTATGTTGACGACATTTTTACCCAGGTACCTGATGTCAGACATCTGCAGGAGCTGAAGGAGGCGTTTGAGCAGAGTTCCGTGCTGCGTTTCACTTACCAGTTGCGTTGCTCCTGGGAGTATGGGTTCGAGTCACTTCTGGGGTGTGAATTTTCAGTCGCATATAGTCCTGGGGACCATTCAGGCTTGTTCGCATTTGTGTTCCTCACGTGTGCCCCAAAGAATGAGGTGATTTGGTGAAATGCTATGCCCAAGATTACCATCCGAGTTGCCGGCGGGGAAGTGGTTCAAATAGCTTCGGCTACCACTTCCTTTTGTCCGGCCATGATGGTCAAGCGGATTAAGGCGCCCTGTAGTTACCAGTTGCGTTGCTCCTGGGAGTATGGGTTCGAGTCACTTCTGGGGTGTGAGTTTTCAGTCATATATATATATATATATATATATATATATATATATATATATATATATATATATATATATATATATATATATATATATATATATATATATATATATATATATATATATATATATGTCGTACCTAGTAGCCAGAACGCACTTCTCAGCCTACTATTCAAGGCCCGATTTGCCTAATAAGCCACGTTTTCATGAATTAATTGTTTTTCGACAACCTAACCTACCTAACCTAACCTAACCTACCTTTTTCGGCTACCTAACCTAACCTAACCTATAAAGATAGGTTAGGTTAGGTTAGGTAGGGTTGGTTTGGTTCGGTCATATATCTACGTTAATTTTATCTCCAATAAAATAAAATTAACATCATACATAATGAAATGGGTAGCTTTATCATTTCATAAGAAAAAAAATTGAGAAAATATATTAATTCAGGAAAACTTGGCTTATTAGGCAAATCGGGCCTTGCATAGTAGGCTGAGAAGTGCGTTCTGGCTACTAGGTACGACATATATATATATATATATATATATATATATATATATATATATATATATATATATATATATATATATATATATATATATATATATATATATATTTATATATATATACATATATATATACATATATTGGTGTATACTGGCAGCAGGTTTTCTTTTAAACATGTCTCATTAAATATGACCGCATAATCTGTATTTACTATCTTCTGATTTAGAGCTTCTATCCCTCTAACTATTTTCTTAGCATCAGGGCTTAGCTGAAATAGGAGTTCTCCAAAACTCATTTTCGTAATTTCAAGGTGAAGAAAAGAAGTGAATTACTATAGAATATAGTACACTTATTTATACAATTTGCACAACGTTTCGAACCTCCATGGTTCATTCTCAAGTGAAAAGAATTTTCAGGACTGGTTGATTTTATACCCGCACTGTGTCAGGTGATAAGACCATAAAGGCGAAAACATGGCGGGGCGCGGGATTCATAAGGGAAAAATGGGGGTGAAACATAAGAACATAAGAATAGAGGTAACTGCGGAAGGCCTATTGGCCCATACGAGGCACCTCCTATCTACATGCAAAGATTAATCAAGTGTAATTGGCCTGTTATGTTGAACAGTGTCTTCTGTGTTGGCATCGTTATGTTCTAGTCTTGTTCTTGCTCCCATGGTGGGTAGAGTAAATAGTTCCATGATTTGGGTGTTCATGGTAGGTTGTTCTATTCTTATCTGAATTGCTTCAAGAATTTGTAATCTTCTTGCATCTTGGGTTATCTATTATACAGGTATTTTTGTTCAACATTTCTCTTGTTAGGGTGATGTCATGGGCTTGTCTCATGTGATTCCTGGGGGCACCGGATTGAAGATGGCATGTCAAACGCCTCGTCAGCTTGGTCGACGTCATACCTATGTACTTAGATTGAAGGTTACATCCTTCGTGGGGACAAGTGTACATGTATACAACGCTTGACTGCTGTAGAGGGTTCTCCGTCGCCTTCGGGCTGTTTTTGATAAGGAGTTCGGAAGTCTTCTTGGTTTTGTAGCATATTATCTGGTTTATGTTTTGGTTAGGAGTAATACTTTTTACTCCTTTACGGATTATTCCTTTCATTATTCTTTCCTCTTTTATATGTTCACTGTGCATGGTTGATTTGTAATATAATTTTATTGGAGGTATTGTGGTTTCTGTTCTAGGTTCAGGATTATACCAACGGTCCAAGTGTTTTCTTATAGCAGCGTTTATTTCCGCGTTGCTATATCCGTTGTTCACCAATACCTGAGTTACTCTTTCAAACTCTCTACTCACCTTGCTCCGTTCAGAGCAGTGGGTAAGCGCTCTACCAATATAGGCATTGATAACTCTGGCTTTGTATCTTTGAGGGCACTCACTTCTACCGTTCAGGAATAATCCTATGTTGGTGGGCTTAGTATATATGTTGGTGCTTAAAGAGGTTCCTGTTTTTGTTATTAGAACATCCAAGAATGGCAGACTGTTATTTTCACTATTTTCATGTGTAAATCAGAGTACTGACTCTCTCTCTAGATGGCTTTTTAGATCAATTAGTTCATTTGAGTCTTTTACTATTACGAATATGTCATCTACATAACGGCAATATACAGTTGGTTCTTGTCTGCTACTGAAGACTCAATGGTTCCCATATAAGAATTAGCAAATAAAACTCCTAAGGGGGAGCCCATTGCTACTCCGTCTATTTGTAAATACATGTCTCCTTGTGGACTGATGAAAGGGGTTTCCTTTGTATATGCTTCGAGAAGACGCTTCAAGTGTGGCTCCGGTATGTCTAATTTGGGGGTGCTCTCGTCTCTGTATACTCTGTCCAGTATCATTCCTATGGTTGTGTCGACTGGGACGTTGGTAAATAGGGATTCGACGTCCAGGGAAGCAATGATTCCATCGGGCTGAGTAGATTTGATTAATTCTAGGAAATCTGCTGATGATTGTAGACTATACTTACTTGGAGTGCTTACAACTTTCGTCGGAGTACATCGACGAAAGTCTCCGTACTCGCATCGAGCAACACCTCGACATCCTGACAGATCGACATCACCTCAGCACCGAAACAAGGATAATCAAGAAACTAACAACATTATATGGAGGACCTATGGCAATTCCACGACCGAGAGACGGCTTTCTGAACCTTACAGGAATCAACCTCACTGAAGACCAAGTCACTCTCCTAAATCTGGGTATAAACTGTCACGTTATGTCCAGACCAAGTGAGATGGCCCGGAAAGTGGAGTTGGAAATCCTGTTGGACGACATATTCGATATCGATACACAAAAGAAGGTCACCACCAAGGACACCTTACAAGCAGAACTTATCGCAGAAAAAGGAAAGAATCGAGGAAACTACAGAAGCACCATACTGTCCCCCGAGCTCAAAGCGGTAGCTAAAAGCCTTCGTGAGAAGAAGGAGATAGTCGTCAGGAGAGGTGACAAGTCGCCAATATACGTCATTCTTAAAAAAGACGAATATCTGGCGAAAATGAACCTCATACTCTCTGACCAAACTAAATTCCAAAGGGTAACGAAAGACACAACAGCCGAATTGAAAGCAAAGGTCAACAAATTGATCGAAACTGTGAACGCCAAGAAATCCGGACTCCACTTGCCAAAGATTATTGGGGAATACAAACCTGGATACGCCTATGGAAATGTCAAGACACACAAGCCTGGAAACCCACTTTGGCCAATCATCAGCCAGATACCCACACCTACGTACAGACTGGCGAAGCGACTCAACGGCTTGCTGACTCCTTATGTCCCTTGCACCTTCAGCCTGAAGTCTCCATAGGAATTTGTTGACTTACTGCAGGGAACACGGGCCACAGGGATAAGAGCCTCGTTGGATGTCGAATCTCTGTTTACCAATGTACCCGTGGATGAAACAATCGGGATGATAGCGGACAGAGTGTATCGTGATCCGGCCTGTACTCCTCTTGACATACCAGAAAACATTCTAAGGAAACTACTCCAAGCTTGTACTAGAGAGGCACCCTTCTTGAGCCTGGATGGGCACATGTATAAGCAAGTAGATGGGGTCGCCATGGGTTCTCCCCTAGCTGTCCTGTTTGCGAAATTCTACATGGGTACCATCGAACAAAAGGTCTTAGTCGACATGAACTTGAAACCGGCCATATACTGCAGGTATGTTGACGACATTTTTACACAGGTACCTGATTCAGACATCTGCAGGAGCTAAAGGAGGCATTTGAGCGGAATTCTGTGTTGCGTTTCACTTACGAGATGGAGAAAGATGGGAAGCTGCCCTTTCTAGATGTAACAGTCATGGAAAGGAGCGGAGGTTTCCACACTGCAGTCTACACTAAGGAAACAAACATACGAATGTGCCTCAATGTCAACAGTGACTGCCCAGACAAGTACAAGAGGAGTGTCGTTAACGCTTATGTCGACCGTGCTCTCAGCCACAGCTCAGGATGGAAGCAAGTCGATGAAGAACTCTGTAGGGTAAGGCAGGTCCTAGTCCACAACGGCTTCTCCAATGGTTTCGTTGAAGACATCATAAAAAGGAAGGTGAAACGCCATGGAACCTCTGAAGAGACAACTAACACAACACCTGTACCCCCTATTTGACGATTTTACAGGAACTTCTTTTCCACAGCTCATAAAACGGAGGAAAGGGTCCTGAAAGATATTGTTAATAGAAACGTTATCCCTACAGACAAAAATCAGAGGATATAACTGACGATTTACTATAAAACCAGAAAAACGGCCAGCCTACTCATTAGAAACTCTCTAGACACAAAGCAGAACGCTTTAAAAGAGACCAACGTCGTCTATGCCTTCAAATGCCCTCTTGGGGACTGTAAGCTCCAAAAAACCCAGTATATAGGCAAGACAACAACATCTCTTTCTAGGCGTTTAACGATGCATAAGCAACAGGGCTCCATTAAGGAACATATAATCTCTTCCCACAACCAAACCATCGCCAGAGAAATCCTAGTAAACAACACAGAAATCATCGATAGATACAGCGATAGCAGGCGGCTTGACGTTTGCGAGGCACTACACATTAAAAAGTCAACACCAGCAATCAACAGCCAGTTAATGCACAACTATATTCTACCCACCTCAAGACTCCGCTCCAATATAAAAGCATCAAGAAATATGGACCAATAGGCTTTCTACAATCACTTCCATTCATTACCCATTGTTTTGTGTTCTGTCTTGTGTTGATGAAATTAATACCCTATTAATACCACCTCACCCCATCCACCTCACTCAAAAGTAGATATAAACAAATCGGAGATATGTAAGTTCCATTCAGTTGTGTATGTGTAAAGTCTTTGAAAATGTAATAAGTTTTATGAAACGCGCTCAAGTGTCGCGTCAGACTAGAAATAAAAATGAATTTTGGAGAATTGATTTTTGAATTACCTCTAACAGTGAAAAGAAATGTACGAAAGATTGAGAAAATTCGTGTTAGAATTATTAATCTTACTTTTTTGGTCATATTTAATAATATATGTCTACAGGAAAGACTGCTACCAAAATATACTAATATATATGCAAACAAGCCTGAATGGTCCCCAGGACTATATACAACTGAAAACTCACACCCCAGAAGTGACTCGAACCCATACTCCCACAACTGGTATGTACAGGGACGCCTTAATCCGCTTGACCATCACGACCGGACAATAAGGAAGTGATAGCCGAGGCTATATGAACCACTTCCCCGCCGGCACTCGGATGGTAATCTTGGGCATAGCATTTTATCAAATCACCTCATTCTTTGGGGCACACGTGAGGAACACAAATGCAAACAAGCCTGAATGGTCCCCAGGACTATATACAACTGAAAACTCACACCCCAGAAGTGACTCGAACCCATACTCCCACAACTGGTATGTACAGGGACGCCTTAATCCGCTTGACCATCACGACCGGACAATAAGGAAGTGATAGCCGAGGCTATATGAACCACTTCCCCGCCGGCACTCGGATGGTAATCTTGGGCATAGCATTTTATCAAATCACTTCATTCTTTGGGGCACACGTGAGGAACACAAATGCAAACAAGCCTGAATGGTCCCCAGGACTATATACAACTGAAAACTCACACCCCAGAAGTGACTCGAACCCATACTCCCACAACTGGTATGTACAGGGACGCCTTAATCCGCTTGACCATCACGACCGGACAATAAGGAAGTGATAGCCGAGGCTATATGAACCACTTCCCCGCCGGCACTCGGATGGTAATCTTGGGCATAGCATTTTATCAAATCACCTCATTCTTTGGGGCACACGTGAGGAACACAAATGCAAACAAGCCTGAATGGTCCCCAGGACTATATACAACTGAAAACTCACACCCCAGAAGTGACTCGAACCCATACTCCCACAACTGGTATGTATGTGAAGCAACTGGGAGAAATGCTCTTAAACATCTTTATTATTATGCAGAGGACGAAACGCAGAAGTATACAGCCGTTTGTAAGAAGTGTAATTGAGATGTCAATGCCACAGAAAGGGGAGCCAGCAGCTCTTGACGATGTTCTCCAGAAACTGAACTCTGTACTTACAAATGACTTCAAACTTAACCTCCCCGGTGCCCCATTAGCCCTGCTCCAGACGGTGCCCCTCAGCCATGCTCCGGACGGTGTTCCCCTGAGCCCTGCCCCGCACCATGCCCAGCCACGTCTTCCTCCAAACTTCTACTACTCCAAGTATGACAGTATTTCTTTCTACTCAAATATGAAGGTCCAGAAAGACCTTTCCATACACGAGTTATCTTATAGTGAATTGTAAAATTGTTTTAACCTGTTTGTAATAATGTTTATGTATAATAAAAGTAATATTTTTAATAAAGAGTAAACTGAGTTAAATCATAGTGTCTTACTATAATGTAAGTGGAGTGGGTTGATGAGACCATGGGACTTGTTTATCATAAACAAAGACATTGATATTGTTTATCATAAACAAAAATATGATGGGGATGCCATGTAAGGATTCAGATGCCATGTAAGCGCTACAAGGCGAGAGAGTATGGAAATTACAGTAGTTTAAAGGGCTCCAAATGCGGTGCATTTTGCTTTTCCCCACGCATGGTCATTGGGGTCAGAGGGGTATCCATTTTTGTTTTCGATGCACGGTCATTGGAGCAAGGGGTTTTAGTTTTTTTTTCAAAACATCCAGCAATAGCTCATGGGTGTTTTAAAAATTTTACGTATCATTTATCAAACTGCTTTCTTTCATCACATGCAATTTTCCTAAACAGAATAGAAAGGTACGCTCCAAAGTCCTGCCATTTCGCTCAAGGAGATTAAAGGGCCGCATCTCGTCGCACCCAAATATCGTCACCTCTGTGACCTTGCAAAGACGCTAATGGTCAGTGACGTCAATCAATCAACCTCTCCCCTGAATAAGTCCGTTTTTTGGCATAGCATATTAAAACCCTTTTCCTTAATGTTTCCCATTTTCAAAGTTCATTTTCTAGATAAGATTGCTTATTATGCATAAGAAATGAAATTGCAGAAGGCCTTTTGCTGGATCTCCTATTTACTTCCAATCTATGTTAACCAAAACATCAACTAACGCTATTAAACTGCAGTAGGTCTATTCCCTATTAATATCCCCTTTCAACAATAACATTAATATTTGGAAGAACATTAGAATAAAGGTAACTGTATTGGCCCATATGAGGCAGCTGCTATCTATAACCACCCAATCCCACTCATATACATGTTCAACCAATGCTTGTAACAATCGAGGGACCCCCACCTCCACCACGTTACGCAGTAATTGGTTTCACAAATCAACAACCCTGTTACCAAACCAGTATATACCCAAGTCTTTCCTAAATCTAAACATATCCAATTGATACCCATTGTTTCGTGTTCTGTCTTGTGTTGATACTTTTAATACCCTATTAATATCCCCTTTGTTATGTCCATTCATCCACTTGTAAACCTCTATGATGTCACCCTTAACTCTTCGCCTTTCCAGTGAATGCAATTTAAGCTTTGTTAATCTTTCTTCATATGAAAGATTTCTAATTTGGGGAATTAACTTTGCCATCCTACGCTGGACAAGTTCAAGGGAATTTATGTCCAATCTATAGTACAGCGACCAAAACTGAACTGCATAATGTAAATGGGGCCTAACCAGAGCAAGATATAGCTGAAGAACCACACCAGGTGTCTTGTTACTAACACTTCGATTAATAGCTTTTGCTACTAGAGCTGAGGAATGTGGCCTCCTTATCTCTGTACAGAAAACTCGTGCCCTCCTTCCATGTGGTATTCCACCAGCCAATTATCATATTGATGGACGAGCACTTGAGAACTGCGAGTCTTACAGATACCTTGGTGTCCCCATTAACGACCCTGGGTACCTTTCTTCTCTCACGAGGAGACTTTGGGAGAGATTAAAGCCCTTAAGGGTCCTTTTTGGTGTCAATCATGGGCTTAACGTGAGACTTGCTAGAATGTTTTATGTATCATTTATACGCTCTGTGACTACAATGCTCTACATCTCACACTGTATACTGACAGAGAGCTGAAATCTCTTGAAACCTTGCAAAATGAAGCTATGCGTGTCATCCTTGGGGCTCCAAAGTCCACGAGAATGGTTAATATGAGAGCAGAGTTAAATTTACCTACCACAAGTGAGAGAATTTTGTCTATTAGCACATTTTTTCGGCGTGAAGGCATTGAGTAGATCTAGACACACATGAAGTTTCGAGCTAAACTTTCTAATTTCTAATAATTCTCACCTGAGGTCTGTAGAAGAAGAACGAAGTCTGATTATGTATATTGGTTCTACAAGGTAGCCAACTCCATCAAAATATTAAATATGTACCCAACTCATCTAATGATTAATCAACCAATTACTCCATGGGATAACTGGGATCTATCAGTTGATTTTGTAAATGCGCCCAAGAAAGATAGTGTGCACACTACATTATTAAAACAGTTAACACTGAAAAGCATCACTGAAAGTACTCAGAGTATGGGTAACGATGTGTATCAGTTATACCGACAGCTCTGTAGAAGAAGGTGGACGATGTACCGGATGTGCATGTAACATATTTGAATAATCTTCTCTCGTACATACAGCAATGAACTGGGCATGTACAACTCAAACCGAACTTGCAGGCACTGAATTTTTAAAAGACAAAGGCAGTGGACTTATATACTGTGACTCGCAGAGTGCACTCCTGGCATTGAAAGCACATAGTAGTGACACCCAGAAAATAGTCAGTGATATTCGAATGAATGTTTTAGCTGCTAAAGAAAACAAATTTGAAATTAAATTCCTATGGATACCACCACATGTTGGCATCTCAAGGCATGACACTGTTGCTATGGAAAAGATTGAGATTGATTCAACAAAAGATTGTTGAATGGGAAAAAGATTGAGATCGTAGGTCAAGGTACAGTTAATTTTGAGATTGATGGGGAATTGCAGCCTCACACATGTACAATCGTAGAGAACCTTGATTTTCCTGGTCACATCTTAATGGGAACTGATTTTCTGTAGCGATTTGATTATTCCTTGTCTGCTCAAAAAGGGGCTAGGAACTGCAGGTTGCAGTTGGGACAGACTTCCTACCCAGTGGAGATGATCGACCATCCCCCAGTTGTAGCTTCAATTAAGAGGAAGCAGAAATATAATGCACACTATCCAAAATTGATTTTTAAGTCTCTTCCAGACACAGTTAAGAGGTCATGCGCATTGCATACATTGACCAAACAGAGTTGCCCACCACATTCTGTTAAATTTATTAAAGTAGCCGTGGGACGTCACATACAACCAGGTACCACCCTTCAGGTAACTGGGAGATATGACAGCTCATTAATTCCTCGTCACTTAATTGTAGTGCTCGATAAAGGTGCACTCATTCCGGTTGTCAATCTTTCACATAAGACTTTTCGCTTCAGGGCAGGTGATAGGGTATCTCAGGGAACCATGGTGGAGGACACAGAAATCTTTCACCATGAGTCAGCTGAGACGCCAACCGTCACTGCACAATGTAGTGCATTGCACATGTTAGATACGAGAACTCCATCCAAAGTACAATACGAGACGAGAAATGTTGCACAGAATGTAGAAGAAGTAGAAAAATTAATTTCAGCACTTGATTTGCAACATGTTACACAGGCGGATAGGAAGGCACTGAGAGGAGTGTTGCGGAAATTCCCGAAGTTATTTGCGACAGATGACCAGATTGGTCTCCTTGATAAGATCGAGCACACTATTCCAACTGGTGATCATTTGCCTGTGTACACGAAACAGTGGAGGTTGCCGGAACAAGCGAAGAACGTTATCAGGGACGAGTGCCAGAAAATGTTGAGACAGGGCGTGATAGAGCCTAGTACGTCACCGTGGCTCTCTCCTGTGGTGCTAGTTCGGAAACCGGACGGTAGTTATCGTTTCTGTGTTGACTACCGGAAGGTGAACGAATTAACTAAGGGTGATGTGTATCCGTTGCCCCGAATACAGGAGATAATAGATCAATTTGGTGCTGCTAAGTATTTCTCAACTCTTGACGCGAAATCGGCGAATTGGGCGATTCCGGTGACAGAACAGGATAGGGAAAAAACAGCATTTTCGGATGGTAGGCACACTTATCAATTCCGTAGGATGCCGTTTGGTTTGAAGACAGCGCCCTCTTCGTTTCAGAGGGCCATCAACTTCATCCTTAGTCCGGTCCTGGGTAGGAATTCTTTAGCGTACCTGGATGATGTTGTGATATATTCCAGGATGTTTGAGGAACACCTACGGGACTTGACTGAGATTTTGAAGTTGTTAGATCAAGCAGGTTTCAGGCTGAATGTTCAGAAGTGCACCCTGGCGGCTCAGAAATTCAAATTTCTGGGGTTCCAGGTGTGCCCAGACGGTATCCGACCTGACCCAGATTCTTGCCGCGCCATTGCTGACATGCCTACTCCAAGGACAGCAAAGGACGTGCGTAGGTTTTTGGGGGCGGCCGGATATTTTCGTCGTCATATTGAAGGTTTCGCTGGCATTTCAGCACCCCTGACTGATCTGACCAAGAAAAATGCGAAGTTTGTATGGAAATCTGAGCATGACGAGGCCTATCGCAAACTGAAAGACCAACTAATCACGACACCGGTATTGGCTATTCCTGATTTTGAGAAGAGTGGAAGGTGCACACTGACGCCAGCAGTATTGCTATTGGCGGGGTGCTTAATTCAGCGAGATGCGGATAATTTACCCCATCCAGTAGCCTATTTCAGTAGGATGGTCAAGGGACCTGAAGTTCGTTATTCAGCTACGGATCGGGAGGCACTGGCAGTAGTAGAATCAGTTAGGTATTTCGAGCCTTACCTATTTCAGCGGCACTTTGTAATCTACACAGACCATCGAGCGTTGACACACATTTAAAAAGCGAACAAAATGCCCACGAATGTCACGCTGGTCTCACGAACTTTCGGCCCACTCATTCCAGATTTTGTACAAGCCTGGTCCAGCACATGTTGTGCCAGATACGCTAAGTAGAAACATAGCGGCAGTTCAAGTTAACGAAAATATTGAAACCATTCCATCAGATAAAATGAGAGAATACCAGATGAGCGAGCCTAGATGGAAAGAAATTATTGAGTATTTAGAGGGAGGAAAATACCCGAAAAAGAAAAAGAATTTACCTATTCATGATTTTGAAGTGAAACAGGGCGTCCTGTATTATGTTAATAGCCAGAATGATAGGGCAGTATTTCAACTAGTTATTCCGGACGCGTTGCGGTCATCAGCATTAAAGCTTTGCGCATGCTTCTAAAATTGCAGGGCATCCGGGGGTCTTTAAAACCCACTTAGAAGCAAAGTCTCTATTTTATTTTCCAGGATTACTTTCTGAAGTAATCAATTTCGTGAAGTCGTGCCCTCGTTGCCAGAGGAGGAAAGGCACCCTTAAGGTAAGTAGTAGGGGGTAAGCGCCACAGGTAACTTATTTTTCTGGGGGAAAAAGTTACCTGTGGCGCTTGGGGGTTTTCAGGTAAATTTAAAATATCACTTGTAGCGCTTTAGGGTTTTCAGGCAAATTTGGGGAGTCACAGATTTGGAATTAAGGAATTCTTACGAGGAAAATAATTTCTGAGATTTTAGAGGTTTGTTAAGCGTTCTTATGAGGAAAATAAGTAGGAAAATCTTAAAGAAAATTTTTAGAAAATATCATGTTTGTGTCACAGCATTTCCAGGTAAACTCTACGGACATATTTTGCCTGTTTTCAACTTCGGAAAAGTTACCTATGGCGCTTGGGGGTTTTCAGGTAAATTTAAAATATCACGTGTAGCGCTTGGGGGTTTTCAGGAAATTTGGGCAGTCTCAGATTTTGAATTATGGAATTCTTATGAGGAAAATAATTTCTGAGATTTTAGAAGTTTGTTAAAGTTCTTATGATGAAAATAATATCATACGAGTTTGTTAAAGTTCTTATGATGAAAATAATTTCCGAGACTTTAGAAGTTTGTTAAAAGTTCTTATCATGAAATAATTTCATACGAGTTTTGTTAAGAGTTCTCATGGGATTCTTACTTAGAAACTAGTATATTGCTATATATCTGAATCATTTCACTGTCTCCCGCTCATACCTCACCCCCTTACCTCACAATCTGTGGCCCACATGTGTTTACTTTAGACCGTCAGCCAGACGCCGCATGCAGGTCACCTCGATAATCTTATCTTATCTTCTCCATAATAATATCTGGACCATCCCTCTCCTTCATATTGTTCATTCATAGTTCCTTTTCATTAAACTATTCAGTTTTACATATATAAACAAAGTCAGGGACTAGCTCACGTTCCCACCTTAGTTTTACTAATACATCTTCTTTAGTATCCAATCATTTTCTTCGAGATTTAAAACACAGCTATTTCAAACGTATTAAAATACAATAATTTGGTATCGAGCTCCAGCTCCTATCCCCCGCCTTAGTCCCCTGTCGTATAATGAATACTAACAGTCCAATCCCTCTAAAATTTAAAAATAATCATATTTCAAACGTAGTTCAATACAGTAATTTAGTTACCGAGCTCCAGCTCTTGTCCTCCACCTTAGTTCCCTCGCACATCTTCGTCAACCTAATCAAATTCCGTGAAATTTTTACCCTCTGTATTTCAGACACAGTAAATAAGATCAAGTCAGTTACTGAGCTCCAGCTCTCATCCCCCGCCTTACTTCCCTCTCGTGTCTTCGGTATTATCCTATCAAATTCCCTGAAATTTCTACCCTCTGTATTTCAGACATAGTTTAGTAAATCCAAACAATTATCAAACTCTAGCTCTTGACCCCCAGCTTTGTTCATTTGTACAAGATCGTTAGTAACAGATCAATTTTCCCCGAAATTTAAAGCAGACATACTTCAAAGTTAGTAAATAAGATCAAAACAGTTAACGAGCTCCAGCTCTCGTCCCCACCTTAGTTCTCTCGTATCTTTGTAAATAACCCATCAGTTTCCCGGAAATTTTTACCCTCTGTATTTCAGACAGAGTAAATGTGATGTAAACAATTATAAAACTCTAGCTCTTGTCCTCTGTCCAAGTTCACTCCTGTAAATTCATTACTATCAGTAAAAATCGCCCTGAGATTTAAACACCCAACTACATTTTCAGACATAGTAAATAAAAACCAGTTCAGTTATCAAATTTCAACTCTTGTCCCCCAGCTTAGTTCATTTTGTACAAGTTCTTTATTTCCAACTAAATCACCCTGAGATTTAAGATCACCTTATTTCTAACGTAGTAAAATTAATCTGGACATTAGCCAAGCTCCATTTCCTCAGTCATAGATCATCGAACATAATTATATCCGATCAAGTCCCTCTCCAGCCTATCTGTTTATCAGAGTAATCACCTTACCATTCTCATCCCCAACGTATCCAAACCTTCAATAATCATATTGTATTTGCATATTTTCTCTATATTCAGCTGTGTTCTTCACATTTTTTTCCATGTTTTCTGTGTTCATTCCATGTTCTACAAATGTTCACAGCATGCTCAGTTCAATTTTTTTTCACCTGTTTTTCTCATTTTTTCTGTTTTCTACCATTTTCCCCGTATGTTCTCTATGTTCTTTGTCGTGTTTTCATGTACATCATATGTTCTCTGTATAACTTTTATACTCAGTATTCATGTTCTCAATGTTCTTAGCTTGTTCTTCACATGTTCAGTGTTCATTCTCGTATTCCCTATGTTCCTTATCATGTCTTCATATTCTCTATAAGTTCATATCCCCTGCATGTTAACTCTATTCATCAACTTTTTCTTACATGTTTTCTGTGTTCACCGTATGTTCACTGTGTTCATTCCCCTACTTAACCTCAATTTTTTTTTTATGTTCTTTGTTTCTTTAAACCAATTTGTTTCTTCCATTCACTAACTAGTTCTTTGTCAAATAATATTATACTGCAATACAGTTCCTTCAACAATTTTAGTCACCAAGTTTTTATTTGCAAAACTATGTCAAAGTAATTCTCGTAGTCAACTTAATAGTTCTACCAACACCGTTCTTAAAAAAATCTACACTTTATTCAGTTCCAAATTTACAAAGACAAACCTTTCTTGTAACTTCTTAACTAAAAATCTTTCGCCAAACAACTAAAACATAGTCACATTCGTCATTTCTCAACTAAACTTATTATCCAATCAACTAAAATATAGTCACTTTCGTCATTTCTTAACTAAACTTATTATCCAATCAACTAAAACATAGTCACTTTCGTCATTTCTCAACTAAACTTATTATCCAATCAACCAAAAATAGTCAGGATTAATCTCATTCAACACCGTTCTTAACTGTATAGTTACTAACGCTGTGATTAATAAATCCAAGTGTCCGATTTGCCTTATTACGAATATTTATGCTTTGATCCTTTTGTTTTAAATTCTTGCTAATCATAACTCCCAGATCCCTTTCGCAATTCGACTTCGCAATCTCACCACCATCTAGCTCGTATCTTGTAACCCCTATCATCATTACCTAACCTCAGAACTTTACATTTATCAGCATTAAACTGCATCTGCCAATCCTTCGACCATTTCAAAACCCTATCTAGATCAACTTGAAGTGATAGTGAGTCCTCCTCCGAATTAATTTCCCTACCGATTTTCGTATCATCGGCAAATTTGCAAATGTTACTACTCAAACCTGAATCTAAATCATTTATATATATTATAAACAACAGGGGTCCCAGGACAGAGCCCTGAGGCACCCCACTTACAACATTTTCCCACTCTGACTTGACTCCATTTATACTAACTCTCTGTTTCCTTTGGTATAGCCATGCCCTAATCCAGCTTAATATAGCACCCCCAATACCATGAGACTCTAACTTTTTAATCAGTCTTTCATGTGGCACTGTATCAAAAGCTTTGCTAAAGTCAAGGTACACAACATCGCAATCCTTACCACTATCAACTGCCTCAACAATGCTAGAATGAAAAGATAACAAATTTGTTATAAAAAAAATTTTAATTATAAAAAAAATTATAAAATTGTCAATAGCAGTTTCATTGTGCAGCCTAAAACTTAACTCCCTTGACTCTAGAGGTATATATATATATATATTATATTATATATGAGTTTTTTTAATTAGTTTAGTTCATTTATTATGCACTCCATACCCTTCTTCTGGACGGTAGTGGAAAGGGTTACAGAGGCACAGAATGGGCTCAGGGTTTTATTTGATGAACCATAGATGTGTGGCTCCTCTTGCATGATGTGGAGACTATATCCATTGATGGATAATACCTGATTTTATTTACCATGTATTTAAGTTACTTGTAAATGACTTAGGTTTAGGTTAGGTTTTTTTAATTAAACCAGCCAGGATGAGTGAAGCCATGAAGGGCGTTTTTATTAATTAAAACACCCAAATGTTGGGTGCTTCAGGTGTTGTTCCTCTTGGATGATCTTGTACCTCTCTGTCTCACACCTGTAAGAATGAGTGATATGGTTAAGGGGGAAACAAAGTGCAGGCAAGGCAATGGAGGCCAGTAGTAATCTTAGGGCTAGGATAATTAGAAATTAGAGAAATTAAGTAAGAGAAATCAGGTAAAATTTATTATACTTAACTTTTGTATCATCAGTTTAGTAGTAAATCTTCATCTTCATCATCATCACCTTCACTGTCACAAAGCTCCAGGTAGGACTCGGAAACATCAACATCCTCTTCCTGGTATCCAAATAAACGCTTTGCATCACTCAGCTTGTCAGAACACAACTTTTGCCCTTGCTTCAAAAGAGCCAAGATTCCACTCTTATTTTTGGTTGATAGGTGCTTCTCTTCAATAGTGTACTTGTTAGGATCCTGTAATATATAAACTATTTAATGGGGTTTAAGACATTTACAAATTTCCCTGAAAATACTAAAGAAATTAGAATAAATAAATAAAGTTTTTGGTAAAAGTTCAAATATATGTAAAACACACCAGTACAGTATATGAAAACCATGGAATTGTCTACCTGTCAAAGTCGTAAATAGCAAGACTTTACTCAAGTATAAAATTCTGCTGGATAAATGTTTATGAAGAACTGAATTGCAACACACATTTAGGCTGTTAGCTTACCTTGCTTAGATATGAAGGAAAAATTCCACATAACAACTCTTTAGTATGTTCGGTTAAAATCTCTCTCTTATTCTTGTAATATGCGAGATAATGCAGCATTTCTTGAACAGTGTGTTGTTGCTCTTCTCTGGATCTCCACATCTTCTACTGCCTTCTTTTTTTGAGCCAGGGACACTAATAAAAGAGGAAAATTATATTTACTGCAAGTAAACTACAACTCAATTTAATGTAATTACAGTTTAGGTACTTGCATTATACATACTATACATAGTTTATTGTGCAGTATCAACCTGATAAAAACCTACGGATTATGATACTGCACCGATTTTACAAACTGTAGTGATGATATTTTACTTCAAAAATAAGTAAAGCTTATCCATTATGCATGCTAAATGTTTGTTATCTTGATAAGGCCGAATTGTAACCCTGATAAAATGAGATGTAGTTACATACCATTTTGGCTATGATGAGGCAGTAAATTGTGCCATGGCAGGATACCTTCTATTGCATCCTTTTCACTGAGAATTTCAGAGTTTTCACTATTGTAGATTTTTATGAAGCCTTGAAGCTTTTTCCTGTCACACTCATTTTTGTGACGGAGTGAAGAGCGCATTTTACTGGATGCTGCAAATAAAGTTTTTTGGCTGAAAGTTTTAAAGTTGTTAAAAAAATTTCCTCATCATTTACCTACATAGAAATTATAGACAAGAGCTAAATAGAAATTGCTTCAGAGTTAACAAAGACAAATAGCATGCCTACCTGCATCAGTGGCAATCAGATTTTTGCGATGCCTGATAGAGTCTGCAACTGCCTCGATAGAATATTTTATGTTCTTCGAGGTTGTTCCAGTGTTTAACTCTAACTCCTTACAAATCATTTGTAGGTCAGATCGCCATTCTTGAATCAATGACTTTTTGTCTGATCTCATTTGAAACTGTTATTTCCGTCTCTCTGGCCTATTTGAAAATATAATAAATTTAATGAACAAATCACATTAACCGTGATGAGTGGTTCGAACCTATGGGCTTGGCATTCCCAGATGCTTGCTGTAGTTGAATGCGCCACAACATGGTCAAAAGAATTGCAACCTAGGGTACTAATGCACCCACAATTCAATTTTTGTTTATTATGCACCCCCATACCCATTCCATGGGCGGTTGTGCATGCAGTTTCCCATGCACTTGGTCTGTGTCCTCCAGTAGTTTTACCTCTGATGGCCCTTTCAATACACATAGAATTCATATTATTGTGATATATCAATACATGGAGAAAGACATTGAAATGGGGGCATCAAAGGCAGAACTATTGAATGACAGAGACCGAGTTCATGGGGGAATTGTGTGAAACCTGGTTTGGCTTCAGTGGAAGCCTTGGGATCCTTGTGGGTGCAGTAGTACTCCAAGTTGCAATTCATCTGACCATGTCGTGGCGTAGTGGACTAGAGCATGCATCTGAGAACACTCAGTGCATGGGGTTCAAACCCTCATCACAGTTCCCGTGATATATCACGATA
Source organism: Procambarus clarkii (assembly GCF_040958095.1). Taxonomy (NCBI): domain Eukaryota; kingdom Metazoa; phylum Arthropoda; class Malacostraca; order Decapoda; family Cambaridae; genus Procambarus; species Procambarus clarkii. Next base: position 25,782,291 of record NC_091221.1, on the reverse strand, counting down.
CTGTGATTTCTCTGTGTGCACATTTGATATTACTCGGAATCATACATTTAGGTTAATTCAATTAAATACTATATACTTTATACAAATTAACCTTATTGTTATATTGAAAAAGTTCAAGCAGTTAATTCAAGGAAATGGTCGCTAATTTATAATGGAAAATATATGTAGTACATGATCTGAACACATAACTAACCTATAAATGCATTATAATACCTTTCACATATAAATGCATTATAATAAGTTTCAAAATAAATACAAATAAATAAAATAAATATATATTATTTTTAGTACCTTTCTGAGTCGAGTAACTAATGCACGAGCCAGTCCATCAATTTTTCGATGGTTCCAAAAAACTGCACCCTCTGTGAGTTCTTCTGTTCTTTCTGAGAAAAATATTTATAGCAATGAACATCTTGAAGAGCATAGATTAATAACAGTTTCATAACATACCTTTACTCACCACGACCAACTCAAGTTTGACAAATATGTTTTCATTCTTTTATTGATTATTTGAGGGAGTTGATACTTATTGAATACTGAATACAAATCGCATTATACTGATTACAGGGCAGGTAAAATAATAAAAAACTTTATCAGATGAACCATATAAACAAATACCAGCTTTCAGCATGTTTTTAGTTGTAGAGTTGTATCGTGAGAGGTATGCAAACACTTGCTCTGCCTCTTCCCCTAAAGTCATGCCGCTTCCTTCTTGCCACCGCCCTCCATACAATACCTTTAACATAAAAGTATACAGTAAAAAAAAATTCAAATTACTGTACAAAATTTAAAAGCCTCCTACTATATTAAATGATACGTATATCATTAATCTTAAACAATCAGAAATCTTAAATTTTTTTACACAAACTGTACTTATTATATTTAATGTAATGTATACATTACATTAAATTTAATTAGTATACATAAATGTATACATTAGTATACATAAATGTATACATTAGTATACATAAATGTAATGTTATATTTTTATTTACCTGACAATACCAAGCATGTCCTTTTGCATGTTGGACTCCTAAAAATGGCTTTGCTTGACCAATGTGAAAATGTGATTGTTTCTGAGCCACAGTTAAGGCCCATGGCCAATATTTGCAAATTATGTCTTGACAAATAAACTTTACGTATTTGAAATACATAATTTGCAAATAGTGGGCATAACTGTACAGCTCTCCTTGATACATATTCAAGGTGTGGAGGATAATACCATGTCGACAGGAGGCCATGCTGATTCCTGTTTCATCCAAACTTTGGAATGAAAGAAGCTTATTTTGAGCAGCTTTCCATGCAGACTCTCCACACGTGTGCTTACTCTGTTAAACAAAAATATTTATAGTAACTAAATAACCAGTTGGTGAGCATGATTATAATTATGTAGGACGGGTAGAAGGTAGAGATTATTTTGCGCGAAAGGCATTGTTGTTGCACATAAGAATTTCTATGGGTTATATTTCCTTATTCAATATATATAAACTATAACGAAAAAATACAAAAATGGCCACCAGATGTTGTAGTCGCCAAACAGTTATTAGGTAAAATTGAAGGTTTTTCAATATATAATAAAACTCACCTTAGTTTTCAAGCTCTGAATAGTGCCAACATGAGCTTGAACATCTTCATCTTTGCTGAAGATACTATCAGAATAATAGGGGTTTCTGATACCTCTGCAATGATAATTCAGAAATAATTATTTATTGTGTGTAACCACTATAATATTAAACAATGGGTAATGGGGTATCAAAAAATGTTTTATATGAAGAATTCTGATGCGCTGCTAAATTTTACATAAAACAAAAATTTACATGGTGTTAGATAAATAAAATGATGATATGGATGCAATTGAAAGGCAAACTATAAAGACATACTCGGTTAAAAAATATGTCATATGACAATGTATATTTATATGTGCATACTTTATTTATAAGAACATTAATTTGAAGACAATATAATTCATTATAATATAGTGTGTGTGGAGGACAAAAGAATACTATACATTAAGTATCTGTAAAGCACATTTTATTACCTCCCAACTTTGTTGTAGCGATACAGCTTCTTGTTGCCATCAATATGTACTGCTAAAGGCGTAGCCTTTATCACAAGCAGGACACCCATTGTCAGCTTCTCCTCTAATTTAACACGCCCACGAGAAGCACCAAAGGTTTCCAGTGCAGTGACCAATGCCCGAAATGATGTTCCGGGACAATTTCTTTTTATATGGTGCCATGATTCAAGCAGACTGGTGCTGTAGAATGTGCTGCTCTTTCCTAATGATGAATAGAAACCAGACTTGTGCATGGTCTTGCCTAGTTCGCCAGTGGCATGTATAGATTGGAGTATAGAGGTCATACCTTCCTGTAGTTTAAAATACAGTGCATTGAGTGGTGTGGCGACTTGCTAAAATAGTGATGTAAAAATTAACATTTATAGCAACAAAAATTCCAAAATGTATTGTGATTCAGGAATATCCTGTAATGGAAATAAAAGGGTAATTTTTAAAGTTTATTTACCCATTATAGTGATGAAGATGCAGAGATTGCTGGAGCTTGAAATTTTAAACTTGCAATCTGTGCAGTTGGGGCAAGAATTTGGTGGTTGGGCTGGTACAACAGGTTCTGGTAACAAAGAAAAGGAAGACAGTTTGACAAAATGAGTTTTATGGAAAAGAATTTCAGACTGAATATTTCATTGTTTCTTGATTGTACAAAATATTGACATTATTCTCCAGATAATGACCGAGAAATTCACAGAAAAGAAACAATCAGACGATTAAATCAATCTATAAAACCAAGTGTCAGGTTTAAACTTTAAGACTTCTCCAAATGTTGTAATGACTAAAATGAAACATGTATTCATTTTATTTTGTTATACCAAGATAATCGTAGCTCTAGACTGGGATTGGGAAGTAGAAGTATCTCGGAACAAAGTACGGATTTTATACAGGTATCGTATACTTACTCCAGTGAAAGATATTTCCTTCAGGGCACACAGTTTGTGTCGGGTCTAATGGCTCATAAAAGCCATTTTTCCAATATAATCTGTGGTGGAAAGGCATGAGAAAATGTTGCATTTGGTCACAAATGTGACACAAAAATGCAAAACAGTCTTCACATTTGATGCTTGCCTCACAATTTGTACATTGTACACAAACTTTACCTAATGAAAAAAGGGGTAATTATTTATACTAATTTTAAATACTGTATACCTAACATTTTAAACAATCTGAAGTCTAAATGTATTAATAGAGTGTCATTAATTTGCATATGATGCTTATTATACAGTATAACCTTAATGAACACAGCAACATTTAATTTACCTTTATCTGGAACACCCAACTCAGACAATGTCCAATCGAACAGCATTGCCCTGCTTTCTCCCCAATTAATCTCTGCATTTTTTCTTCTTTTTTGCCAGTCAGAAACACTTGGCTGAGAATCTTTAATTTGTTCAAGTTCTGCAGCAAGTACTTTGAAATATGGGATTACAAATTAGTAAGAAAAATTTGTAAGTGAAAGGAATGATTAGTATAATATGTTAAACAAAATTTCATAGGCATTAAGCACAATTTTTGTACATAATATTTATGACGTGTGTCCATTAAATAAACCCTCATTTAAATACCAACAAATGATGTTGGGACATACCAACATCAAATGATTCCAAAGTTTCTTCACCAGCTGCCAAATAACTTTGAGTGTACGTTCTGCCACTAGTAGAATAGCCCGCATTTTGAATGTGTGGTGGTGAAAGTATAGCAAGCAGAATGTCTGGGTGGCACATTTGAAGATTTAAGCATGGTACATAATTGCAAATTGTATACAAGTATTAATATTTTCAGACAAATCTCAAGATATTACTATAACTAACTTTATGCTACCAAGTTGTTCAGTGTTATAGTAATTTAATCTCCATAATTGTCTAGCATACACTTAAAAATAGGCAACAAATATTATTGGAAACTACACAAATAACAGCTGTAGAAATATTGTTAAAAAAAATAATAGAAGATTACCATCAGATTAGGGTGCAGCTGGTCTTTGTTTTGAATTAATGTGTGATACATCCTGTATGTAATCTTTTTTCTGTTTCTTGTTTGTCACCTTTATCGAGTTTGGTTCCTCCACGTTTAAGAGTCTCTTCAAGTACTCATTTCTTTGTACCATTGCAGCACGTGCTTTCTGGTACTCACGTTCAAGATGTTCTCTAATCATCACTGCTATTCTCCGGTGAAATTCTGAAGAGAAAATAATAGTGTTCGAAGGAAAAATACAAGAACAAAACAAGAAAATTATGCTTATGCAAAATTATGCTATAATGTACCTATTAATAATCTTAAAATTTGCTACAAATTACCTACTTATAATTATGTGTTAAATTATAGACTTTCCCATAATGATATGCATGTTAGTGGCATTACCTATACTGCCTACCTGGGGCCCCCCTAGAGAGATAGTGACACAAGTTAAGGTAATCCCTTTAGTAAGGTGGTGGGTCAACATAAATAAGCTATAACTAATAAGGACACAAATCAATATGTTCATTTAACAGTGGTACATTAACATTTATATAAATATAGCTAAGAATAAGTTTTTACAAGTGTAACAAAGTGAAAGGAATGTATGAAAATTTTGATGATATATTAAAATGCTCATTGATTGAACCTGTCTTCCTATATATAAAGTATAAAAATAGTAAACACAGTACCATTATTGTTGTCTGTAGTTATTTTTGGAACATCTGGTATGTACACCATACTGTCAAAATCCGATGATCTATCTGAAAAATGGATTGGTAGCGTAAATATTTGAATTCATTGCATAGCCTTTTATACAAACAAAAAAGAAAAATTGTACAGAAAAGCTAACACAACATTATAACACCTTTCTGTGTATTCTACGGTACAAAAGAAAACAAACCTTAATTATAAAGGAAAATAAACTGACAGAAGAACTATGCATACTGCTGAAACTACTTTCCACAAAATATCTGAACCAAGGGATAGTCCCCCGAGATTTTAAATATGAAAATTTCACCCTTACAGTATTTAAAAAAAAAAGCAGAAAGAGTTAAGCACAAAACTAATGTCCGATCAGCTAGGTATAACCCATCTGCAAGCTCATGGCGAAAATCCTAAGGGAGGGAATCATTTACCATCTTTCAGTGAACAATTTTATTCAATCGACACACCATGGTCTTCTTAAAAACAGATGCTACCTTATAAACCTCCTCACTTTTGGGACATGGTAACATGGTACTCAGACAAAGGGTTTCCGGTGGATGTAGTATACATGGATTATGCTAAAGACTTTAATAAGGTACCACATAGAAGACTAGCAAGCAAATTACAGGTTCATGAAAAAAATTGTAAAGTGCACAAAACAATAGTTAAAACAAAGAGAGCAAAGGGTCATACTAAATGGGAATGAATATGAAGAAATGTGGCAAGTTGAGTACCTCAGGGGTCCATTTTTAAGTATAAAATATTTTTCATATATTGAACATCTATGATATAGAAAAGAATATAATATTATCAACCACATCCTCATATTTGCAAATGCCTGGCATTTCACGAGCACTTTGTCCTGGGTTTATATTCTAGCCGGGGAGGATTTACTGGGTTAGGCTAACCTAACCTAACCTAACTTAACCAAACCAAACCAAGTATCTCAAGTTACAAATATCTCTGGGAATTCGTATTATCTGCTGTTGTAGAATTGACAAAATGGACAGTGTCAACAAAATTATTCCCACATACTCTGTCACTATGTGATGGGGAACACATAAGACAGGGACAGAATTGTCCCTGACAGGGACAATTCTGTAACAAATGTTCTAGCATAAAACTTTGTACAGTTTAGTAATTTCTTACCGTTGTTTGATGTACCAGGATGATCCATGTGTGGTGAAGTTTTATAGCTGGAAGATCCTGTCGAGATGACTTCTTCAAAGAGACTAATAGCTTTCACACACATTGTGTATGAGTCCTCCAGTACTTGGCCTACAGAGTTACCAGATCTGATTTGCAGAAACTAGTGAACTATGGAGATGAGATTGTTAATAATATACTTTTTTTGAGATTCATATGACTTGCAGCTTAAAAACCAACCTTATTTTAAAATAGTACACTAAAGTACATAGCAAATTGCGAAATTCGTAGCTTTAACTACTTTAAAGCTAAATTCTCAAGCTTTGAAAATAAGCACAATTTGCTATTTTAAGCGGAATCTGGCAACTCTGATTTAGCATGTAAACATTGACTTGCATTCACAATGTAGTTATTTATTTTTCAACAATTTAAAACGGGTTATGAAAATACACACATTGGTACATGATTGCAAAGGCACTATACTATATATATATATATATATATATATATATATATATATATATATATATATATATATATATATATATATATATATATATATATATATATATATATATATTGTTGCAAGTCGAGAAACAAATATTTTACATTGAACAACAAATGAGATTGGAAAAGCAGTATTGCCAAAATAGACCCCAGACACACCCTGTGGGTAGTAATGGACCCCCATACCGACCCTATGAGGGGTAGTGGACCCCATAATAACACTATGGGCGATAGTGGACACTATACAAACACTATGGGCGGTAGTTGACTTCATAGCGACCCTGTGGGCGGTAGTGGACCCCCCTATCGACCCTGTGGGCGGCAGTGGACCCCCCTATCGATCCTGTGGGCGGCAGTGGACCCCCTACCGACCCTGTAGGCGGTAGTGGACCCCCTACCGACCCTGTGGGCGGCAGTGGACCCCCTACCGACCCTGTGGGCGGTAGTGGACCCCTACCGACCCTTTTGGACGGTAGTTGACTTCATAGCAACCCTGTGGGCGGTAGTGGACCCCATACCGACCCTGTGGGTGGTGGTGGACCCCATACCGACCCTGTGGGCGGCAGTGAACCCTATATACTAATCCTGTGGGCGATACTGGACCCTATAGTCATCCTGTGGGGGCAATGGACGCCATACACATCCAGTGGGTGCTATTGGACCCCATACTTATTCTGTGGGTGGTTGGAGCCCCATACCCATCCTGTGGGTTATAGTGAACCCCATACTCATCCTGTGGGTGGTATTGGACCCCATACCCATCCTGTGGGTGGTTGTGAGCCCATACCCATCCTGTCGGTGGTAGTGGATGCCATACACATCCAGTGGATGGTATTGGACCCCATACCCTTCCTGTGGGTGGAAGTGATCCCCATACCCATCCTGTGGGTGGATGTGACCCCCATACTCATCCGGCGGGTGTTATTGGACCCCTTACCCACCTAACAGGTGGTAGTGGACCCTATACTAATCCTATATCCTATACCATCTATGCCCGAAACGCTTTGCGTAATAGTGGCTTTAGGCATTGTATATACTAGCTCTACCTATAAGTCAACCAATCTTTGTAAAAATTTATTGTATGTATGTACCTTACCTAAATAAAAATTATTATTATTATTATTACTATAGTTGGGATAGTACACACCATACCATCCTGTTTGCAGTAGTTTACCCTATATACATTCCAACATAACATCGTTTTCTGTTAGCGTTCCTACAAAACATTCTTTAAAGATTTTTAAAGCACAAACTATGGTATATAATATTGATTGGTGAAGCACTGTTATTCTATGTAATAATTTATTGTGCTTATTATAATTTACTAAGAACAACTAATATTTCTCAAAACAAAACTACGAACCTTCAATAGGATGCAGCTGATCTGTAATATTCTAAGAGTATGGACTATAGTAGGTAAATTTCACAACCCATGTGGGACCTGAAAACTACAATTTTCGTTATAATTGAACCAATCACGACTATTCAGCTATCTACGTTGATGGACGGGTACTGTGAGACGTAAATTGGTACGTGAGGAAGAGTTTGAGCCTTGGTAAAAAAGTTAACTGGGAATATATCACATATGTACTAAATCACATTCAACATATTGACTTTAAGCATTAAGTCATATATGTGCTGTCTTGTGTGAGAACGGGTTGCAACGTGTCAGCCCCATTATCACTTGTAGACAATCCCCCTCCCCGCTCAGCTCGTTGTCGCCGTGTGGGGGCTTCGTGGGCGGCTGCTGGAGTGTGATGCTCCTTAGGACAGTCCTCTGTCCTTTTCTAGCCTTGTGCTCCTGCTGCCGTCCTCTCCAATTCTGCTGGGCACCTTTTCCTTTTCCTTCTGTTTCGTTTTTCTCCCCCCTCTTCTCCTATCTGCTTGCCGTTTCCTGCCGACCTTTTGCTCGTTCTGGTTCTTCCATGGACTTCTTCTATTTTGACGCCCGGGTGCTTGAGGAGGCATACTCATGCACCCGTAGAACTGCAGTACCCGACGTCGAGAGCGAGGGAACCTTTTATTGTCAATCCCCACTTCGTCACTGAACCCGATCTCGACGGACTGTTGGTTTCTTAAGGTGGCGTTTGTGGGGCGTATACTCACGACGCACCCCTAGGAGGCCCCGACAAGATCGGCGATAGCTTCTTGTTGGGTGTCCTGCCTCTAATTGTGGCTCCATGGTGGGTGTGGGGGCACATTCGTGAGTGAATTCTTAATTTCGTCAAGATGATAACCCCTGTTTCGGCTGCTTCTGGCTTACCTTTTCAGGCTCGTGGGGTGGGCGACCAAGCCCCCGAGTCGGTCCGTATTGGAAGACCGGGCTCTGTAGCCTCCGCTGCATTGGGCCCCGACCTTGCTCCTCCTTTGGCCTCTCTGACTCCTTCCCCTGGCTCCCCTCCCTCCTCTGTGGTTGGGTCGAGCCTCAAGCCCCCAGTGGTGACTACCTCGTCCCTTGGCTCGGCTCCTTCTCTAGTTGTAACTACTGCGCCTTTTAACCCCTCTCTCTCTGGGGGTTCTCACCGCCGTCCTCGTCACGGCCGCCCTCGCTCGATTCCTTCCAGTTCTGCTACCTATCAAGCCTTGTTTGGTCCCGCTTCGTGGGCCAAATATTTTGATCTCCTCCCTCTTGATTCTGCGCCTCCTGACGATTTCTCCCTTCATCGACATCTCATTGATTCCGTGGATGCCTCCATTACTTTCAACCCCACTCGTCTCGGTACACGTGTCGTTGCTGCTCCTTCTCAGGATGCTGCTTCCCGCTTGGCTGCCTTATCCTGCCTTGGCGAGACCCCCGTTCGGGTCTCGAAGAACGCTCAATTGAATGCCAGTGTTGGCACTATTTTGCTCCCGCCCCATGTTGCAACCGGTGTTCGGGACCTGCGCGACTGCCACGACGATATTCGCCATATCCTCGCTGCCCAGGGCCATTCTATTCTCCAGGTGGACACGTTTACTCGTCCCCCTCGTGGTAGTCGCCGTCAACCCCTCCGGGTTGTGAAGATTACCTTTGATGGTAGGACCCTTCCACCCTCTGTCATTCTTGCTGGTGCCAGGTGCTCTGTCCAGGAGTACATTCCTTCTCCTCGGCTCTGCAACAAGTGCTGGAGGTTTGGGCATGGTGCCCTCCGCTGCTCCGGGACTGTCTCTCTCTGTCCTTTGTGTGGTGGCGAGGGTCACTCTAAGTCGGAGTGCACTTCTCCCCAGGCTCGTTGCCTCAACTGCGGTGAGGCCCATCCTACCTTCTCCCGTGCGTGTGTCCATTACAAGCTTGAGGCAGCCGTCCTCAACCTGAAGCACCGGGAGTGTTTATCTTTTCCTGAGGCGAGGCGCCAGGTTCGCCGGCTCCCGCCTTATGCTAATATCTCTTATGCTCGCGTGTTGCGCTCTTCCTCTCCTCGTCCTTCCCGCCTTCCTCAGACTCGCAACCGTTTCCGGGCCTTGGACCCTGATGCGCCCACTGCCCCCTCCTCTGTTCCTTTGGGTTCTCTCCCGAAGGATCCTCCTCCTGGTCCTCTGTCTGGGGTTCCCCCTTCCTTCTACCCGGTCTGTCGTGTCTTCTGTGTCTTCTTCCTCGTCCCCCTCCGATCCTCCTTCCCATCCTCTTCCTCCATCTATTGGCTCTCCCCACCGCCTGTCGGTGCGGGCGGATGTCCATCGCTCTCCTAACGGCCGTCGTGTGTGCTCTCGTTCGGCTTCTCCTGTTGAGACACTGGAATCCGTTGCCCGGTACGTAGTTGCTGGGACACCGGTCTCTTTAAGTCAGAAGCGTAAGCCTGGCTCCTCTCCTTCCTCTTCCCCGGCGGGTAAGAAGGCTTCGCTTTCTTCCTCAGCTCCTCCTTCTGGCTCTGTTGCTCCTTCCCCTCCCGTTTCAGTGCTTGCGCCCCCTGTTCCTGCTATGGAGGTTTCTTTGGCCCCTGCTTCCCTTTCGGTTGCTGCTCTTGCTGGGGTGCGCTCCCCTCTTTCTACTCCCCCTCCTCCTGCTGCTGTCCTTGACGGCTCCTCTCCGTTGTCTCCTCCTCTTCCTCCTCCTCCTCCAGACCCTGCCCGCCCACCTCTGCTCTGTTCTCCCGTTTCCTTCCCTCCGTCTTTGCTCAGTTTACCCATGCCCCCTAACCCTGACTTTGCTGACCCTGATCCCGACCCTGATATTCTTTAACGTGCTCTGTTGGTCTTTCGCCTTTGTTTCTTCCTTGTTCTCTGTTTTTGTCCTTTCTCTTCTCGTCGTTGTCCATTCTTCAATGGAACGTTCGAGGTTATTACGCCAATTTCCTCGAACTCCAACTTCTGATTTCGCGGTTTTCGCCCCTTTGTGTCTGTCTCCAGGAGCCAATGCTTGGTGCTCGTCCTGGTCGTTTTCGTGGCTATTCCTTTCTCTCCCCCCCCAGCCATTGCTGGGGCTTCTAATTCTTCTGCTCTTTTGATTCGGGATGATGTTCCCTTTGTTCCTTTACTTTTTCCTTCGCCTCTCCATTGTTCTGCTGCTCGTATCTTTGTGGGGAAATGGTACACAGTTTGTTCCATTTATCTCCCCCCGAGTGTCCCGCTCTCTCTTCCTGATTTGAAACACCTCCTGGATTCCTTGCCGGAGCCTGTGCTCCTGCTGGGTGACTTCAATTGTCGTCATTCTCTTTGGGGTGACGTTCTGACGAATACCCGGGGTCGCCTCCTTGAGCCGTTTCTCCTCTCTTCTTCCCTGTCTCTTCTGAATTCTGGTGAGCCCACTCATTTGGACTCTCGGACTCGCACCCTTTCTTGTCTTGATCTTTCTCTCTGCTCTTCTTCTCTTTACTTAGATTTCACGTGGCAGGTTCTTGATGACCTCCATGGAAGTGATCATTTCCCCATCCTTGTTTCCTTTTTCTCTTTTCGCCCTTCCCTCTCTTTCCCTAGGTGGCAGTTTGCTAAGGCAGACTGGACCCTATTTACCCTCAGTGCTGCTCTCCCTGACCTCTCCCTTCTGCCTCTCTCTCGCGCTCTCCTCCTTTTTCATGATACTGTCTTCAACGCTGCCCTCCGCTCTATTCCTCGCTCTTCCTCTCGGGGTCCACGGAAGTGCGTTCCCTGGTGGAATGCGGACTGTGCTCGGGCTGTCCGCTGTAAGCGTGCAGCCTGGAAGAGGCACCGCCGTAGGCAGACGACCGATTCTTTTCTTTTCTTTCGGAAAGCGAGTGCGGTGGCCCGTAGGGCCATCCGTACGGCTAAACGTGAATGTTGGGCATCTTATGTCTCAACAATTACGTCCGAGACCCCTCTGGCCCAGATCTGGAAGCGTATCCGCAAGATAGCGGGTAAGTTCGTTCCCGATGTTTCACCGGTCCTTCACCTCCATGATACTCTAGTGGCGGACCCGTTGCAGGTCGCTTCCGAACTGGGTTCCCATTTTTCTTCTGTTAGCTCTGGTCTTCATCTTCCCCAATCTTTCCTTCTTCGTAAACCTGTCCTTGAGTCTCGTCCTTTAGATTTCTGCACTCATCTTCAGCTTCCCTATAATGATCCCTTCTCTCTCTCTGAACTTCGTTCTGCCCTGGCCCTCTGCGGTTCTACGGCGGCGGGCTCCGATGGTATTCATTATGAGATGCTTCGCCATCTCCCTCCGAGCACGTCTCAGTATTTACTGAGTCTGTATAATCGGATCTGGGAGTCGTCGTCAGTCCCTGAGGACTGGCTCGATGCCGTTGTCCTCCCTGTTCGCAAACCGGGGTCTCTGGGTACTTCCCCTAAGGACTTTCGCCCTATTGCTCTCACAAGTTGTGTCTGCAAACTCTTTGAACGTATGGTTAACGTTCGTCTGATGTGGTTCCTGGAACACCATCACCTCCTCTCCCCTTCTCAATTTGGTTTCCGCAAGTGCCGCAGCACGACAGATGTCCTGGTGAACTTGGAGGTCTATATTCGTACTGCTTTTGCTGCGAAGACCTCCGTTGTTGCCGTCCTTTTTGACCTAGAAAAGGCTTACGACACCACTTGGCGTTATCATATCCTATCTCAACTTCATTCTTTTGGCCTTCGTGGTCATCTCCCTCTCTTTCTCCGCAGCTTCCTCTCTCGTCGTTCCTTTCGGGTGCGCCTTGGTACCGCTCTCTCTCCCTCTTTTCAGCAATACGAAGGTGTGCCCCAGGGTAGTGGGGCACACCAAAAAAAGCACTACTCTTTTTCTTGTTGCCCTCAATGGTCTTCTTTCCTCTCTTCCTTCTGGTGTCTTCTCCGCTCTCTATGTCGATGATCTTACCCTTTGTTGTCAGGGTGATGATTCGCCTCTCCTTCAACGCCGGCTTCAACTTGCAATTGATGCCGTGTCGTCTTGGGCCACAGGTCATGGCTTCAAGTTCTCTACTTCTAAGACTATGAAAGTGCCATGACTTTTACGCGGAAACGGGTTGTTCTTCGTCCCTCTTTGTCACTTTATGGTCATCCCCTTGAATACAAAGATTCCGCGAAGCTTTTGGGGTTATTCCTTGACACTCGTTTGTCTTGGTCTCCCCATATCTCTTACCTCCGTGTTGAGTGCTCTAAGGCCCTTACCCTCCTTCGGGTCTTGTCCCATACTTCTTGGGGGGCAGATAGGCGCACTCTCCTTGCTTTACATTCCTCTCTCGTCCTGTCTAAGCTCGATTATGGTTGCCCTGCTTACTCGTCTGCTTCTCCTTCTACTCTTCGCCGTCTTGATGCTTTGCACCATACTGGGTTGCGCCTCAGTTCTGGTGCCTTTCGTTCGACTCCCATCCTTAGCTTGTATGTTGACACTGGCCTCCTGTCTCTCCAGGACCGCCGTGATCGCTACTGTCTTCGCTATCTTTCGCGGTCCTTGCAACATCCTTCCTCTCGCCTCTGTCGTGCTTTAACTTTTACCCCTCCTGCGGTTCCTGTTCCTCTTCACCACCTCCCTCTTTCTGTCCGGTTATCTCGCCTACAGGATTCTCTCTCCGTTCGTATTTCTGATGTTTCTCCTCGTGTTGTTCCTTCTTTGCCCCCGTGGAGGGTCCCTCTTCCGCGGTTTTGTACTTCCTTGACCCGTATCACTAAAGCTTTTACCCCTCCTACGGTTCTAAAACGCCTTTTCCTCGAGCACTTTTCTTCTCACTCCCGCTCTGTTTCTGTCTTCACCGATGGGTCTAAGTCAGCGGACGGTGTTGGCTACTCTGTTGTTTTTCCTGATCGCACTTATATGTGTCGCTTGCCTCCGGAGACTAGCATCTTTACAGCAGAACTTTATGCTATTCTCTATGCTCTTCGTCTCCTGCTTTCTCGTTGTCAGTCTTCCTTTGTGGTTGTTGTTGACTCTCGTAGTGCCCTCATGGCTCTCGGGTCCTTTAATCCGGTTCATCCAGTAGTTGTCGAGATCCAGCATTGGCTGTTTCTCGTTCACAGTAAATTTAAGTCGGTTGAGTTTTGTTGGGTTCCCAGCCATATTGGTGTGTCTTTAAATGAGCGTGCGGATGCTGCCGCTAAGGAAGCTGTCCGCTCTTGTCCCATCTCTCGTAAAGGCATTCCGTATTCCGACTTTTACCCAGTTATCCATTCCTCAGTTCTTACCCGTTGGCAGGCTTCTTGGTTGTCTGTTACTGGTAACAAGCTACGTACTCTTAAATGTTGTGTTTCCTCGTGGCCGTCCTCCTTCCACCGTAACCGGCGGTGGGAAACAGCTCTGGCGAGGTTGCGTATTGGCCATACTCGCTTAACCCATGGTCACTTGATGGAGCGCCGCCCTGCTCCTTATTGTCCTAGTTGCATTGTCCCTCTTACGGTCGTGCATGTCCTTCTTGAATGTCCTGACTTCCAGGACGAGCGTGTGTCTTGCTTTCCGACCGCCCCTCGCGGTCACCTGTCCCTCGATAGAATTCTTGGTGACTCGGATACTTTTGATATCGTTCGCCTTATGCGTTTTTGTTCTCGTATTGGCATCCTTGGTGATATTTAGCGCCCTCTGATTATTTTGCGTATTTGATGGTGCTACATAGCCTTCCCGGTTTGGTGCCTTCTTTTGATAATTACTTACTTACTTGTAGACAATGTCAGCCCCATTATCATCTGTGGGTAGTGTCAGCCCTATTATTACCTGTAGACAGTGTTAGCCCTTTATCACCTGTGGACAGTGTCAGCCCCATTATAACCTGTGGACAGTGTCACCCTATTATCACCTGTGGACAGTGTCAGCCCCATTATCACATGTGTACAGTGTCACTTTATTATCACCTGTGGACAGTGTCAGTCCCGTTATTCCCTGTGAGCCGTGTCAGCCCCATTATCACCTGTGGGTAGTGTCAGCCCCAATATCACCTGTAGGCAGTGTCAGTCCTATTATCTCCTGTCGGCAGTGTCAGCCCCATTATTACCTGTAGAGAGTGTTAGCCCTTTATCACCTGTGGACAGTGTCAGCCCCATTATCACCTGTGGACAGTGTCAGTCCCATTATCTCCTGTGAACAGTGTCAGCTCAATTATCACCTGTGGACAGTGTCACCCCATTACCACCTGTGGGCAGTGTCACCCCCATTATTTCCTTTGAACAGTGTCAGCCCCATTATCACCTGTGGACAGTGTCAGCCCCATTATAACCTGTGGGCAGTCACCCCCATTATCACCAGTGGACAGTGTCACCACCATTATCACCTGTGGACAGTGTCAGTTCCATTATCACCTATGGACAGTGTCAGCCCCATTATCACCTGTGGACAGTGTCAGTCCCATTATCACCTGTGGACAGTGTCAGTCCCATTATCACCTGTGGAGAGTGTCAGTCCCATTATCTCCTGTAGACAGTGTCAGTTCCATTATCACCTGTGGACAGTGTCAGTCCCATTATCTCCTGTGGACAGTGTCAGTCCCATTATCACCTGTGGACAGTGTCAGTCCCATTATCACCTGTGGACAGTGTCAGCCCCATTATCACCTGTGGACAGTGTCAGTCCCATTATCACCTGTGGACAGTGTCAGTCCCATTATCACCTGTGGACAGTGTCAGTCCCATTATCACCTGTGGACAGTGTCAGCCCCATTATCACCTGTGGACAGTGTCATCCCCATTATCACCTGTGGACAGTGTCAGCCCCATTATCACCTGTGGACAGTGTCAGCCCCATTATCACCTGTGGACAGTGTCAGCTCCATTTGCAGGCGATGAGTCACAATAACGTGGCTAAAGTAAGTTGACCAGACCACACACTAGAAGTTGAAGGGACGACGACGTTTCGGTCCGTCCTGGACCATTCTCAAGTCGATTGTGAGAATGCTCCAGGACGGACCGAAACGTCGTCGTCCCTTCACCTTCTAGTGTGTGGTCTGGTCAGCTCCATTATCACCTGGGGGCAGTGTCAGCTCCATTATCACCTGTGGGCAGTGTCAGCCCTTTTATCACATGTGGACTGTGTCACTTTACCTTACCTTGAGGTGCTTCCGGGGCTTAGTGTCCCCGCGGCCCGGTCGTCGACCAGGCCTCCTGGTTGCTGGACTGATCAACCAGGCTGTTAGACGCGGCTGCTCGCAGCCTGACGTATGAGTCACAGCCTGGTTGATCAGGTATCCTTTGGAGGTGCTTATCCAGTTCTCTCTTGAACATTGTGAGGGGTCGGCCAGTTATGCCCCTTATGTGTAGTGGAAGCGTATTGATCAGTCTCGGGCCTCTGATGTTGATAGAGTTCTCTCTCAGAGTACCTGTTGCACCTCTGCTTTTCAACGGGGGTATTCTGCCCATCCTGCCATGCCTCCTGGTCTCATGTGATGTTATTTCTGTGTGCAGGTTTGGGACCAGACCCTCAATTATTTCCCACGTGTAAATTATTATGTATCTCTCCCGCCTGCGCTCTAGGGAGTACAGATATAGGCTCTTTAGTCGGTCCCAGCAGTTTTAATGTTTTACTGAGTGGATTCTAGCAGTAAAGGATCTCTGCACGCTCTCCAGGTCAGCAATTTCTCCAGCTTTGAAAGGGGCTGTCATTGTGCAGCAGTACTCCACTCTAGAGAGCACAAGCGTTTTGAAAAGTATCATCATCGGTATAGCATTTCTAGTGTGGAAAGTTCTTGTTATCCAACCTGTCATTTTTCTTGCAGTTGTGACGGCTACTTTATTGTGTTCTTTAAAGGTAAGGTCTTCAGACATGAGTACACCCAGATCCTTTACATTGCCTTTTCGTTCTATGTTATGATTTGCCTGAGATTTGTACGTGGTTTCTGTTTTTATATTTTCAATTTTTCCGTAGCGCATGAGCTGGAACTTATCCTCGTTAAACACCATATTATTTTCTGTAGCCCATAGAAAGACCTGATCTACATCTGATTGGAGGTTTGCCGTGTCCTCTATGTTGCCAACTCTCATGAAAATCCTAGTGTCATCTGCAAAGGATGATACAGTGTTATAGGTTGTGTTCCGGTCTATGTCCGATATGAGGATGAGAAAAAGCACGCACAGTACCCTGGGGGACTGAGCTCTTCACGGTTGATGGGCTGGATTTTATTTTGTTGACTATTACACATTGGGTTCTGTTAGTCAGGAAATTGTAGATCCATCTGCCTATTTTCCCGGTAATTCCTTTTGAACGCATTTTATGTGCAATAACACCATGGTCACATTTATCAAAGGCTTTTGCGAAATCTGTGTAAATTACATCAGCATTTTGTTTGTCTTCCATAGCATCTAATGCCATATCATAGTGGTCCAGCAACTGCGACAGGCAAGAGCGCCCTGTTCTGAAACCATGTTGTCCGGGGTTATGGAGATGCTGTGATTCCATGTATTTTGTGATCTTACTTCTTAGCACTCTCTCAAATTTTTTTATGATGAGTGCTAAGAAGTAAGATCACAAAATACATGGAATCACAGCATCTCCATAACCCCGGACAACATGGTTTCAGAACAGGTCGCTCTTGCCTGTCGCAGTTGCTGGACCACTATGATATGGCATTAGATGCTATGGAAGACAAACCCCATTATCACCTGTGGACTGTGACAGCCCCATTGTTAATTGTCAACAGCGTCAGCCCCATTATCCCGTGTGAACAGCGTCAGTCCCATTATCACCTATTGACAGTGTCAGCCCCGTTATCACATGTGGACAGTTAGAGCCCCAATATCCCATGTGGACATTGTCAGCCCCATTATCATCTGTACACAGAATTATCCCTATTATCATATGTAGATAGTGACAGCCCCATTTTCATATGTGGACAGTTACATCCACATTATCCCATGTGGACAGTGTCAGCACCATTATCATCTGCAGACAGCATCAGCCCTATTATCATATGGTAACAGTGACAGCCTCATTACCATCTGTGTATAATGTCAGCCACATTATGACCTATGGACAGTTACATCCCCATTATCCCATGTGGACAGTGTCAGCACCATTATCATATAGGGACAGTGTCAGTCCCATTATCACCTGTGGATGCAATCCCTTGCCAGAGATAATATAATTTGCCCAATGCGATACTTCGCCAGGGACGAATCCCCTCTAATACTATTATATTCTCGGTGATCGTCGAATGTTTTACAATTGCCAGGATGGAAAGTTCAGTTAGAAATTAGCTGCTGGGCGTTGTGACAGATACAAAGCGCTCCTTATGTAACAGCGTTTAATTGACCATCAAGATGATGCCAATATGACTGGCAAGAAAGCTCTTAACCTTAACAGTCTATTAGACTCTGTTGCACATTAACAAACAGTGACATGTTGAGTGTGACTCCCTATTTCACTGGGAAGTTTACCGTAGTCGTTGCTGCTTCCTATGTCATGGGGAGCAGGTAACGACCACGTGAACGACCACGAGCAGGTAACAAGTATCAAGCTCGTCTCAGCCCATCGCGACACATCATACCAACTCTAACAACCAACTGAAGTAACCAAAACTGTATTAAAGAAATATGACAATCAACCATAATCTTTCAATAAAGTCACTCAAAACCATATAGGTTAGGGCTCAATACGAGGGGACACACTACGGACCAGCACTGAGAACGACGTCTGCAAACCTACCATTCTTACCAGTGACAGACACCAATATGTAGCCATCAATGATATAACCTCTCATACTCTACCACTAACCGTAGTAGTGCCACAGGGCAGCCTCCTAGGACCCTCCTGTTTCTTATATACATCAATGCCTAATGTCTCTAATATACTTAAAACTATTTTGTTTGCTGATGATACTACTCTCATCTACCCTGACCCCATCCCACTCATATTAAAAATGCTGTAAACAATGAATTAAAAAAGTCCACTTGTGGATGTCAACCAACAAACAAACTCACTAAACATAAAAAAGACCTACTACATCTTATTTGGAAACAAATCAACAAATGCAATTCAGCTTCAGATAGATATATCTTGAGGTTATCTTGAGATGATTTTGGGGCTTTAGTGTCCCCGCGGCCCGGTTCTCGACTAGGCCTCCACCCCCAGAAAGCAGCCCGTGACAGCTAACTAACACCCAGGTACCTATTTTACTGCAAGGTAACAGGGGCATAGGGTGAAAGAAACTCTGCCCATTGTTTCTCGCCGGCGCTTGGGATCGAACCCGGGACCACAGGATCACAAGTCCAGTGTGCTGTCCGCTCGGCCGACTGGCTTCCCCAAAGTATCATATTTTTATATTTTTAATATAATTCAGTTCAACACTACAATTTCCGCAGTCAACAATGTACACTCGGAGTGTACAGTTCTAATCGACCCAAGACGCTACAGCTTCGACACAGAGCAGACAGCAGACTACGACCGCATCGAGCTACAACGCTCTCGCTCCCCGAGTTTAGACACTCGCAATTCGCAATCGAGCCGCCACGCTCTCGCTCCCTGAGTTCAGACACTCACAATTCCGAATCGAGCCGCCACGCTCTCCCACATAGAGCTCCGCGACTCCGGCCACACTCAGCTCTCTACTCTGCTCCAAGCTCCGTCTCAAAGTCTACGACACTGCTGTATCCAAGACTACTAAATAAATATGAAAACTCACTAAACACTGTGTATCTAATCTACCCAACAACGTAACATAATCGTACGTTACATTGGTAAAGTAAACATAGATAATGTAAACATTAGCAATAAAAATGATGGAAAGTTCCTTGGCCTATTCTTAGACAAGAGACTCATCTTTAGCACCCATATACAACACATAACTAAAAAGATTTCTAAAACAGTTGGTATCCTCTCTAAGATCAGATATTATGTACCCTACTCTGCTCTCCTCTCCCTCTATTATGCATTTATCTATCCCCTATCTTACTTATGGTATCTGTGTTTGGGGTTCAACCTCTGCAAACTACCTCAAGCTCATCATCACATCATCACACAGCAAAAATCTGTTATCAAGACAATAACAAAATCTTTCAGACAACACACAGCTTCCCTGTTTAAGTCCCTAAACATGCTAAACATAAATTCACTCCATACATTCTCTTGTGTCAATTACATTTATAAAACCCTTTTCTTAAATGCAAACCCTGTTCTGAAACTCTTCCTGGACAGATGCAATAGAACTCATAATCACCGCACCAGGCATAAATATATTTTTGATATCCCCAGAGTTAAACTTAATCTGTGTAAACACTCAATGCAAATAAAGAGACCTGGTCTATGGAACTCACTCCCGAATGAATTGAAAAGCTGTCCAACTTTTGCCTTATTCAAAAAATAAAAATAAAAAGTACCTAATTTCTCCATCATAGTTTTTCTCCTGGTGCTTTATCTCGCATTGTATCTAATGCTACCCAATCCCTCAATATTTGTACCTAAGCCATGTTACTATACCATTGTAATCTTAGATATCATCTGATATCATGGTTGTTGTA
The DNA here is from genome assembly GCF_040958095.1 of Procambarus clarkii. Lineage (NCBI taxonomy): Eukaryota > Metazoa > Arthropoda > Malacostraca > Decapoda > Cambaridae > Procambarus > Procambarus clarkii. The sequence goes on along the minus strand of NC_091221.1, from coordinate 25,762,121 downwards.
TTGAGTGCATATTCTACTGCATTATTCCTTGTAATGATCCTCATATTGTGCTTCAGTGAACCAATGTATAACCCTAAAGTGTTATCCTAATGTACCCTTAGTAATCCTTGTTCATTATTGTGTATTGTTATTATTGTGTATTTTTCTGATCTGTTTTTGTGTCAATATTTCTTGCAATGTACCTGTAAACATTTTTTTGTCAATTTCACTGTAATTATTCTACTTAAAATTATTTGTACCTGTAAAGTAAAGCTGTAAAGTACCTGTAAAATTTTTTTGTCAATTTTACTGTGAATTATCTAAAAATTATCTGTTAGTTTAAGGACTTGCCCGAAACGCTATGCGTGCTAGTGGCTTTACAAGAATGTAAAACCATCTTAATTTCTATGCTCTATGTTAACCCTCAATGTACCTTATTGTAATAATAATAATAATAATAATAATAATAATAATAATAATAATTTTTATTTAGGCAAAGGTACATACATAAAGAGATTTTACAAAGTTTGTTGGCTTTATAGATAGGAGCTAGTACATACAATGCCTAAAGCCACTATTACGCAAAGCTTTTCGGGCAGAAACGTAAATAAATAAATAAATAAATAAATATATTCCTGCAGTCTGAAGGGGTTCCCAACAGGAGCATTGGTGCGGAACTGGCGAGAGTGTGAGTTTGGAGGATTCGAAGGAAGTACCAGAGACAATACTGATCGTGGCGGACCTGGAGAGTGGGACAGCTGGGACTCCGAAGTCCATGTAAGCTCTGAATTGGGGAAGAACGAATTGCCTCTCACCCAGAGGCGTTACAGCCAGCTTGATATAAAGTGGCAAGGCGACGAGGTGTCAAAATACCATAGTCACTGCTAAAAATATAATCACGTGCTCTAAATTTTGTGAACGTTTAAGAAAATGTACAAGGCCCAGAGTAATAGCAACTAAGATAACATTCACAGCAGCTTCAGCTATTCGGTCCCGGCTCTCAACCGTCAATCGAACGTCATCACAAGGAACAGGGTATAGACCCTGTTCCTTGTGAACACTCGTTCCTATAGACTCGGTTCCATCTCGTCGGAACCGAGATGGAAAATTGTACCTCGAATCTTTTCCCGGTCTCGGTAAATCCAAAATGTTGTGCAGTTCAAGGTAAAACCTGAAACTATTCAGCAACTTACAGTTAACTGTTTCAAAGATATTCCTCCAGTAATCTTTCCGACTTTCTCCATGATGGTGGAGTCTGAGTCTCCCAGGTGGACGGGAACAGCTGTGATGACACCTGCCTCTGTGGTCATCATCTCCAGGGCCATCCTGATGGTCTCCTGCACCTGTCAATACCACCACAAACATTAGTGGTGGAGGCTGAAAATTTACGACCAGACGCCCATCGAGTTTCGCAGATGGACACCTGCCTTTGTTGTCATCATCTCCAGGGCCTCCCAGATGGTCTCCTGCACCTGTCATTACCAACACAAACATTAGTGGCGATGGCTGAGTCTCCCAGGTGGACGGTGACACCCGCCTCCGTGGTCATCATCTCCAGGGCCTCCCAGATGGTCTCCTGCACCTGTCATTACCAACACAAACATTAGTGGTGAAGTGTACTTGAGTGTGAGTTGGCTGTTAATTGCTGGTTGAGATTGTTTGATATGTAGAGCTTTATATTTAATAATTTGTGTCTGGTTATAATGTAAGAGAAATAGAACTCACATATAAGACATTCTTGCTAGTGATATTTACAATTATTTACGACGTGGTTCAATGTTTCTACAAGAGAGCTCTCTGTGAAGAGGTATTGCACTCAGTTCAGAGAGAGAGTAATATTGGCTTCAGCAACGAACCTTGACTGAGAATTGGACAGTGGTGGCATCTGGGAAAATTTCCCGGCTCCTCTGGATGCAATCTTCCACCTTCATCTTGCACTGTTTAGTTCTGTTCGTGGCAGTGATGGCCTCGTTTTCTGTTGTGGGTGTGTCGTGGCTCCCCAATGTGGCGTGCAGGTGCGTCTTCTCTTCCTGTCCTCGTGTGGTCATCTCCGCCACACTGGCGTCCTCCTGGTCCAGGAGCCTCATGGCTGACATGTTCTGTTCAACCAGACCATTGAGTCTATCCTGGAGTTGGAGGTGGTGAGTCTTCCAGTCTCTCAGCTGGCCCCGGTACTCTCCCAGCTGGCACAGTGTCTCCTCACACCTTGCAATGAGTCTGTTGATGCTGATCTTCTCCTCCTGCATCAACGACCACAGCTTCCTGCTGATGCCTCCTGGGCCGCCTGGAGATGGTCCAGACGCTCTCAGCTGGATTCCTTGACTGGCATGACACTTGACACAAGCGAGCTGACCATCGTTAGCACTCTGTGAGCGGGATGTATGACCACCCGGGACCTCCCCTGACTGTGTCAGAGCCTCGTCTTGGTGGTCAGGACACTGAGGATGCCCATCTGACTCCCTATCCTGTGGAGCCCAAAGCTGTCTTAGGTCACAATCAGAACATATGTTCATATATTGTAAGTACGGCATTTTTTATTACCCATTTAAAAATATTGATGATGTATATGGCAGAATAATTCAAATCAAGAAAGCCAAGAATGGGTTCATACTCTAGAATTAGAAAGTTTATAAAGTTTATTCTTACCAACTTATATATATCGTTTCAATATTGGCTGGACTAACAGCTGTACAACAGTCGCAAAGAACATTTTAATTTTGACCATCAGTTGAAAACCATTTAGCTAACACCTTGAAATATGATATATATTGGAAAAAAGTGTAGTTTGCCATCAGAGCGACAAGACATAAATTGCCATAATTTAATTTCAATTAGGATGACGATAAACCAATTTGAAGAAGAACTAAAATAAACTAATCATACCACAATGTTGCGGAGTATTTCACACTTAGGTGCCTCACTGTCCTCGTGGCTGGCACCTTCTGATAATTACTCACACCCTCAGCCCTCTACATCAACAGACCCTGGGACTACCCACGGTCACAACCACGCCAAACACACAGTTCGTACAACATTCAGCAGACTTTAATAATACTCAAAGTGCCTGCCAGTAAACCCTCTCTTTGTGACAGTACTAAATTCTCAACCTCCAGATGGAGGTCTTCGATGCCTTCACTGTCGGCCTCTGCTTTTCAACGGGGGTATTCTGCACATCCTGTTATGTCTTCTGGTCTCGTGTGATGTTATTTCTATTGTGGGGTAGTGGAGAGTAGGATGAGGGGGTAGTGGTGTGTAGGAGGAGGGGGTAGAGGAGTGTTGGAGGAGGGGGTAGTGGTGTGTAGGAGAAGGTAGAGGAGTGTTGGAGGAGGGGGTAGAGGTGTGTAGGAGGAGAGGCTAGTGGAGTGTTGGAGGAGAGGCTAGTGGAATGTTGGAGGAGTGGGTAGTAATGTGTTGGAGGAGGGGGTAGAGGTGTGTAGGAGGGAGGTAGTGGTGTGTAGGAGGAGTGGGGTAGTGGAGTGTAGGAGGAGAGGGTAGTGGAGTGTTGGAGGAGTGGGTAGTGGTGTGTAGGAGGAGAGGATAGTGGTGTGTTGGAGGAGGGGGTAGTGGGGTGTAGGAGGAGAGGGTAGTGGAGTGTAGGAGGAGAGGGTAGTGGAGTGTTGGAGGAGAGGCTAGTGGAGTGTTGGAGGAGTGGGTAGTAATGTGTTGGAGGAGGGGGTAGTGGTGTGTAGGAGTATGTATGAGGATGTAGGATGTCGGAGTATGTATGAGGATGTGTACATGTATATATAACATTAATACCATTAAGAAAACCAGGGAATGTCATCCACATGTACTGCTCTTAACCTATGTAGAAACCTTATATATTATAAATGAAAATAACAGAATGACAGATATGACAGAATGACAGAGGACACTCCCTGCAATAGCGCTGTTTGTCGACAGAATTGTATTTGTGCTGCTTTTTCAGCTATGTTTTCATTTCTTGTTTTCATTTTACTCTTTATGCTCAATTAGTATTAAGCTTTAGTCATTTAAGTTTTTCCTGCCCGAAACGCTTTGCATAATAGTGGCTTTAGGCATTGTATGTACTAGCTCTATCTATAAGTCCACCAATCTTTGTAAAAATTTCTTTTATGTATGTACCTTACTTAAATAAACATTTATTTATTTATTATTTATATTTAGGAATCATCAACTGCCAAAGATACTCACATGCCAGTATAATTCTGGCGAGAGAGAGGTTTGGGAAAAGCCGTTATACCAACTAGTCAGCTATAAGGGTGATATTTGTGGGGCACAGGCAAGCTCGGCCTGGCCCATTAACCCCCAACTGACACTATAACCACAGAGAATACTGTATTTATTTATTTATATACAAGAAATATATACATTGGGGTTAACAGAGAATATAGAAATGAAGTTGAATTTACATAATAGAAGCCACTAGCACGCATAGCGTTTCGGGCAAGTCCTTAAACTAACAGAAAATTTTAGATAAATTAACAAAAAAAAATTGACAAAAAATGTTTACAGGTACATTGAAGAAATTTTGACACAAAAGCAGATTAGAATAATACACAATAAAGAAATAAGGATCTCACCCTATCTCAACTATGGTATCTGTGCATGGGGTTCAACCACTGCAAACCACCTCAAGTCCATCATCACCCAGCAAAAATCTGCTATCAGAATAATATCAAATTCTGCTTTCAGACAACACACAGCCCCCTTGTTTAACTCCCTAAATATGCTAAACATAATCTCACTCCACAAATTCTCTTGTGTCAACTACATTTACAAAACCCTGTTCTTAAATGCAAATCCTTGTCTGAAACTCTTCCTGGACAGATGTAATAGGACACATTATCACCACACCAGAAATAAATATCTCTTTGATATCCCCAGAGTTAAACTTAATCTGTGTAAACACTCTATGCAAATAAAGGGACCCAGTTTATGGAACTCACTCCCTACTGAATTGAAAAGCTGTCCAACTTTTACATCATTCAAAATCAATACTAAAAAGTACCTAATTTCATCTTCATAGTTTTTCACTTTTTGCCTTAAAATTGCACTGTTTCAATTGCTACCCAATCTCCCAACCTTTATGTTCCCAATTTGAACATCTTTACCATTGTGATCATTGCTGTTTTCTTATATGTGCTGCCAATCTGTTGTATGGTGTTTATAAATCTTGTTTATCTGTATCTTTTGCTACCCAGTCTCCCAATCTTTATGTACCCAATCTGAAAATCTTTACCATTGTGATCATTGCTGTCTTATATGTGCTGTCAATCTGCTGTATGGTGTCTATTAACGTTGTTTAAATTACTAATCAAGCTGTCAATGTAATCAATCAGAGCTTTAATATAACAATATGCTTTAATATACCTACTTATCTCTCTCATCTCATTTTTCTCTTGTAATGTATCTTTATCATTTATCAATTCTGATTGAAATTACCTACTTAAAATTATCTGCTAGATTAAGGACCTGCCCGAAATGCTGTGCGTACTAGTGGCTTTACAAGAATGTAAATACTGTACTATCCAATGTATTCTCACAAACCCAATGTACCTTCTTTGTACTGCAGCTGGTCTTTGTTTTGAATTAATGTGTGATACATCCTGTATGTTATCTTTTTTCAGTTTCTTGTTTGTCACCTTTATCGAGTTTGGTTCCTCCACGTTTAAGAGTCTCTTCAAGTGCTCATTTCTTTGTACCATTGCACCATTGTATTGAACATCTATGATATAGAAAAGAATATAATATAATCAACCACATCCTCATATTTGCAAATGCCTGGCATTTCACGAGCACTTTGTCCTGGGTTTATATTCTAGCCGGGGAGGATTTACTGGGTTAGGCTAACCTAACCTAACCTAACTTAACCAAACCAAACCAAGTATCTCAAGTTACAAATATCTCTGGGAATTCGTATTATCTGCTGTTGTAGAATTGACAAAATGGACAGTGTCAACAAAATTATTCCCACATGCTCCGTCACTATGTGATGGGGTACACATAAGACAGGGACAGAATTGTCCCTGACAGGGACAATTCTGTAACAAATGTTCTAGCATAAAACTTTGTACAGTTTAGTAATTTCTTACCGTTGTTTGATGTACCAGGATGATCCATGTGTGGTGAAGTTTTATAGCTGGAACTGGAAGATCCTGTCGAGATGACTTCTTCAAAGAGACTAATAGCTTTCACACACATTGTGTATGAGTCCTCCAGTACTTGGCCTACAGAGTTACCAGATCTGATTTGCAGAAACTAGTGAACTATGGAGATGAGATTGTTAATAATATACTTTTTTTGATATTCATATGACTTGCAGCTTAAAAACCAACCTTATTTTAAAATAGTACACTAAAGTACATAGCAAATTGCGAAATTCGTAGCTTTAACTACTTTAAAGCTAAATTCTCAAGCTTTGAAAATAAGCACAATTTGCTATTTTAAGCGGAATCTGGCAACTCTGATTTAGCATGTAAACATTGACTTGCATTCACAATGTAGTTATTTATTTTTCAACAATTTAAAACGGGTTATGAAAATACACACATTGGTACATGATTGCAAAGGCACTATACTATATATATATATATATATATATATATATATATATATATATATATATATATATATATATATATATATATATATATATATATATATATATATATGTCGTACCTAGTAGCCAGAACTCACTTTTTGGCCTACTATTCAAGGCCCGATTTGCCTAATAAGCCAAGTTTTCCTGAATTAATACATTTTTTCTAATTTTTTTCTTATGAAATGATAAAGCTACCCATTTCATTATGTATGAGGTCAATTTTTTTTTATTGGAGTTAAAATTAACGTAGATATATGACCGAACCTAACCAACCCTACCTAACCTAACCTAACCTATCTTTATAGGTTAGGTTTGGTTAGGTAGCCGAAAAAGTTAGGTTAGGTTAGGTTAGGTAGGTTAGGTAGTCGAAAAATAATTAATTCATGAAAACTTGGCTTATTAGGCAAATCGGGCCTTGAATAGTAGGCCAAAAAGTGAGTTCTGGCTACTAGGTACGACATATATATATATATATATATATATATATATATATATATATATATATATATATATGTCGTACCTAGTAGCCAGAATGCACTTCTGGGCCTACTATGCAAGGCCCGATTTGCCTAATAAGCCAAATTTTCCTGAATTATTATATTTTCTCTAATTTTTTTCTTATGAAATGATAAAGCTACCCATTTCATTATGTATGAGGTAATTTTTTTTTTATTGGAGTTAAAATTAACGTAGATATATGACCGAACCTAACCAACCCTACCTAACCTAACCTAACCTATCTCTGTAGGTTAGGCTCGGTTAGGTAGCCGAAAAAGTTAGGTTAGGTTAGGTTAGGTAGGTTAGGTAGTCGAAAAACAATTAATTCATGAAAACTTGGCTTATTAGGCAAATTGGGCCTTGCATAGTAGGCTGAGAAGTGCGTTCTGGCTACTAGGTACGACATATATATATATATATATATATATATATATATATATATATATATATATATATATATATATATATATATATATATATATATATATATATATATATATATATATATATATATATATATAAATTGTTGCAAGTCGAGAAACAAATATTTTACATTGAACAACAAATGAGATTGGAAAAGCAGTATACAATACAATACAATACAATACAATTTTATTTAGGTAAGGTACATACAATAAATTTTTACAAGGATTGGTTGACTTATAGGTAGAGCTAGTACATACAATGGCTAAAGCCTCTATTACGCAAAGCGTTTCGGGCATGATAAACTTAAATGACGAGCTTAATACTAATTGAGCATAATGAGTAGAATGAAAACAAGAAATGAAAACATAGATGAAAAAGCAGCACAAATACAATTATGTCGACAAACAGCGCTCTTTAAAGAAAAACAGACATTGGTTGACAATAGAAGGGTAAGGTAGGTTACAGGGAATTTATTAGGTATAGCTTCGTTTTTAACTTAAACTGGTTGAGAGAGGTACAGTCTTTAACATGGTTGGGAATGTCATTCCACATTCTGGGCCCCTTGATTTGTAGAGCATTTCTAGTTTGATTAAGTCGTACTCTAGGAATATCAAAACTGTATTTATTTCTGGTGTGGTGCTCATGGGTTCTGTTACAACCTTCTATGAAGCTTTTGAGATCAGGATTGGCATTATAGTTTAGCGTTTTATATATGTATAATACGCATGAGAGAATGTGCAGTGACTTAATGTTTAACATATCCAGAGATTTGAGTAGGGGTACCGAGTGATGTCTGGGGCCAGAATTTGATATTGTCTTAATAGCAGCTTTGTGTTGAGTAATTAGAGGACGTAAGTGATTTTGGGTAGTAGAGCCCCAAGCACAAATACCATAGTTGAGATATGGATAGATAAGGGAGTAATAGAGAGTCACCAGGGCAGGGCGTGGTACATAATATCTGATCTTAGAAAGAATGCCCACAGTTTTTGAAACTTTTTTTGATATGTTTAGAATGTGTCCCTGGAAATTCAGCTTGTGGTCAATGAGAATGCCAAGGAATTTGCCATCTAATTTGTTACAAATTTGGGTATTGTTTATTTTGAGATTTATTTGATTAGAGGATTTATTGCCAAACAGAATATAGAAAGTTTTGTCAATGTTAAGGGTGAGTTTGTTGGCAGTTAGCCACAGATGGACTTTATTTAGCTCAGTATTTACTATGGCATTTAGAGCAAGGGGATCAGGACTGGAGTAAATGAAGGTTGTGTCGTCAGCAAATAGAATTGGTTTGAGGTGTTGGGAGGCATTTGGAAGGTCTTTAATGTGGATGAGAAAGAGGAGAGGCCCAAGTATGCTGCCCTGGAGAACACCAATGTTGATGGGTAGGGTGGGAGAAATTGTATTATTCACAGAAACATATTGGAGCCTGTCAGTAAGGTAGGATTTGAGGTATTGTAGGGAGTGTCCTCTGACTCCATAATGATGTAATTTAAGAAGAAGGTTTTGGTGGTTGACAGTATCAAAAGCTTTACGCAGGTCCACAAACAACCCAACAGGGAACTCATTTTTATCAAGAGCTGTATGAATCGAGTTAAGCATACTAATAAGTGCATCGTTAGTGCTTTTTTTGGGTCTGAAGCCATATTGGCAAGGGCTAAGTATATTGAGTTTGGCTAGATATGAGTAAAGCTGCTTATAGATTAGTTTTTCAAAAATTTTTGACAAGTTTGGCAGGATAGATATAGGTCTGTAGTTGTTAACATCTGTGAGATCACCACATTTGTGGACAGGCGTTACTCTCGCTTTTTTTAGAATATCTGGGAAGGTTTGGAGTTCAAGTGACTTGTTGAAGAGCAAAGCAATAGCAGGGGCTAGAGATCTGGAGGCTTTTTTGTAAATTAAAGTTGGTATCTCCTCAAGGGCACCAGACTTGGTTTTAAGGGAAAGGATTATCTCATTGACGTCAGTGGAATTAATAGGCTTTAGGTACAGAGACTGTGGATAGTTACCTGTAAGATAGTCCTTAATGTCAGTATTGGAAGATGGAATATCATTTGCAAGGGATGAACCAATGGAAGAGAAGAACCTATTGAACTCAATAGCAGAATAAGAGGCTGAAAGCTGACCATCGTTATTAAACAAGAGAGTCAGTTTGTTATTTAAAGACTTCTTTGATCCCAATATTTGTGAAATTGTTCTCCAAGTTTGTTTAATGTTGCTCTTTATTTGGGTAAATTTATCTTCGTAGTATTTAGTTTTGGCTCGTCTAATTATCTTAGACAGCAATAATGAGTAATTCTTTGAGAATTCTTTGGAGACAATTCCTAACCTATACTTCTTCTCAAGGTCATGTTTTTTATTAATAGATTTAAGTATTCCCTTTGTAAGCCAGGGATTGTTAAGCCTTTTGGTTGTGACTTGTTTTGTAAGCATAGGACAGTGGGTATTATAAAGGCTAAGAGTTTTTTGAAGAAAAGATTGCACTGCTAGGTTGATGTCCACTATGTTACCTAACTCGGACTCCCAGTTGACATTATCAGCAGCAGTTATAAAATTGTCTATAGCAGTTTCATTGTGTAGTCTAAAACGTATCTCTCTTGACTCAAGAGGTGGTTTGCTAATGTTAGTTAAGAGAAATGTGGGGTAATGGTCTGTAGTGCTATCGGTGATTATACCTGAAGTAAGCGGAGAGGTTATGTTTGTCCAGATGTGATCTAGCGTCGTGGCAGTGCTATCAGTGATTCTAGTAGGTCTAGCGATTAAGGGTATGAGGAAGCAGGAATTCATACAGTTGAGGAAGCTAACAGCAGTAGGGTGTTCAGGCTCGCAGAGGTCAATATTAAAGTCCCCTGCGATAATTAGGTGGTTTTTGTTCAGTCTGTTATCAAGTATTAGATTTCTAAGGTTTGAGTTGAATTCGGACACATCAGTGTTAGGAATTCTATAAACTGCACCCACAGTCAGGACAGACTCGGCACCCTTGACTCTGAAGCTGGCGAAGATATACTCCCCATAGCAGTCTCTGGTTCTAATTTCTTTTAAGCATGTTAGTTCTTGGTGGTAGTGAAGAGCAGTGCCACCACCTCTCTGAAGTTGACGACAGTTGTGAATTGCTGAGTAGTTAGGCATGTTAAATAGCTGAGTAGTATCCTCTTTCAACCATGTTTCAGTAAGTATAATAAAAGAGAATTTGTTGTCAATAGCTTCAATCAAGGCACTAACATCATCGAAGTGTTTACCTAGGGATCTAATGTTCAAATTGATTACAGATATATTGTGATTATGAGTTAATACATTGTTTACATCATGTGCTGCAAAATATCTGCAATTTAGATCATTAAAGTGATAATTGTCATAGATAGTGGATAAGAGGTTAAGTTCTGGGTCTATACTTGTCTGCATAAAATAGCTGATTGCAGGGAAAACAAGGAAAGAAAGGCAAATTACAAGGTAGAAATAAGCTATAAAATAGGGAAAAAAATGTACACAATACTGTACAAAACAAACACAAAAGGGGCTTACAGGGGTACAATGGAGGAAGGGAGTATGGCTAGGCTAGGCAACCTAGGTAATAAATGAGATTAAAGAAAAAACATATAAACATGGACTATACAAAACACAAGATATAGAAATACAAAACAAAAATATAAACAAGACTAAGCAATACAAAAACAAATTGAGCAAAAATGAAAAATGAGGTAGATTGCTTACAAGTACTCTCAGGTACACTGTAAGTAACAATTTGCAATTTGAGATGCAGGCAAAGCCAGGGGTACAATGGAGTAAGGGAGCATGGCGAGGCTAGGCAACATAGGTAATAAATGAAATCAAAGAAAAGTTGAATAATAAGCATAGGCAAATTTAAGCTAATGATTATTAACTATAAATAGTTCAGTTATGACTGTATAATTAATAAGACCTGAAGAACTATTAATGCACTCAATTAAATAATTTCAGTAAATGACTAGTTAAGAGTAAGTTAAAGATTAAGTCAGAAAATGAAACAATGAGACTAAGGAAACCTAGCCCCACTAGTTGACAGGGGGTTAATTAAGTTAATTCACTGGGAGTGATTATGAGCTGAGACAGACCACATTGGGAGAGGAAAGCGTTGAGGTTCTCTTCTTTAGTAATTGTGAACATTTTGCCCTCTGCGGTTTTTCTCACCTTTATCAGTCCATCTCTAACGAAGCACTGATGAATCGCATCTGGGGTTTTTTGACGGATTTGACGCAGGCGGTAGAGGAGTTGCTGTCTGTTCCTAGTCAAGCACTCGTTGATGTATAATCCCTTCCGTTGGGTTGCAGCTGTCCGGACTAGATTGGATTTCGTGAACTGGGAAGACAACTTCAGGCGAATTTTCCGTTGGTTTTGACCTGATGGATTCTTTTTGCCTACTCTGTAGGCAGCAATAACGTCAGATTTGTTTAGAATGAGCTGCAATTTGTCTTTTAAGAGATCCTGAGCTATTTCGACACAGTTTTCACCGTCATTGTTCCACAGGTATATCTTGGGACGACACTATAACAGAGTCTAGCAGCTTTTGCTGGTCTTGTTCATCCTGGGAGACAGAACGTTGGACTGAAAATGTACTGATACATGCAGTCATTTTCCCGAGAGCTTCCTCCTGTTTTTTTATGGCTTCATCAGTTTTCAGAAGGTTGTTTTCCTCGCGGAGATCAATCAAATCATGCTGTACTTGGTCTTGGCTTGCCTTGCAGCTTCTAATATGCTCGCGGAGGAGGGTCATTTCTTGTTGTTGTTGTTGGAGATTAGCGCGGATCGCTAGATTCTCATTTAGAAGACTCAAGATGATAGTATTTTGAGACTCGAGGACTTGGCACAACTTTTTGAACCACTGATTCTCGGCCCATTTATAGAATTCCGGTGAGGGAGGGGTATTGCCAAAATAGACCCCAGACACACCCTGTGGGTAGTAATGGACCCCCTACCGACCCTGTGGGCGGTAGTGGACCCCTACCGACCCTTTCGGACGGTAGTTGACTTCATAGCAACCCTGTGGGCGGTAGTGGACCCCCTATCGACCCTGTGGGCGGCAGTGGACCCCCTATCGATCCTGTGGGCGGCAGTGGACCCCCTACCGACCCTGTGGGCGGCAGTGGACCCCTACCGAACCTGTGGGTGGCAGTGGACCCCCTACCGACCCTGTGGGCGGCAGTGGACCCCTATCGATCCTGTGGGCGGTAGTGGACCCCCTATCGACCCTGTGGGCGGCAGTGGACCCCCTATCGATCCTGTGGGCGGCAGTGGACCCCCTACCGACCCTGTGGGCGGCAGTGGACCCCTACCGAACCTGTGGGCGGCAGTGGACCCCCTACCGACTCTGTGGGCGGCAGTGGACCCCCTATCGATCCTGTGGGCGGTAGTGGACCCCCCCTATCGACCTTGTGGGCGGCAGTGGACCCCCTATCGATCCTGTGGGCGGCAATGGACCCCCTACCGACCCTGTGGGTGGCAGTGGACCCCTACCGACCCTGTGGGCGGTAGTGGACCCCTACCGTCCCTGTGGACGGTAGTTGACTTCATAGCGACCCTGTGGGCGGTAGTGGACCCCATACCGACCCTGTGGGTGGCGGTGGACCCCATACCGACCCTGTGGGCGGCAGTGAACCCTATATACTAATCCTGTTGGCGATACTGTACCCTATAGTCATTCTGTGGGGGCAATGGACGCCATACACATCCAGTGGATGTTATTGGACCCCATACTTATTCTGTGGGTGGTTGGAGACCCATACCCATCCTGTGGGTTATATTGGACCCCATACCCATCCTGTGGGTGGTTGCGAGCCCATACCCATCCTGTGGGTGGTTGCGAGCCCATACCCATCCTGTCGGTGGTAGTGGACGCCATACACATCCAGTGGATGGTATTGGACCCCATACCCTTCCTGTGGGTGGAAGTGATCCCCATACCCATTCTGTGGGTGGATGTGACCCTAATACTCATCCTGCGGGTGTTATTGGACCCCTTACCCACCTAACAGGTGGTAGTGGACCCTATACTAATCCTATAGTAGGGATAGTACACACCATACCATCCTGTTTGCAGTAGTTTACCCTATATACATTCCAACATAACATCGTTTTCTGTTAGCGTGCCTACAAAACATTCTTTAAAGATTTTTAAAGCACAAACTATGGTATATAATATTTATTGGTGAAGCCCTGTTATTCTATGTAGTAATTTATTGTGCTTATTATAATTTACTAAGAACAACTAATATTTCTCAAACCAAAACTACGAACCTTCAATAGGATGCAGCTGATCTGTAATATTCTAAGAGTATGGACTATAGTAGGTAAATTTCACAACCCATGTGGGACCTGAAAAATACAATTTTCGTTATAATTGAACCAATCACGACTATTCAGCTATCTACGTTGATGGACGGGTACTGTGAGACGTAAATTGGTACATGAGGAAGAGTTTGAGCCTTGGTAAAAAAGTTAACTGGGAATATATCACATATGTACTAAATCACATTCAACATATTGACTTTAAGCATTAAGTCATATATGTGCTGTCTTGTGTGAGAACGGGTTGCACTGCCCACAGGTGATAATGGGACTGACACTGTCCACAGGTGGTAATGGGACTGACACTGCCCACAGGTGATAATGGGACTGACACTACCCACAGGTGATAATGGGGCTGACACTACCCACATTTGATAATGGGGCTGACACGGCTCACAGAGAATAACGGGACTGACACTGTCCACAGGTGATAATCGGGTGACACTGTCCACATGTGATAATGGGGCTGAATCTGCCCACACATGATAATGGAGCTGACACTGCCCACAGGTGATAATGGGACTGAAACTGCCCACAGGTGATAATGGGACTGACACTGCCCACAGGTGATAATGGGGCTGACACTGCCCACAGGTGATAATGGGACTGACACTGTCCACAGGAGGTAATGGGACTGACACTGCCCACAGGTGATAATGGGGCTGACATTGTCTACATGTGATAATGGGGCTGACACTGCCCACAGGTGATAATGGGGCTGACACTGCCCACAGGTGATAATGGGACTGACACTGTCCACAGGTGGTACTGGGACTGACACTACCCACATTTGATAATGGGGCTGACACGGCTCACAGGGAATAACGGGACTGTCAATGCCTACAGGTGATAATGGAGCTGACACTATCCACAGGTGATAATGGGGCTGACACTGTCCACAGGTGATAATGGGCTGACATTGTCCACAAGTGATAATGGGGCTGACACTGCCCACAGGTGATAATGGGACTGAAACTGCAAACAAGTGCTAATAAGGCTGACACTGTCCACAGGTCAGAATAGGGTTGACACATTCCATAGGAGATAATGGACTGACAATGTTCACATGTGATAGTGGGGCTGAGATTTTCCACAAGTGATAATGGGGTTGACACTGCCCACAGATCATAATTTGCGGCTGACACTGCCCACAGGTGATAATGGGGTTGACACTGTCCACAGGTCATAATGAGGCTGACACTGTCCACAGGTAATAATGGAGTGACACTGTCCACAGGTGATAATGAGGCTGACACTGTCCACAGGTGATAATGGGGTTGACACTGCCCACAGGTGATAATGGGGTTGACACTGCCCACAGGTCATAATGAGGCTGACACTGCCCACAGGTGATAATGGGGTTGACACTGTCCACAGGTAATTACGGAGTGACACTGTCCACAGGTGATAATGAGGCTGACACTGTCCACAGGTGATAATGGGGCTGACACTGCCTGTGGGAAAAACCTGCCAGGATTGATATGAGAGGAGACTACCAAGGACTTGTACTGTACTAAATTAAAATTTACTCTCTGCAATTAATTCAACTAAAGTCTCTAGCTAGGGTCATAAATCCTAGCACCTCTTTTCCTAATGACAGATTGTGGGCTGTAAGGGGCAGATGGGGTGAATGAAATGGAAATGAAATGGAATGAAACCTATCTAGAAGCTTCTGGATCCTTAAGAAATCATTAACAAAATCACGTCGGCACCTATAGGGCCCCTATGGTGTAGGTGATCAGAGGCATTGTCATTAAGGATCAAGATGTATAATGAATCTATAATGATTCTAATATGATTCTGATATGATTTTGATGTGATTTTGACATGATTTTGATATGATTTATATATGATTGAGATATGATATAGAAATAATACATTTCTTAGATAATAACATAAACAGTGGGTAAAATTTCCCAGGTAATAATGGGGTTGACACTGCCCACAGGTGATAATAGGGCTGACTCTGCCCACAGGTGATAATGGGTCTGACACTGTCCACAGGTGATAATGGGGCTGACACTGCCCACAGGTGATAATAGGGCTGACTCTGCCCACAGGTGATAATGGGTCTGACACTGTCCACAGGTGATAATGGGGGGTGACACTGTCCACAGGTGATAATGGGGGTGACACTGCCCACAGGTGATAATGGGGGTGACACTGTCCACAGGTGATAATGGGGGTGACACTGTCTACAGGTGATAATAGGGTGACACTGCCCACAGGGGGTAATGGAACTGGCACTACCCATAGGTGATAATGGGACTGACACTGCCCACAGGTGATAATGGGGCTGACACTGCCCACAGGTTATAATGGGACTGACACTGCCCACAGGTGATAATGGGGCTGACACTGTCCACAGGTGATAATGGGGCTGACACTGTCCACTGGTGATAATTGGACTGACACTGCCCACAGCTGATAATAGGGCTGACACTGCCCACAGGTCATCATGGGGCTGACACTGCCCGCAGATGATAATGGGGTGACACTGACCACAGGTCATAATGGGGCTGGCACTGTCCACAGGTCATAATGGGGCTGACACTGCCCGCAGGTGATAATGGGGTGACACTGTCCACAGGTCATAATGGGGCTGGCACTGTCCACAGGTCATAATGGGGCTGACACTGCCCGCAGGTGATAATGGGGTGACACTGTCCACAGGTCATAATGGGGTTGACAATGTCCACAGGTCATAATGGGGCCGACACTGTCCACAGGTGATAATGGGGTGACACTGTTCACAGGTGATAATGGGGCTGACACTGTCCACAGGTGATATTGACCCTGACACTGTCCACAGGTGATAATGTGGCTGACACTCTCCACAGGTGACAATGGGGTGACACTGTTCACAGGTGATAATGGGGCTGACACTGTCCTCAGGTGATAATGGGGCTGACACTGTTCCACAGGAGATAATGGGGATGATACTGTCCCACAGGAGATAATGGGGCTGACAGTGCCCACAGGTGATAATGGAGCTGACACTGTCCTCAGGTGATAATGGGGCTGACACTGTCCTCAGGTGATAATGGGGCTGACACTGTCCCACAGGAGATAATGGGGATGATACTGTCCCACAGGAGATAATGGGGCTGACAGTGCCCGCAGGTGATAATGGGGCTGACACTGTCTATAGGTGATAATGGGGTGACACTGTCCACAGGTGATAATGGGGCTGACACTGTCCACAGGTGATAATGGGGCTGACACTGGCCACAGGTGATAATGGGGCTGCCACTGACCACAGGTGATAATGGGGCTGACACTGCCCACAGGTGATAATGGGGCTGACACTGCCCACAGGTGATATTTAGTGCTAACACTGCCCACAGGTGATAATGGGGGTTACACTGCTCACAGGTGATAATGGGGGTTACACTGCCCACAGGTGATAATGGGGGTTACACTGCCCACAGGTGATAATGGGGGTTACACTGCCCACAGGAAATAATAGGGGTTACACTGCCCACAGGTTGAGGACCTCCGCAGGATGAGGGCGCCCGTCAGGAGGCTGGTGGAGACGGGACTGGTGTTGGCCGTCCAGGAAGACCAAGATGGCCGCCGCTCCGCCAGGATAACATTACAAAATGGTCATCTCTGCCTCCACCCACTCCTGCCTCAGCCTCCACCCACACACGCCCACACTCTCAAGGTACGCCCAAACCCACACACACCCCTCAAGGTACGCCCACACCTTTATGATACGCCCACACCCACACACACGCCCACATTCACACCCACACCCACACACATGCCTACACCTACACACGCCCACACCCATACCCACACACGCCCACACCCATACCCACACACGCCAACACCAACACACAAGCACACACACACACACGCCCCCCCCCCACACACACACACACATACACACACATACACACACACACACACACACACACACACACACACACACACACACACACACACACACACACACACACACACACACACACACACACACACACACACACACACACACACACACACACACACACACACACACACACACACACACACACACACACACACACACACACACACACACACACACACACACACACACACACACACGCCAACACCCACACCCACACTCACGCACACATACACATACGCCAACACCAACACAGATGCACACACCTACACACGCCCACACACGCCAACACCCACACAACACGGATGAAGATAGACAGAGACTACAGGATGACCTGGATAAACTGGAGGAATGGTCTAGAAAATGGCTGCTAAAGTTCAACTCGGGAAAGTGTAAGGTGATGAAATTAGGCGAAGGGAGCAGGAGGCTGAACACAAGGTATCATCTGGGAGGGGAAATCCTGCAAGAGTCAAATAGAGAGAAGGATCTGGGGGTTGATATCACACCGAACCTGTCCCCAGAGGCCCACATCAAAAGAATATCATCAACGGCATATGCTAGACTGGCCAACATAAGAACTGCCTTCAGAAACTTGTGTAAGGAATCTTTCAGAACGCTGTATACCACTTATGTAAGACCAATCCTGGAGTATGCAGCTCCAGCCTGGAGTCCATACCTAGTTAAACACAAGACAAAGTTAGAGAAGATTCAGCGGTATGCCACCAGGCTCGTCCTGGAACTGAGAGGATTGAGCTACGAGGAAAGGCTAAAGGAGCTGAACCTCACATCCCTGGAAAACAGAAGAGTAAGGGGAGACATGATAACCACCTACAAAATTCTCAGGGGATTTGACAGGGTGGACAAAGACAAACTCTTCAGCACGGGTGGGACACGAACAAGGGGACACAGGTGGAAACTTAGTACCCAGATGAGCCACAGAGACGTTAGAAAGAATTTTTTCAGTGTCAGAGTAGTTAATAAATGGAATGCACTAGGAAGTGATGTGGTGGAGGCTGACTCCATACACAGTTTCAAATGTAGATATGATAGAGCCCAGTAGGCTCAGGAATCTGTACACCAGTTGATTGACAGTTGAGAGGCGGGACCAAAGAGCCAAAGCTCAATCCCCGCAAGCACAATTAGGTGAGTACACACACGCCAACACCCACACCCACACACACGCACACATCCACACCCATACACAAGCACACACACGCCCACACACACACACACACGCCCACACACACACACACACGCCCACACCCACACACATGCACACACACGCCCACACACACACGCCAACACCAACACACACGCACGTACGCTAACACCAACACCCACTCACACACACACACACACACACACACACACACACACACACACACACACACACACACACACACACACACACACACGCCTGCACACAGTCCAGGCTGCCAGGGAAGGCACAAGTGTAGGACGGTGGTCCGCGAATTAATTCAGTATTCTCGGAATATTTACGTACCAGTGAGCCCAAAACATAGTTTTGGGCCATACAAAGGGTAGAGCAACGCAGTGATAACGCAACATAGTGAATTCTTATAACGTTGGATAAGAAAAAAATTGAAAAAGAACGGGTTTGTGGTAAGGCAGTGGCACCAGCGGGCTGAGATGGGAAGAATTTGGACCACCGCGTGGAGAGGAGCTCTGGCCTACACTGACGTTTACAATTAAGGCGGACATCACTTCATAAATCAACAAGTTGTGCTTTGGGATGCTTACTTGGAGGTGAGTGCCTCTCAAAGTCAGTCATACAAGGTGTAGTGTTTTTGATAAAATAATTAACTTTGAACTTAAGTTAAAATACGAAAAAGTAGCTCGAGAGTCTCAACTTGATACTAGTTTTTTCACACTTGTGTGTTACATTACACCGCCACCGACTTGTCCCCCCCCCCTCTCACCATAACATGCCAATGTAAACACACACACACACAGGCACGCACTCACATACCAGCCTACCGCCAACCTCATCCCTCACCCCTGGGATTGACCCTCCAACCCTCACCAACCTGATTGCCCTCCTTCCTCTCTCCCCCGCTCTGCCTCTCTACCCCGCTCTACCTCTCTCCCTCGCTCTTCCTCTCTTCCCCTCACTCCCGTTCACTCCCTCTCTCCCTTTCACTCTCTCTCCCTCCATCTCTCCACCAGTTAACCCCCCCCTCCCCCCACCGTGCCACTCCGACAATAAACACACACTCACACACACACACAGCTCAGAACTCAACATGAGAATCCAGGAGGTCTTCACAATAGAACAAGAAGAGGCCCCTGCACTAAATGAGGAGGCAAACCGAACAACCTTGGAGGAAATTTACCTCACCAGTGATGAGGTCAAAAGGAATCTGTTGGAGCTGAATGTGTCAAAGGCTGTTGGGCCTGACAGAATCTCACTGTGGATTCTAAAAGAAGGTGCAGAAGCACTAAGTGTGCCACTCTCTATGGTGTATAACAGGTCACTGGAAATGTTAGACCTACCGGAAAGCTGGAAGACAGCTAATGTAGTCCCAATATACGAGAAGGGTGACAGGCAAGAGGCACTGAACTACAAGCCAGTTTCCCTAACTTGTATACCATGCAAGGTGATGGAGAAGATTGTGAGCAAAAGGCTCGTAGAGCATCTGGAGAGAAACAGCTTTGTAACGCACCACCAGCATGGGTTCAGAGATGGTAAATCGTGCCTCACAGGTGTAATAGAATTCTATGACCAAGCAACACAAATTAGGCAGGAAAGAGAAGGGTGGGCAGACTGCATTTTCTTGGATTGTCAGAAAGCCTTTGACACAGTACCTCATAAAAGGCTATCTTGAGATTATCTTGAGATGATTTCGGGGCGTTTAGTGTCCCCGCGGCCCGGTCCTCGACCAGACCTCCACCCCCAGGAAGCAGCCCGTGACAGCTGACTAACACCCAGGTACCTATTTTACTGCTAGGTAACAGGGGCATCAGGGTGAAAAAAACTCTGCCCATTGTTTCTCGCCAGCGCCTGGGATCGAACCCAGGACCACAGGATGTCCTGGGTTCCTGGGTTCCCGCGTGCTGTCCGCTCGGCCGACTGTTACAAAAGTTGGAGCAGCAGGCAAGAGTAAAAGGTAAGGTGCTCCAGTGGATAAGGGAGTATCTAAGCAATAGGAAACAGCGAGTAACGGTGAGGGGGGAGGCATCAGAGTGGTGAGATGTCACCAGCGGAGTCCCACAGGGCTCTGTACTCGGACCCATCCTGTTTCTAGTATATGTAAACGACCTTCCAGAGGGTATAGACTCATTCCTCTCAATGTTTGCTTACGATACAAAAATTATGAGAAGAATCAAAACAGATGAAAATAGACAAAGACTACAGGACGACCTGTACAAACTGGAGGAATTGTCTAGAAAATTGCTGCTAAAGTTCAACTCAGGAAAGTGTAAAGTAATAAAATTAGGCGAAGGGAGCAGAAGGCCGAACACAAGGTACCATCTGGGAGGTGAAATCCTACAAGAGTCAAATAGAGAGAAAGATCTGGGGGTCGATATCACACCGAACCTGTCCCCAGAGGCCCAAATCAAAAGGATATCATCAGCGGCATATGCTAGACTGGCCAATATAAGAACTGCCTTTAGAAACTTGTGTAAGAAATCGTTCAGGACCCTGTATACCACTTATGTAAAACCAATCCTGGAGTATGCAGCTCCAGCTTTGAGTCCATACCTAGTTAAACACAAGTCAAAGTTAGAGAAGATTCAGAGGTATGCCACCAGACTGGTCCCGGAACTGAGAGGAATGAGTTACGAGGAAAGGCTAAGGAAATGAAGAATGAAATAAGCAACCTGAAAAGAGAGCTGACAGCATCAAAGAGGAGATTAGCGCCCTCAAAGAGAAAAGTATTGATGCTGAGACTCAGATAATCATCCAGGGGGAGGGTGGAAATAGTATACTGGAAGAGAAGGCCAATATAAAATCAACATTTGCAGAAATGCTAAAAAAAATAACTCTGAAGTAATGTCCACAATGATGGAGGTGGCCATGAAGGCAGCCACCTCACAGAAAGCGGCAAGCTCCGCTACCCAGCTGCTGGAAAGAAAAAGAGCAGTGGTAGCTGTGGGTATTAAAGAGCAGGAAGGCTCCAGCAGGACAGAGTGGAATGATAAGGACAATGCAGCACTCAATGAAATACTGAAGACACTAGAGATGGAGGGGGCTGAGCATAGAATTGAGAAGGTTTTCAGGCTAGGCTGGTACAACAAAGACCGAGATCGTGTGTTAAAGAGAGTGTTTGCAAACGAGAACACAAAGGAGTTGATTCTAAGAAAGAAAAGCCACCTGCAACATATGGGAGATTTCAAAAAAATATTCCTCCAGAGCTCCTGAGGGACATGACAAGGGAGGAGAGAGCCATGGCGGCAAAAGCAAGGAAGAGGCGCAGGGCAAGAGAGGAAAACCAGGAACTCACAGCTCCCAACACATCATCCCCAGGAGTGAGGGGGGAACTCACAACCAGCAACCCAGTAACACCAGAGGGGAGGGCAACCACACCACCCTCCTCTGCATAGAAACCCCCCTCTACCCCAAACCCTCCCTGCCCCCACTCAAATGCACAGCCAAATCACCCTACCCCACACCGCATTCCCACCCTGTTACCCCTCCCCTCCTCCTGCCATGTCCCCACTTCCCCCTTTTCCTTCCAGTCCTCCCTCCTCCTTCATCCCATACCCTCCCTGTCCCCCCCCCTTCACTTGACCCCCCGCCCCTCACCCCAGTATCCTCTGAGACCCTGTTATCCACCTCACAATTCCTCACACCCATGGAACAGCTTCCCCCACCAGCAGAACACTCACCAAGGAGGCGATTTGAGAAGGGACAGAAGAAAGTGAGCCTCAGGGCAATGTACACTAACACAGAGGGAATTACAAACAAAGCAAATGAGCTAGGAGAATGAGTACTAGAGGAAAACCCAGACATAATAGCACTCACGGAAACAAAGCTAACGAAAACTATAACAAATGCAGTGTTACCACAGGAATATTATGTTATGAGGAAAGAAAGACTGAAGAGGTGGTGGTTGTGTAACTCTGCTGGTAAGAAAGAGCTGGGACTTTGAGGAGATGGTTATTCAGGGCTGTGAGGGTTTCAGTGACTACATAGCAGGTACCATAACAACTGGAGGACAAAAAATTATAGTCGTAGTCATATATAATCCACCACCAAATGACAGAAGACCCAGACAGGAATATGATAGAAACAACATGACCACCATTAACATAATAGAGAGAGCAGTTTCTGTTGCCAGCAGGAATGGATCTGGACTACTAATAATGGGAGACTTCAACCACGGGAAGAGTGACTGGGAGAACAGGGATCCATATGGAGGACTAGGAACATGGAGAGCAAAGCTGCTGGACGTGGCAACAAGACACTTTCTAAGCTAGCACATCAAGGAACCAACAAGAATGAGAGGAGAAGATAAACCAGCCATGCTTGATCTGATATTTACCCTAAATGAGTGGAATATAAGGGAAGTTAAGATGGAAGCACCCTTGGGAATGAGTGAACACAGTATATTAAACTTTGAGTACCTGGTAGAGCTAGGAATTATCTCCCCCCCAAAAGAACTAGGAAACAAAAGGGTGGCTTACAAAAAGGGGAAATATGAAGAGATGAGACGCTTCCTAAGAGAAATACCATGGGACACAGACCTCAAAGCTAATTCTGTATAAGATATGATGGACTATGTCACCCAAAAGTGTCAGGAGGCAGTAAACAGGCTCATCCCGTCCCTAAGGGAACAATCCGAGAAGCAAAAGAAGAATCCATGGTATAATAGGGCGTGTATGGAAGCAAAGGGACTGAACAAAAGGGCGTGGAGGAACTTCCGGAATAACAGAACACCAGAAAGCAAAGAGAGATACCAGAGAACCAGGAATGAGTATGTTAGGGTGAGAAGAGAAACAGAGAAAAATTATGAAAATGATATAGCAAACAAAGCCAAGACCGAACCAAAGCTACTCCATAGTCACATCAGGAGGAAAACAACAGTGAAAGAACAGGTAATGAAACTTAGAACAGGCAAAGACAGGTATACAGAGAATGACAAAGAGGTGTGTGAAGAACTCAACAAGAGGTTCCAGGAGGTCTTCACAATAGAACAAGGTGAGGTCACTGTGCTAGGAGAAAGGGAAGTAAACCAGACGGCCTTGGAAGGGTTCGAAATTACGAGTGAGGAGGTCAAAAGACACCTGCTGGATCTGGATGTTAGAGATGCTGTAGGTCCAGACGTGATCTCACCATGGGTACTGAAAGAGTGTGCAGAGGCACTTTGCTTCCCACTCTCCATAGTGTATAGTAGGTCTTTGGAGATGGGAGACCTACCAGAAATATGAAAGACGGTGAATGTAGTCCCAATATACAAAAAGGGCGACAGGCAAGACGCACTGAACTACAAGCCAGTGTCCTTGACTTGTATACCATGCAAGGTGATAAAGAGGATCGTGAGACAAAACCTAGTAACACATCTGGAGGGAGGGGACTTCGTGAAAAATCGACAACATGGGTTCAGGGAGGGTAAGTCTTGCCTGACAGGCTTAATAGAATTCTACGACCAGGTTACAAAGATTAAGCAAGAAAGAGAAGGCTGGGCGGACTGCATTTTCCTGGATTGTCGGAAAGCCTTTGACACAGTATCGCATAAGAGGCTGGTACATAAGCTGGAGAGACAGGCAGGTGTTGCTGGTAAGGTGCTCCAGTGGATAAGGGAGTACCTAAGCAATAGGAAGCAGAGTTACGGTGAGGGGTGAGACCTCGGATTGGCGTGAAGTGACCAGTGGAGTCCCACAGGGCTCTGTACTCGGTCTTATCTTGTTTCTGATATGTGTAAATGATCTCCCGGAGGGTAAAGATTCATTTCTCTCAATGTTAGCTGACGATGCCAAAATTATGAGAAGAATTAGGACAGAGAAGGACTGCTTGAGGCTTCAAGACGACCTAGACAAGCTGAAGGAATGGTCGAACAAATGGTTGCTAGAGTTTAACCCAAGCAAATGTAATGTAATGAAGATTGACGTAGGGAGCAGGAGGCCAGATACTAGGTATCATCTGGGAGATGAAATTCTTCATGAGTCAGAGAGAGAAAAAGACTTGGGGGTTGACATCACGCAAGACCTGTCTCCTGCAGCCCATATCAAGAGGATAACATCAGCAGCATATGCCAGGCTGGCCAACAAAAGAAAAGCATTCAGAAACTTGTGTAAGGAATCATTCAGAACTTTGTATACCACATATGTCAGGCCAATCCTGGAGTATGCAGCCCCAGCATGGAGTCTATATCTAGTCAAGGATAAGGCCAAACTGGAAAAGGTTCAAAGGTTTGCCACCAGGCTAGTACCCGAGCTGAGAGGTATGAGCTACGAGGTGAGGCTACGGGAATTAAACCTCACTTTGCTGGAAGACAGAAGAGTTAGGAGGGACAAGATCACCACATTCAAGATTCTCAAGGGATTTGATCGGGTAGATAGAGACAGGCTATTTAACACAAGGGGCACACGCACTAGGGGACACAGGTGGAAACTGAGTGCCCAAATGAGCCACAGAGATATTAGAAAGAACTTTTTTAGTGTCAGAGTGGAATGG
The DNA here is from genome assembly GCF_040958095.1 of Procambarus clarkii. Lineage (NCBI taxonomy): Eukaryota > Metazoa > Arthropoda > Malacostraca > Decapoda > Cambaridae > Procambarus > Procambarus clarkii. The sequence goes on along the minus strand of NC_091221.1, from coordinate 25,736,780 downwards.
AATGCAAATAGGAAGTGATGTGGTGGAGGCTGACTCCATACACAGTTTTAAGTGTAGATATGATAGAGCCCAATAGGCTCATGAACCTGTACACCTGTTGAATGACGTTTGAGAGGAAGGACCAAAGAGCCAGAGCTCAACCTCTGCAAGTACAATTAGGTAAGTACACACACACACACCGTGTGTGTGTGTGTGTGTGTGTGTGGATACTGGATATTTTTTCGTTTTGGTAGGGACACGAGTCTTATTTTCCTCGGCGTCACCCCTTTTATTTGAAAGGAACCGTCGAAAATGCATCCAAGGTATCCACGATGTCACCGTGGATACTAAAAGAAGCAGCACAGGCCCTCAGCGTGCCTCTGGCAATGATCATTAATGAGTCACTTATGTTAGGAGAATTGCCCAGTTGCTGGAAGAAGGCAAATGTCGTGCCGATCTTCAAGAAAGGTGATAGAGAGGAGGCACTTAACTATAGACCTGTATCACTGACAAGCATCCCCTGTAAAATACTGGAAAGAATAATTAGGTTACGACTGGTTGCACACCTGGAGAACATTAGGTTTGTGAACAAACATCAACATGGGTTCTGGACAGGGAAATCGTGCCTAATAAACCTTCTGGAATTCTATGATAAAATAACGAGGATAAGACAGGACAGAGATGGTTGGGCAGACTGCATATTTCTGGACTGCCAAAAAGCCTTTGATACAGAACCGCACATGAGACTGCTGTTCAAGCTCGACAGGCAGGCGGGGGTGGGGGGAAAGGTCCTAGCATGGATAAGGAACTACCTAACAGAAAGGAGCCAAAGAGTTACAGTAAGGGGCGAGAAGTCGGACTGGCGAACAGTAACAAGTGGAGTACCACAAGGATCGGTGCTGGGACCAAATCTATTTCTTGTATATGTTAACGACATGTTTACAGGCGTAGAGTCTTACATGTCGATGTTTGCGGATGACGCAAAGTTGATGAGAAGAGTTGTGACAGATGAGGATTGCAGGATCCTCCAAGAGGACCTGAACAGGTTGCAGAGATGGTCAGAGAAATGGCTACTGGAATTCAACACGAGCAAATGTAAAGTTATGGAAATGGGACTAGGAGATAGGAGACCAAAGGGGCAGTACACAATGAAGGGGAACAGCCTACCTGTGACGACGCGTGAAAGAGACCTGGGGGTGGACGTAACACCTAATCTATCTCCTGAGGCACATATAAATAGGATAACGACAGCAGCGTACTCTACACTGGCAATAGTTAGGACATCATTCAGAAACATTTAGGGCGCTTTACACTGCCTACGTGAGGCCTGTCTTAGAGTATGCCGCCTCATCATGGAGTCCCCATCTGAAGAAGCATATAATGAAACTGGAAAAGGTTCAGAGGTTTGCAACGAGACTCGTCCCAGAGCTACGAGGGATGGGGCATGAGGAGCGCCTGAGGGAACTGTGCCTTACGACACTAGAAAGAAGAAGGGAGAGGGGGGACATGATAGGAACGTATAAGATACTCAGAGGGATTGACAGAGTGGACATAGACGAAATGTTCACACAGAATAGTAACAGAACGAGGGGACATGGATGGAAGCTTGAAACTCAGATGAGTCACAGAGATGTTAGGAAGTTTTCTTTTAGCGTGAGAGTAGTGGGAAAATGGAATGCACTTCAGGAACAGGTTGTGGAAGCAAATACTATTCATAATTTTAAAACCAGGTATGATAGGGAAATGGGACAGGAGTCATTGCTGTAAACAACCGATGGTCGAAAGGCGGGATCCAAGAGTCAATTCTCGATCCTGCAGACACAACTAGGTGAGTACACACACACACACACACACATACTCTTGTGTTGTGACCATCGTGTTGGGTGGACGCGGGTTGGGAGCTCCTGGTTCACTAGTGGAGTGGGAGGGGTAATCAGGCAACTTCGAAGTGAAAAAGTGTGTACAAGTGAATGAAAAAAAACCTTGGGTTTTGACCAAAGCCATAAGGTAGTGAAGAAAAACAGTATAAGTAGCGTAATTGAAAATAGTTGATGAAGTACTGTGGCAGTGTGCAGTGTGGAGCAGACCTCACTGACCTCTGACCGTAACCTCACCCCCGGCAGCAACCTTCCCAACACCACGTGGGAAGACGCTTGGAGATTCACTCACCTATTGTGTTAGCAGGACGGTAAGATACTTGGAACCCCTGTGGGTACGGTTGCATTATAGCAATGACTAGGTCAGGAAGGGCGTCTAGGTCCAGCAGTATTACGATTGAGGAAGAAGATAGGTTTGTGGAGAAGATGATTGGGAAATTTGTAGAGAAGAGGGATGTTTGGATAGATGATCTAATCTAGGGGATTAAAAGTGAAGTCTTTAATAAGATACAGGACGAGGTTCAAAGACTCAAACAAGAGTTTATGGATTATATTCAAGAGGAAATCAGGAAGAGCAGGGTAGAATGGCAAGGAGAAATAACTAGGCTTACTAATGAATTTGGCAGGAATAAGGGAAGCTTGGCAGGGGAAGGGGGAGTAGTAGTAGGTGGAGTAGCGGGAGTGGGAGGGGTGGGGGTCAGCCAGGGAGGGGGCCACCAGCATGACCCTGAACTGAGAAAGAGGACAATCATAATCCATGGATTGCTTGAAGCCAGGGCACCATCGAGGCAGGAAAGGATGGAGATTGAGGATTTGGAGCTACAGGGGATCTTGAGAGACATGAGAGCCCATATGGCAGGGAATGAGGTGCAAGTCCACCGACGCATTGGGCCATACAACTGTAACAGGAAACGACCTGTCCTGGTACAGTTCACTAACGAAGAGGCAGTGGATTACATAATGCATCACAAACACTTACTCAGAGGTAGCGAAAATTACTGCAACGTATATATTGACAAATTCATGACGAAAGAGGAGCAGATAGCCTACAGAGCAAGCAAACAACAATACAAATCTTTCCAGTTGAGTGTAGCTACACACCCCAGTGCTAGTCCATCCCATGCTAACCAGCTCACACCTGCTTCTCAGGTCACTCCCTCCCCAAATCAGCCCTCTCTGCCCCTGCTTATCTCCCCAACACATCCCTTGACCCCTCTGACCCCACTGCAGTCAAATTCATCCCACATTCCAAGGACCCCCCCTCATCACCTCAACCCCCAAAACCTGTCCAGCTCTCATCCCATCAACCCCCAAAACCCACCCAGCCCTCATCAACTCATCCCCAAAAACCCACCCAGCCCTCATCCCCTCAACCCCCAAAACCTACCCAACCCTCACCCCTCCTCATCCCCTCTCCTTCCATGTGACACCCCACCCTTGCGAGGGGGGTGGGAGGTTCCCCTCACCCCCTCTATCCTTCCCCCTCCCAACCTCTCAACCTCTATCTGACTCCCAACCTTACGCTATCTCCCAACCCCTCTATGCCTATCAGACCCTCTCTAATCTTCAGACCCAGTATGCCCTTCCTACTCCAGACCTACCTACCCAGGCCCTACCCCGGACCATCCTACCTACCTTCCTAGAAGCCCAGCCCCCATTAGCCCCCCAAGCACCCCTCCTGACCTCTTTAACCCCCCCCATACACCCCCAGACACCCCCCCTGGATCCCCCCGGACACCCCCCGGATCCTCCCCACCCCCAGTCATCCCCCAGACACCCCCCCAGATCCCCCAGGTCCCCCCTGCCCCCAGTCACCCCCAGACACCCCTCAGATCCCCCCAGACCCCCAGAGAAAGAGAGAACTCTGGTACAAGAGTTTCCATGAAGAATCTCAAAATTTGGTACACCAATGCTGATGGGGTATCTAATAAAGCAGAAGAGATAAAAGAAAGAGTGAGTGAGGCAGATCCTGACATAATTGCAATTGTGGAAACTAAAATTAATGACATGATCTCAGATGCAATCTTTCCTGAAGGGTACCAGGTGATACGAAAAGAGAGGACACAGAGACAGGGAGGGGGAGTGGCACTCCTAATAAAGCGGAAATGGAAGTTTGAAGACCTGGTAAATCGGGTTACCAATGAGTGCACAAGCTTCGTACATGAAACTCTGACAGTAGATGGGAGGAAGATTGTGATCTTGGAAATCTGCAATCCCCCACCAAACAGTAAAAGACCCAGGCATGCAGGAGTATGATGACAACAACAAGGCATGTATAGATGAACTGCAGAAGGCAGCAACACTAGCCCACAGAATGAGAGCGAAGCTGCTGATCATGGGGGACCTAAATCATGGAGAGATAAATTGGGAATCAAGGAATCCCCATGGAGGGGACGAAACGTGGGGAGCAAAATTAGTAGATGTTATAGACAGGAATTTCCTAACATAACATGTGAAGGAAGACACAAGGGAAAAAGGAGGAGATGCACCGAGCCTATTAGACCTGATTTTCACCCAGAACGTAGAAGATATCGATAATTTAGAGCATGAAATACCTCTAGGGGCCAGTGACCATTGTGTCCTAGTCTTTGATTACATGATGGAATTCAAACTTATGACCATGGGACAAGAGATCTGGGAAAGGAGAGTTGACTACAGGAAAGGGGATTATAAGAGGATAAGGGACTATCTGAGTGAAGTGCAGTGGGAGGAAGAAATTAGAGGAAAAACAGTCCAAGATATGATGGACCTAGTCATACAGAAATGCCAGGAGGCCGAAGAGAGATTTATACCAACAGTAAAGAGAAAAAATAAGAAGGAATATAATAACCCATGGTTTAATAGACAGTGTCAGGAAGCAAAAATGGCCAGCAGGCGGGAGTGGAAGAAGTACAGAAGAAAAAGGACAGAGGACAACAGGATCAGATACAACAGAGCTAGGAACGATTACATTAACATAAGACGAACATCGGAAAGGGACTATGAGAACGATATTGCAATCAAAGTGAAAAAACAACCTAAGTTACTACACAGTCATATAAGAAGAAAAATGTCGGTGAACGATCAAGAGACAAGACTAAGGAAGACAGAGGGGGCATATACTGAAAGTGACAAGGAAATCTGCGAGGCACTGAATGCCAGTTTCCATGGAGTGTTCACTACCGAGCCTGAGCAGCTCCCATTGTTGGAAGGGGTTACCCTAGATGAAAGACTATCAGATATAGAGGTGACAGCAGAGGAGGTAATGAAACAGTTGACAACTCTAGATGCAACTAAAGCAGTTGGACCTTCTTCTTGAGGTTATCTTGAGATGATTTCGGGGCTTTAGTGTCCCCGCGGCCCGGTCCTCGACCAGGCCTCCACCCCCAGGAAGCAGCCCGTGACAGCTGACTAACTCCCAGGTACCTATTTACTGCTAGGTAACAGGGGCATTCAGGGTGAAAGAAACTTTTGCCCATTTGTTTCTGCCTCGTGCGGGAATCGAACCAGCGCCACAGAATTACGAGTCCTGCGCGGTATCCACCAGGCTACGAGGCCCCTAGACCAGACAAAGTATCACCGTGGATACTAAAAGAAGCAGCGCAGGCCCTCAGCGTGCCTCTGGCAATGATCTTTAATGAGTCACTAATGTCGGGAGAATTGCCCAGTTGCTGGAAGAAGGCAAATGTCGTGCCGATCTTCAAGAAAGGCGATAGAGAGGAGGCACTTAACTATAGACCTGAATCACTGACAAGCATCCACTGAAAAATATTGGAAAGAATAATTAGGCTACGACTGGTTGCACGCCTGGAGAACATTAGGTTTGTGAACAAACATCAACATGGGTTCTGGACAGGGAAATCGTTCCTAACAAACCTTCTGGAATTCTATGATAAAATAACGAGGATAAGAAAGGACAGAGATGGTTGGGCAGACTGCATATTTCTGGACTGCCAAAAAGTCTTTGATACAGTATCGCACATGAGACTGCTGTTCAAACTCGAGAGGCAGGCGGGGGTGGGGGGGGGAAAGGTCCTAGCATGGATAAGGAACTACCTAACAGAAAGGAGCCAAAGAGTTACAGTAAGGGGCGAGAAGTCGGACTGGCGAACAGTAACAAGTGGAGTACCACAAGGATCGGTCCTGGGACCAAATCTTGTATATGTTAACGACATGTTTACAGGCGTAGAGTCCTACATGTCGATGTTTGCGGATGACGCAAAGTTGATGAGAAGAGTTGTGACAGATGAGGATTGCAGGATCCTCCAAGAGGACCTGAACAGGTTGCAGAGATGGTCAGAGAAATGGCTACTGGAATTCAACACGAGCAAATGTAAAGTTACAGAAATGGGACTAGGAGATAGGAGACCAAAGGGACAGTACACAATGAAGGGGAACAGCCTACCTGTGACGACGCGCGAAAGAGACCTGGGTGTGGACGTAACACCTAATCTATCTCCTGAGGCACATATAAATAGGATAACGACAGCAGCGTACTCTACACTGGCAAAAGTTAGAACATCATTCAGAAACATTTAGGGCGCTTTACACTGCCTACGGGAGGCCAGTCTTAGAGTATGCCGGCTTATCATGAAGTTCCCATCTGAAGAAGCATATAATGAAACTGGAAACGGTTCAGAGGTTTGCAACGAGACTCGTCCCAGAGCTACGAGGGATGGGGCATGAGGAGCGCCTGAGGGAACTGTGCCTTACGACACTAGAAAGAAGAAGGGAGAGGGGGGACATGATAGGAACGTATAAAATACTCAGAGGGATTGACAGAGTGGACATAGACGAAATGTTCACACGGAATAGTAACAGAACGAGGGGACATGGATGGAAGCTTGAAACTCAGATGAGTCACAGAGATGTTAGGAAGTTTTCTTTTAGCGTGAGAGTAGTGGGAAAATGGAATGCACTTCAGGAACAGGTTGTGGAAGCAAATACTATTCATAATTTTAAAACCAGGTATGATAGGGAAATGGGACAGGAGTCATTGCTGTAAACAACCGATGGTCGAAAGGCGGGATTCAAGAGTCAAAGCTCGATCCTGCAGACACAACTAGGTGAGTACAACTAGTTGAGTACACACACATACACACACACACACACACACATATAGGTCAAGATGGATGGTAAGACAACAGAACGAAGCTAGAGGAGAGGGTCTGGACGCGTCACATATGGAGATGATTGCTAAGGCATGGAAGGAAATCAGTGGGGAATTGAAGGACCTGAGGGAAACTATATTTAAGCTGCAGATAGAACTAAGTGCAGCACAAGAGGAGATAAAAAACCTAAAAACAGGCCCTCCTCAGACTCTGGCCCAAGCAACCAACCTCCAGGTACCAGGAGATTTAGCAATGGCGGGGACCCCTACAATTGGTCCAACCTTTGCTGAAATGCTGAAGAGCCCAGATGCTATGTACAAAGTCAAGGAAGTTGTAATGAAAGCAATAACATCACAGGAGGCAGCTAGATGCACAAGCCAGCTAATGGAAAGGAAAAGAGCTGTAGTAGTGATAGGCGTGAAGGAACAAGAGGGCTCCACAAGGGAGGAATGGAGGACTAAAGACAAAGCTGAAGTGGCAGGGATATTAAAGGAGACAGGAATGGAAGGGGCTGAACGAGACAGAACAGTTTTTCCGGATTGGCCAGTACAACAGAAAAAAAGAGATTGATCAAGGTAGTATTCAAGAGCGAGGTCATCAAAGAGGACATCCTAGTAAAGAAGAGCAAACTGAGGTATGCAAGGAATTACAAAGAAGTATATGTTCAGAGGGACATGACCACAGACGAGATAGTAAGGGCAGCAGATGCAAAGAAAAGGAGCAAAGGAGAGGGAAGAGAGCCAGGGAACCTCAGCCTCCAACCCAGCAATTCCAGAGGGGAGTGAGGAACCCCAATCCAGCAACTCAGGAACCACAGGGGGGAATGCAACACTCTAGCCCACCACCTAATTGGGACCCCGCCCCCTATTACCCAGCACAAACCCTTCCTTGCCCCTGCACAATGCCCATCATAAAACCCAAATCCTCCCTCTTCCCTTACCCCAAGTATCCCCTGCTTTCCCAGCCCCTGGTCTTCTTCCTGCCCCAAGCAGGCCCAGGCGAGACTTAAGCCCTCCATCCCCCATTCCACCTCCCTCCAAACCCCTGTCAACTACACCGCAGGATGGCGTGCCCTCTCCCCAAGCAATCCCTGCCCCCTCCCTCACCCCCAGGACTTCTTCCTGCCCCAAGCAGGCCTGAACAAGACCTAAGCCCTCCATTCCCCACTCCACCTCCCCATGAACCCTTGGCAACTACCTCACAGGAGGATGAGTCTACCCAAGTAGCAATGACCATGGAACAACTTCCTACACTTGTGGGGAGTGAGGGTGAAATTGGATATAAGAAAGTGAGCTTCAAGGTAATGTACTCAAACATTGATGGGATTACCAATAAAGCAAGTGAACTGGCAGAAAGGGCGCAAGAAGAAAGCCCTGATGTAATAGGAGTCACGGAAACAAAATTGTCTGGAGTCATAACAGATGCTGTGTTTCCAAAGGACTACTATATAGTAAGGAAAAAGAGTGACGGGAGAGGAGGTGGAGGAGAGGCCCTGCTGATAAGGAAGGACTGGAGTTTTGATGAGATGGAAATTCCGGACTGTAATGGGTTCAGAGATTACATAACAGGAACTATAAAAATGGGTGGACCTAAGATAATAGCGGCAGTCATTTACAACCCTCCCCTAAATGACAGACGACCTAGACAGGAGTTTGATAGGAACAACTTGGCAACCATTAATATAATAGAGAGAGCAGCTTCAGTTGCCTGCAGGAATGGCTCAAGACTCTTAATCACGGGGGACTTCAACCATGGAAAGATAGACTGGGAGAATGGGTACCCACAAGGTGGTGCAGATATGCGAAGAGCTAAACTCTTGGAAGTGGCAACAAGGAACTTTTTGAGCCAGCATGTCAAGAAACCCACAAGAGTGAGAGGCAATGATAAACCAGCTAGACTCGACTTGATATTCACCCTGAATGAGGCAGAAATAAGGGAAGTCAAAGTTAAAGCCCCCATAGGAATGAGTGACCACAGTGTACTGACTTTTGAGTACTTGGTGGAGGTAGGGATAACCTATCCAAGGATGGGATCGGAGGGAAAAAGACAAAATTACCGAAGAGGAAAATATGACAAGATGAGGAACTTCCTCATGGGAATACCACGGGAAACAGAACTTAGAGACAAGAATGTGCAGGACATGATGGATTTTGTCACCCAGAAGTGCCTGGGAGTTGCAGACAGATTTATCCCCATCCAAAAGGAGAAAAACGAAAAACAGCAGAAAAACCCATAAGCCAACCAGGAATACAAGATAGCGAAGCAACTGAGTAAAAGAACATGGAGAAACTACAGAAAAAACAGATCACCGGAGAGCAGGGAGAGATACTAGATGACCAGAAATGAGTACCTCAGAGTGAGAAGGGACGCAGAGAGACAGTTTGAAAATGACATAGCGAGTAAAGCCAAGACCTGACCAAAGCTGTTCCATAGCCACATCAGGAGGAAAACAGCAGTACAAGTGATGAAAATGAGAAAAGGGGAGAACAGATACACAGAGAATGACAAGGAGGTGTGTGAAGAACTCAACAAGAGATTCCAGGAGGTCTTCACAAAAGGACAAGGAGGAGCCCCTGCACTAAATGAGGAGGAGGCAAACCAAGCAACCTTGGAGGAATTTGACCTGACCAGTGATGAGGTCAAAAGGTGTCTGCTGGAGCTGGATGTGACAAAGGCTATTGGGCCTGACAGAATCTCACCATGGATACCTAAGGAAGGTGCAGAAAGACTAAATATGCCACTCTCTATGGTGCATAACAGGTCACTGGAAACAGGAAACTTACCAGAAAGTTGGAAGACAGCTAATGTAGTCCCAATATACAAGAAGGGTGACAGGCAAGAGGCACTGAACTACAGGCAGGTTTCCTTAACTTGTATACCATGCAAGGTGATGGAGAAGATCGTGAGGAAAAGGCTCGTAGAGCATCTGGAGAGAAACAGCTTTGTAACGCACCACCAACATGGGTTCAGAGATGGTAAATCGTGCCTCACAGGTCTAATAGAATTCTATGACCAGACAACAAAAATTAGGCAGGAAAGAGAAGGGTGGGCCGACTGCATTTTCCTGGACTGCCAGAAAGCCTTTGACACAGTACCTCATAAAAGGCTGTTAAAAAAGTTGGAGCAATTGGCAGGAGTAAAAGGGAAGGTGCTCCAGTGGGTAAGGGAGTACTTAAGCAACAGGAAACAGCGAGTAACGGTGAGGGGAGGGGGGGAGGCATCAGAGTGGCGAGATGTCACCAGCGGAGTCCCACAGGGCTCAGTACTTGGACCCATCCTGTTTCTAATATATGTAAACGATCATTTGGAGGGTATAGACTCATTCCTCTCAATGTTTGCTGATGATGCAAAAATTATGAGAAGAATCAAGACGCATAAATATATACAGAGACTACAGGATGACCTGGACAAACTGGAGGAATGGTCTAGAAAAGGGCTCCTAAAGTTCAACTCAGGAAAGTGTAAAGTAAGGAAATTAGGCGAAGGGAGCAGGAGGCTGAACACAAGGTACCATCTGGGAGGTGAAATCCTGCAAGAGTCAAATCGAGAGAAAGATCTGGGGCTTGATATCACACCGAACCTGTCCCTAGAGGCCCACATCAAAAGAATATCATCAGCGGCATATGCTAGACTGGCCAACATAAGAACTGCCTTTAGAAACTTGTGTAAGGAATCGTTCAGGACCCTGTATATCACTTATGTAAGACCAATCCTGGAGTATGCAGCTCCAGCCTGAAGTCCATACCTAGTTAAACACATGACAAAGTTAGAGAAGATTCAGCGGTATGCCACCAAGCTCGTCTCGGAACTGAGAGGAATGAGCTACGAGGAAAGGCTAAAGGAGCTGAACCTCACATCCCTCGAAAACAGAAGAGTAAGGGGAGACATGATAACCACCTCCAAAATTCTGAGGGGAATTGACAGGGTGGACAAAGACAAACTCTTCAGCACGGGTGGAACATGAACAAGGGGACACAGGTGGAAACTTAGTACCCAGATGAGCCACAGAGACCTTAGAAAGAATTTTTTTCAGTGTCAGAGTAGTTAATAAATGGAATGCATTAGGAAGTGATGTGGTGGAGGCTGACTCCATACACAGTTTCTAATGTAGATATGATAGAGCCCAGTAGACTCAGGAATCTGTACACCAGTTGAATGACAGTTGAGAGGCGGGACCAAAGAGCCAAAACTCAACCCCCGAAAGCACAAATAGGTGAATACACGCCCACACCCACACATGCCAACACCAACACACACGCACACACACACACACGCCAACACCCACACATACGCGCCTGGTAGCCTGGTGGATAGCGTGCAGGACTCGTAATTCTGTGGCGCGGGTTCGATTCCCGCACCAGGCAGAAACAAATGGGCAAAGTTTCTTTCACCATGAATGTCCCTGTTACCTAACAGTAAATAGGTACCAGGGAGTTAGTCAGCTGTCACGGGCTGCTTCCTGCAGTGTTTATGTGTGTGTGTTGGGGGGGAGGGGGGGTGTTATAGGGTCGATACACCCATGCTCCTCCTTAAGTAGGATTGGCTCCTATTGCGACAACCAGTGATTCCTCTCAAGTCAGAAATTTAAGTTGGATTGTCCATAGTGTGTTTACTAACATATTTCTAGACTGATCTATGTTGTTCTATGTTTCTTCGTTCATGTTCTGCCCCCTGGGGGAGAATGTGAGGGACAGAATGTGAGGGGTGAGAATGTGAGGGGGAGAATGTGAGGGACAGAATGTGAGGGTGAGAATGTGAGGGGGAGAATGTGAGGGGGAGAATGTGAGGGGGAGAATGTGAGGGAGAGAATGTGAGGGGGAGAATGTGAGGGAGAGAACGTGAGGGGGAGAATGTGAGAGGGAGAATGTGAGGGGGAGAATGTGAGAGAGAGAATGTGAGGGGGAGAATGTGAGGGAGAGAATGTGAGGGAGAGAATATGAGGGGGAGAATGTGAGGGAGAGAATGTGAGGGGGAGAATGTGAGGGAGGGAGAATGTGAGGGAAGATGTGAGGGGGAGAATGTGAGGGGAGAATGTGAGGGAGGAGAATGTGAGGGAGGGAGGAGAATGTGAGGGAGAGAATGTGAGGGGGAGAATGTGAGGGAGAGAATGTGAGGGAAGGAGAATGTCAGGGAAAGAATGTGAGGGAAAGAATGTGAGGGGGGAGAATTGTGAGGGAGAGAATGTGAGGGGGAGAATGTGAGGGAGAGAATGTGAGGGAGGAGAATGTGAGGGAGAGAATGTGAGGGGAGAATGTGAGGGAAGAGAATGTGAGGGGAGAATGTGAGGGAGGAGAATGTGAGGGGGAGAATGTGAGGGAGAGAATGTGAGGGGGAGAATGTGTGGGAGAGAATGTGAGGGGGAGAATGTGAGGGGGAGAATGTGAGGGGAGAGAATGTGAGGGGAGAGAATGTGAGGGAGAGAATGTGAGGGAGAGAATGTGAGGGAGGAGAATGTGATGGGAGAGAATGTGAGGGGGAGAATGTGAGGGAGAGAATGTGAGGGGAGAGAATGTGAGGGGGAGAATGTGAGGGAGAGAATGTGAGGGGGAGAATGTGAGGGAGAGAATGTGAGGGGGGAATGTGTGGGAGAGAATGTGAGGGGGAGAATGTGAGGGGAGAGAATGTGAGGGGGAGAATGTGTGGGGAGAGAATGTGAGGGGGAGAATGTGTGGGGGAGAATGTGAGGGAGAGAATGTGAGGGGGAGAATGTGAGGGGAGAATGTGTGGGAGAGAATGTGAGGGGGAGAATGTGAGGGGAGAATGTATGGGAGAGAATGTGAGGGGGAGAATGTGTAGGGGGAGAATGTGAGGGAAGGAGAATGTGAGGGAGAGAATTGTGGGAGAGAATGTGAGGGGGAGAGATGTGAGGGGGGAGAATGTGAGGGAGAGAATGTGATGGGGGAGAATGTGAGCAAAGAAGAATGTGAGGGGGAGAATGTTAGGGGGAGAAAGTGTGGGAGAGAATGTGAGGGAGAGAATGTGTGAGGGGAGAATGTGAGGAAAGAGAATGTGAGGGGGAGAATGTGTGGGAGAGAATGTGAGGGAGGGAGAATGTGAGGGGGAGAATGTGAGGGGGAGAATGTGAGGGAGAGAATGTGAGGGAGGGAGAATGTGAGGGGGAGAATGTGAGGGAGAGAATGTGAGGGAGGGAGAATGTGAGGGAGAGAATGTGAGGGAGGAGAATGTGAGGGAGGAGAATGTGAGGGAGGAGAATGTGAGGGAGAGAATGTGAGGGAGGGAGAATGTGAGGGGGAGAATGTGAGGAGAGAATGTGAGGGGGAGAATGTGAGGGGGAGAATGTGAGGGAGAGAATGTGAGGGGGAGAATGTGAGGGGGAGAATGTGAGGGAGAGAATGTGATGGGAGAGAATGTGAGGGAGAGAATGTGAGGGGGAGAATGTGAGGGAGGAGAATGTGAGGGGGAGAATGTGAGGGGAGAGAATGTGAGGGAGAGAATGTGAGGGGGAGAATGTGTGGGAGAGAATGTGAGGGGGAGAATGTGAGGGGAGAATGTGAGGGAGAGAATGTGAGGGGGAGAATGTGAGGGAGAGAATGTGAGGGGGAGAATGTGAGGGAGAGAATGTGAGGGGGAGAATGTGAGGGAGGAGAATGTGAGGGGGAGAATGTGAGGGGGAGAATGTGAGGGGGAGAATGTTAGGGGGAGAATGTGTGGGAGAGAATGTGATGGGGAGAATGTGAGGGGGAGAATGTGAGGGAGGAGAATGTGAGAGGGAGAATGTGAGGGGGAGAATGTGAGGGGGAGAATGTTAGGGGGAGAATGTGTGGGAGAGAATGTGAGGGGGAGAATGTGTGGGGGAGAATGTGAGGGGGAGAATGTGAGGGGGAGAATGTGAGGGGAGAATGTTAGGAGAGAATGTGAGGGGGGAGAATGTGAGGGGGAGAATGTGTGGGGGAGAATGTGAGGGGGAGAATCTGAGGGAGAGAATGTGAGGGAGGAGAATGTGAGGGGGAGAATGTGAGGGAGAGAATGTGAGGGAGAGAATGTGAGGGGGAGAATGTGAGGGGGAGAATGTGAGGGGGAGAATGTGAGGGGGAGAAATCTGAGGGAGAAAATGTGAGGGGGAGAATGTGTGGGAGAGAATGTGAGGGGGAGAATGTGAGGGGAGAATGTGACGGGAGAGAATGTGAGGGGGAGAATGTGTAGGGAGAGAATGTGAGGGGGAGAATGTGAGGGGAGAGAATGTGTGGGGGGAGAATGTGAGGGGGAGAATGTGTGGGGGAGAATCTGAGGGAGGAGAATGTGTGGGGGAGAATGTGAGGGGGAGAATGTGATGGGGGAGAATCTGAGGGAGAGAATGTGAGGGAGGAGAATGTGTAGGGAGAGAATGTGAGGGAGGGAGAATGTGTGGGAGAGAATGTGAGGGGGGAGAATGTGAGGGGGGAGAATGTGTGGGAGAGAATGTGAGGGAGAGAATGTGAGGGAGAGAATGTGAGGGGGAGAATGTGAGGGGGGAGAATGTGAGGGAGAGAATGTGAGGGGGGAGAATGTGTGGGAGAGAATGTGAGGGGGAGAATGTGAGGGGGAGAATGTGAGGGAGAGAATGTGAGGGGGGGAATGTGTGGGAGAGAATGTGAGGGGAGAATGTGAGGGGGAGAATGTGAGGGGGAGAATGTGTGGGAGAGAATGTGAGGGGGAGAATGTGTAGGGGAGAATGTGAGGGAGATAATGTGAGGGGGAGAATGTGAGGGGGAGAATGTGTAGGGAGAGAATGTGAGGGGGAGAATGTGAGGGGGAGAATGTATGGAGAGAATGTGAGGGGAGAATGTGTGTGGGGAGAATGTGAGAAAGAGAATGTGGAGGGGGGAGAATGTGTGGGAGAGAATGTGAGGGGGGAGAATGTGAGGGGGAGAATGTGAGGGAGAGAATGTGTGGGGGAGAATTGCACAAGAGAATGTGAGGGGGAGAATGTTAGGGGGAGAAAGTGTGGGAGAGAATGTGAGGGAGAGAATGTGTGGGGAGAATGTGAGAAAGAGAATGTGAGGGGAGAATGTGTGGGAGAGAATGTGAGGGGGAGAATGTGAGGGGGGAGAATGTGAGGGGGAGAATGTGTGGGAAGAGAATGTGAGGGGAGAATGTGAGGGGGAGAATGTGAGGGAGAGAATGTGAGGGGGGAGATGTGGGGGAGAGAATGTGAGGGAGGGAGAATGTGAGGGAGAGAATGTGAGGGGGAGAATGTGATGGGAGAGAATGTGAGGGGGGAGAATGTGAGGGGGAGAATGTGAGGGAGAGAATGTGAGGGAGAGAATGTGAGGGAGGAGAATGTAGGGAGAGAATGTGAGGAGGAGAATGTGAGGGGAGAATGTGAGGGAGGAGAATGTGTAGGGGAGAGAATGTGAGGGAGAGAATGTGAGGAGGAGAATGTGAGGGGAGAATGTGAGGGGGAGTAATGTGAGGGAGAGAATGTGAGGGAGGGAGAATGTGAGGGAGGAGAATGTGAGGGAGAGAATGTGAGGGAGGAGAATGTGAGGGAGAATGTGAGGGAGAATGTGAGGGGGAGAATGTGAGGGAGGAGAATGTGAGGGAGGAGAATGTGAGGGAGGGAGAATGTGAGGGAGGAGAATGTGATGGGGAGAATGTGAGGGGGAGAATGTGAGGGGGAGAATGTGAGGGGAGAATGTGTAGGGAGAGAATGTGATGGGGAGAATGTGAGGGGGAGAATGTGAGGGAGAGAATGTGAGGAGGAGAATGTGAGGGGAGAGAATGTGAGGGGAGAATGAGTGGGAGGAGAATGTGAGGGAGGGAGAATGTGTAGGGAGAGAATGTGAGGGGGAGAATGTGAGGGAGAGAATGTGAGGGAGGGAGAATGTGAGGGAGGAGAATGTGAGGGGGGAGAATGTGAGGGGGAGAATGTGATGGGGGAGAATGTGAGGGGAGAATGCTGAGGGAGGAGAATGTGAGGGGGAGAATGTGAGGGAGGAGAATGTGAGGGAGAGAATGTGAGGGAGAGAATGTGAGGGGGAGAATGTGAGGGGAGAGAATGTGAGGGGAGAATGTGAGGGAGAGAATCTGAGGGGGAGAATGTGAGGGGAGAATGTGTGGGAGAGAATGTGAGGGGAGAATGTGAGGGAGAATGTGTAGGGAGAGAATGTGAGGGGAGAATGTGAGGGAGAGAATGTGAGGGAGAATGTGAGGGGGAGAATGTGAGGGAAGAATGTGAGGGGAGAATGTGAGGGGAGAGAATGTGAGGGAGGAGAATGTGAGGGAAGAGAATGTGAGGGGAAGAATGTGAGGGAGGAGAATGTGAGGGAGAGAATGTGAGGGGAGAATGTTGTGGGAGAGAATGTGAGGGGGAGAATGTGAGGGAGAGAATGTGAGGGAGGAGAATGTGAGGGAGGAGAATGTGAGGGGGAGAATGTGAGGGAGAAAATGTGAGGGAGAGAATGTGAGGGAGGGAGAATGCGAGGGAGAGAATGTGAGGGAGGGAGAATGTGAGGGAGAGAATGTGAGGGAGGGAGAATGTGAGGGAGGGAGAATGTGTGGGAGAGAATGTGAGGGAGGGAGAATGTGTGGGAGAGAATGTGAGGGGGAGAATGAGAGGGAGAGAATGTGAGGGAGGGAGAATGTGAGGGAGAGAATGTGAGGGGGGAGAATGTGAGGGAGAGAATGTGAGGGGGAGAATGTGAGGGAGAATGTGAGGGGGAGAATGTGAGGGGGAGAATGTGAGGGGAGAGAATGTGAGGGAGGAGAATGTGAGGGAGGGAGAATGTGAGGGGAGAGAATGTGAGGGAGGGAGAATGTGAGGGAGGAGAATGTGAGGGAAGAGAATGTGAGGGAGGAGAATGTGAGGGGAGAGAATGTGAGGGAGAGAATGTGAGGGGGAGAATGTGAGGGGGAGAATGTGAGGGAGAGAATGTGAGGGGGAGAATGTGAGGGGGAGAATGTGAGGGAGGAGAATGTGAGGGAGGAGAATGTGAGGGGGAGAATGTGAGGGAGAGAATGTGAGGGGGAGAATGTGAGGGGGGAGAATGTGAGGGAAGAGAATGTGAGGGGGAGAATGTGAGGGAGAGAATGTGAGGGAGAGAATGTGAGGGAGGAGAATGTGAGGGAGGAGAATGTGAGGGGGGAGAATGTGAGGGAGAGAATGTGAGGAGGAGAATGTGAGGGAGGAGAATGTGAGGGGGAGAATGTGAGGGGGAGAATGTGAGGGAGGAGAATGTGAGGGGAGAGAATGTGAGGGAGGAGAATGTGAGGGAGAGAATGTGAGGGGGAGAATGTGAGGGAGAGAATGTGAGGGAGAGAATGTGAGGGGGAGAATGTGAGGGAGAGAATTGTGAGGGGGAGAATGTGAGGGGGAGAATGTGAGGGGGGAAGAATGTGAGGGAGAGAATGTGAGGGGGAGAATGTGAGGGAGAGAATGTGAGGGAGGAGAATGTGAGGGAGGGAGAATGTGAGGGAGAGAATGTGAGGGGGAGAATGTGAGGGGAGAGAATGTGAGGGAGAGAATGTGAGGGAGGAGAATGTGAGGGGAGAGAATGTGAGGGGGAGAATGTGAGGGGGAGAATGTGAGGGAGAGAATGTGAGGGGGAAGAATGTGAGGGGAAGAATGTGAGGGAGGAATGTGAGGGGGAGAATGTGAGGGGGAGAATGTGAGGGAGAGAATGTGAGGGGGAGAATGTGAGGGAAGAGAATGTGAGGGGGAGAATGTGTGGGAGAGGAATGTGAGGGGGAGAATGTGAGGGGGAGAATGTGAGGGGAAGAATGTGAGGGGAGAATGTGAGGGAGAGAATGTGAGGAGGAGAATGTGATGGGAGAGAATGTGAGGGGTGAGGAATGTGAGGGGAGAATGTGAGGGAGAGAATGTGAGGGAGAGAATGTGAGGAGAGAATGTGAGGGGGAGAATGTGAGGGAGAAGAATGTGAGGGGAGAATGTGAGGGGGAGAATGTGAGGGAGAGAATGTGAGGAGAGAATGTGAGGAGGAGAATGTGAGGGGAGAATGTGAGGGGGAGAATGTGGAGGGGAGAATGTGAGGGAGAGAATGTGAGGTAGGAGAATGTGAGGGAGAGAATGTGAGGGAGAGAGATTGATGGGGACGAGATGTGAGGGAGAGAATGTGAGAGGGAGAAGAGATGTGTGGGAGAGAATGTGAGGGGGAGAATGATTAGGGGAAGAATGTGAGGGGTGCGACTGTTGAGGGAGGAGATCTGTGAGGGAGAGAAGTGAGGTAGAGATGTGAGGAGGAATGTGAGGGTAGAGACTGTGAGGGGGAGAATGTGAGGGGAGAATGTGGGGAGAATGTGTGGGAGAGAATGTGAGGGGGAGAATGTGAGGGGGAGAATGTGAGGGGGAGAATGTGTGGGAGAGAATGTGAGGGGGAGAATGTGTGGGGGAGAATGTGAGGGGGAGAATGTGTGGGAGAGAATGTGAGGGGGAGAATGTGTGGGGGAGAATGTGAGGGGGAGAATGTGTGGGAGAGAATGTGAGGGGGAGAATGTGAGGGAGAGAATGGGGGGAGAATGTGTGGGAGAGAATGTGAGGGGGAGAATGTGAGGGGGAGAATGTGTGGGAGAGAATGTGAGGGGGAGAATGTGAGGGAGAGAATGTGAGGGGGAGGGAGAGAGAATGTTATAAAAGCAGGTTACAGTGCTGAGATAATGAGTAGTGAAGATAAGGTCCTGGTGCACCGGGCAGCGCCGGGTGGCCTCTCTCTAGCCACTCATGAGTCTAAAGGACACTCACACCTCACGCCCATCGTGAAGAAGTAACTGTGTACACACTGAAGTTAACCTGTTTAACATTCTCCGTCACCATTATTCTCTGTGTTTGTTTCAGTATGAAGATGTTGTGGTGTTGTTGGATGCGCGCCCCTTCACCCTGGCCTTCCTGGACCTGCGGTGGTCCGGGTCACCAGGTGGGCGGGTCACCATCCGACTCCCCCACCACACTGGGCTGGCCACACAGTTCTCATGCTGTGTACGGGCCAGCTGGGTCCTAACTACATAGGCACTCAACTACTGGAGGTAGTTGGCGGGGAGCGTCGGGGGAGTGTGTGAGGAGTGCCAGCTACAGCGGTGATGTGGGGGCTCCGCTGGTGCCAGACCTGTGGCAGGGGCAGTACGGGGTGAGTGGCACCGCCGGGCTGTTGTGTCCGGGTGGTGGCGCCCTGGCCGCCCCTGGGGAACCACCACACTGGCCAGATCATCATCATCACCAGGGACCTTCCCCAGGGGTGGGGTGGGGTGGCGTCTTCGGGGAGGTGGTGACCGGCCTGGAGGTGGTGAGGGCAGCGGTCAACCACACTGACGTCACCGAGGTCACTGTGGTCGACTGTGGTGTGCTGCTCCCACTCTAGCTCACTCTATAATGGCTCTGTTCCACTCTAGAGTGAACACGGTCACTATAATGGCTCTGTTCCACTCTAGAGTGAACACGGTCACTATAATGGCTCTGTTCCACTCTAGAGTCAACACGGTCTTGTTGGGTCAGTTTGTAAACTGAGCTGAAGTGATCATAATCTGTTTCCTTCTTCAATGCAAGACTATTTGGGTCAAAATCTTTGATATCTTACATCTAAATATATGATATCTGACGTCTACAAACGAGGCGTCAGCGGCCAATTGCCTGTTTGGTATCATTAAGGATTTACGCAACCACTTATGAAGCTGTGCATCCTTCTCCAATCATGAGTGTTTAGTTTACATTCAGTAAACATTTTACAAGATTGTTCATAACCATAATAATTTTGAAGTTTACAAGCTCACAAACTGTTAATAAACATAGACTAACTTGCAATAGCCGAGGAAAGATGTAGAGGTTTCGCAGATGGAGAGGTAAATGTTGTTAAGACTCTGGGATGTGGCAGAGAGAGAGGGCTCTGGGAGACTGAGAGGACCCGTGTTAAGATCCTAGGATGTGGCAGA
>NC_091221.1:25714010-25716455 GCF_040958095.1 Procambarus clarkii | reverse complement strand
CAGTGGTCAATGTTGACGGAGAGTGGGGAGTGTCCACTACAGTGGTCAATGTTGACGGAGAGTGGGGGGGTGTCCACTACAGTGGTCAATGTTGGCGGAGAGTGGGGAGTGTCCACTACAGTTGTCAATGTTGACGGAGAGTGGGGAGTGTCCACTACAGTGGTCAATGTTGGCGGGGAGTGGG
This sequence comes from Procambarus clarkii, assembly GCF_040958095.1. Classification (NCBI taxonomy): domain Eukaryota; kingdom Metazoa; phylum Arthropoda; class Malacostraca; order Decapoda; family Cambaridae; genus Procambarus; species Procambarus clarkii. The sequence goes on along the minus strand of NC_091221.1, from coordinate 25,716,271 downwards.
GGAGTGTCCACTACAGTGGTCAATGTTGGCGGAGAGTGGGGAGTGTCCACTACAGAGGTCAATGTTGACGGATAGTGTCCATTACAGTGGTCAATGTTGACGGAGAGTGGGGAGTGTCCAGTACAGTGGTCAATGTTGACGGAGAGTGGGGAGTGTCCACTACAGTGGTCAATGTTGGCGGAGAGTGGGGAGTGTCCACTACAGTTGTCAATGTTGGCGGAGAGTGGGGGAGTGTCCTGTACAGTGGTCAATGTTGATGGAGAGTGGGGAGTGTCCAGTACAGTGGTCAATGTTGGCGGAGAGTGGGGAGTGTCCAGTACAGTGGTCAATGTTGACGGAGAGTGAGGAGTGTCCAGTACAGTGGTCAATGTTGGCGGAGAGTGGGGGAGTGTCCACTACAGTGGTCAATGTTGGCGGAGAGTGGGGGAGTGTCCACTACAGTGGTCAATGTTGGCGGAGAGTGGGGAGTGTCCAATACAGTGGTCAATGTTGGCGGAGAGTGGGGGAGTGTCCACTACAGTGGTCAATGTTGGCGGAGAGTGGGGGAATGTCCACTACAGTGGTCAATGTTGGCGGAGAGTGGGGGAGTGTCCACTACAGTGGTCAATGTTGGCGGAGAGTGGGGAGTGTCCACTACAGTGGTCAATGTCGGCGGAGAGTGTCCACTACAGTGGTCAATGTCGGCGGAGAGTGGGGGAGTGTCCACTACAGTGGTCAATGTTGACGGAGAGTGTCCACAACAGTGGTCAATGTTGACGGAGAGTGGTGAGTGTCCACTACAGTGGTCAATGTCGGCGGAGAGTGGGGAGTGTCCACTACAGTGGTCAATGTTGACGGAGAGTGGGGAGTGTCCACTACAGTGGTCAATGTTGACGGAGAGTGTCCACTACAGTGGTCAATGTCGGCGGAGTGTGGGGAGTGTCCACTGCAGTGGTCAATGTTGACGGAGAGTGTCCACTACAGTGGTCAATGTCGGCGGAGAGTGGGGAGTGTCCACTACAGTGTTCAATGTTGACGGAGAGTGTCCACTACAGTGGTCAATGTTGACGGAGAGTGGGGAGTGTCCAGTACAGTGGTCAATGTTGACGGAGAGTGGGGAGTGTCCACTACAGTGGTCAATGTTGGCGGAGAGTGGGGAGTGTCCACCATAGTGGTCAATGTTGACGAGAGTGGGGAGTGTTCAGTACAGTGGTCAATGTTGACGGAGAGTGGGGAGTGTCCACTACAGTGGTCAATGTTGACGGAGAGTGGGGAGTGGCCAGTACAGTGGTCAATGTTGACGGAGAGTGGGGGAGTGTCCACTACAATGGTCAATGTTGACGGAGAGTGGGGGAGTGTCCACTACAATAGTCAATGTTGACGGAGAGTGGGGGAATGTCCACTACAGTGGTCAATGTTGGCGGAGAGTGGGGGGGTGTCCACTACAGTGGTCAATGTTGACGGAGAGTGGGGAGTGTCCACTACAGTGGTCAATGTTGACGGAGAGTGGGGGGGTGTCCACTACAGTGGTCAATGTTGGCGGAGAGTGGGGAGTGTCCACTACAGTTGTCAATGTTGACGGAGAGTGGGGAGTGTCCACTACAGTGGTCAATGTTGGCGGGGAGTGGGGGAGTGTCCACTACAGTGGTCAATGTTGGCGGAGAGTGGGGAGTGTCCACTACAGAGGTCAATGTTGACGGAGAGTGTCCACTACAGTGGTCAATGTTGACGGAGAGTGGGGAGTGTCCAGTACAGTGGTCAATGTTGACGGAGAGTGGGGAGTGTCCACTACAGTGGTCAATGTTGGCGGAGAGTGGGGAGTGTCCACTACAGTTGTCAATGTTGGCGGAGAGTGGGGGAGTGTCCTGTACAGTGGTCAATGTTGATGGAGAGTGGGGAGTGTCCAGTACAGTGGTCAATGTTGGCGGAGAGTGGGGAGTGTCCAGTACAGTGGTCAATGTTGACGGAGAGTGAGGAGTGTCCAGTACAGTGGTCAATGTTGGCGGAGAGTGGGGGAGTGTCCACTACAGTGGTCAATGTTGGCGGAGAGTGGGGGAGTGTCCACTACAGTGGTCAATGTTGGCGGGGAGTGGGGGAGTGTCCACTACAGTGGTCAATGTTGGCGGAGAGTGGGGAGTGTCCAGTACAGTGGTCAATGAAGTGAGTCAACTTATGTGCCCAGTAACACATCACATTACTTATACTCAAAATTAGTTAACACATTTAGTATAACCAAAATATGTCTCACTGTCAGACACCGTCGTGGTGAGACCTTTAACACA
>NC_091221.1:25466510-25706510 GCF_040958095.1 Procambarus clarkii | reverse complement strand
GTTTGTTCCATGCCTAGTGTAGCCCTGCTTGATAACACCTGGCAGTTGTTTGTTCCATGCCTAGTGTAGCACTGCTTGATAACACCTGGCAGTTGTTTGTTCCATGCCTAGTGTAGCACTGCTTCATAACACCTGGCAGTTGTTTGTTCCATGCCTAGTGTAACACTGCTTCACATCACCTGGCAGTTGTTTGCGAATCTTGCTCTTGATAGGCGCCATTTAGTTCACATAGTTCAGTTTTGGTGACTATATTACACAAAGAACATATATTCACTTGAACGCGTCCAGAGAAAGTTGACAAAGTTAACATTAGGAATCAGATACCACATACACGAACAGATTACAAAAAAAATCAAAGTTACATTCGCTAGAAAACAAAGTAAGAGGGAATATGATTCTAAATATTGATGAAAGTGTATTTCAAACAGGATCTAAATAAATAAATATATCAACACAAAATATATATATATATATATATATTTAATTTCATACGTTTAGACTCAAGAAAGACCTCGTTAAATACTGGTTTGAAGACCAGTTTATTTATTTGTTCAACAAATCATACCGGGAATCGTAATGAACATTGGGTTACTGCATTGTTTTAATCGAAGGATAGACATACATATAAATGAGTTTAGGTGGACATAAATAGCAGCTGCCTCATGGGGTAAAAGCTTTTTTTTTTCGTTTCATGTATTCTTATGTTTTTAAATTATTTATCCTCATTGTGTTGGTATTGACAGGTGCAGGAGACCATCAGGGAGGCCTTGGAGATGATGACCACAGAGACAGGTGTCATTACAGCTGTTCCCGTCCACCTGGGAGACACAGACTCCACCATCATGGAGAAAGTCGAAAAGATTACTGGAGGAATCTCCCAGTTAACAGTAAGTTTATGACAGGTATTCTACATACAATAATTGAGTTCCAACTGCCCACAGGTGATAATGGGGCTGACACTGCCCACAGGTGATAATGGGGCTGACACTGCCCACAGGTGATAATGGGGCTGACACTGCCCACAGGTGATAATGGGACTGACACTGCCCACAGGTGATAATGGGGCTGACACTGCCCACAGGTGATAATGGGACTGACACTGCCCACAGGTGATAATGGGGCTGACACTGCCCACAGGTCATAATGGGGCTGACACTGCCCACAGGTCATAATGGGGCTGACACTGCCAACAGGTGATAATGGGACTGACACTGCCCACAGGTGACAATTGGGCTGACACTGCCCACAGGTGATAATGGGGCTGACACTGCCCACAGGTCATAATGGGGCTGACACTGCCAACAGGTGATAATGGGACTGACACTGCCCACAGGTGACAATTGGGCAGACACTGCCCACAGGTGATAATGGGGCTGACACTGCCCACAGGTGATAATGGGGCTGACACTGCCAACAGGTGATAATGGGACTGACACTGCCCACAGGTGATAATGGGCTAACACTGCCCATAGGTGATAATGGGGCTGACACTGCCCACAGGTGATAATGGGGCTGACACTGCCCACAGGTGATAATGGGGCTGACACTGCCCACCGGTGATAATGGGGCTGACACGGCCCACAGGTGATAATGGGACTGACACTGCCCACAGGCGATAATGGGGCTGACACTGCCCACAGGTGATAATGGGGCTGACACTGCCCACAGGTGATAATGGGGCTGACACTGCCCACAGGTGATAATGGGCTAACACTGCCCATAGGTGATAATGGGGCTGACACTGCCCACAGGTGATAATGGGGCTGACACTGCCCAAAGGTGATAATGGGGCTGACACTGCCCACCGGTGATAATGGGGCTGACACTGCCCACAGGTGATAATGGGACTGACACTGCCCACAGGCGATAATGGGGCTGACACTGCCCACAGGTGATAATGGGGCTGACACTGCCCACAGGTGATAATGGGGCTGACACTGCCCACAGGTGATAATGGGGCTGACACTGCCAACAGGTGATAATGGGACTGACACTGCCCACAGGTGATAACGGGCTAACACTGCCCACAGGTGATAATGGGACTGACACTGCCCACAGGTGATAATGGGGCTGACACTGCCCACAGGTGATAATGGGGCTGACACTGCCCACAGGTGATAATGGGGCTGACACTGCCCACAGGTGAAAATTGGGCTGACACTGCCAACAGGTGATAATGGGACTGACACTGCCCACAGGTGATAATGGGCTAACACTGCCCACAGGTGATAATGGGACTGACACTGCCCACAGGTGATAATGGGGCTGACACTGCCCACAGGTGATAATGGGGCTGACACTGCCCACAGGTGATAATGGGGCTAACACTGCCCACAGGTGATAATGAGCTAACACTGCCCATAGGTGATACTGAGTCTGACACTGCCCACAGGTGATAATGGGGCTGACACTGCCCCACAGGTAATAATGGGTCTGACACTGTCCACAGGTGATAATGAGGCTGACACTGCCCACAGGTAATAATGGGACTGACACTGTCCACAGGTGATAATGGGGCTGACACTGCCCACAGGTGATAATTGGGCTAACACTGTCCACAAGTGATAATGGGGGTTGACACTGTCCACAGGTAATAATGGGGCTGACACTGCCCACAGGTAATAATGGGGCTGATACTCTCCACAGGTGATAATGGAGCTGACACTGCCCACAGGTAATAATGGGACTGACACTGTCCACAGGTGATAATGGGGCTGACACTGCCCACAGGTAATAATGGGGCTGATACTCTCCACAGGTGATAATGGAGCTGACACTGCCCACAGGTAATAATGGGGCTGATACTGTCCACAGGTGATAATGGGGCTGACACTGTCCACAAGTGATAATGGGGCTGACACTGCCCACAGATAATAATGGGGCTGACACTGTCCACAAGTGATAATGGGGGTTGACAATGTCCACAGGTAATAATGGGGCTGACACTGTCCACAAGTGATAATGGGGGTTGACAATGTCCACAGGTGATAATGGGGCTGACACTGCCCACAGGTAATAATGGGGGTTGACTCCTCCAAGGAGTGCCGGACCAACCGGGCTGTGGTGGGTATGTGGGCCTGCGGGCCGCTCCAAGCAACAGCCTGGTGGACCAAACTCTCACAAGTCAAGCCTGGCCTCGGGCCGGGCTTGGGGAGTAGAAGAACTCCCAGAACCCCATCAACCAGGTATCAACCAGACAATGTCCACAGGTGATAATGGGGCGGACACTGCCCACAGGTAATAATGGGGCTGATACTGTCCACAGGTGATAATGGGGCTGACACTGCTCATAGATGATAATGGAGCTGACAATGTCTGTGAGGAACCGACTTGTGAGATATATATTTACTTAGTTTTTATAAATTTATATAGAATTTATATTTTATATATATTTCGATAGCAAATTGTGTGATAATTTAAGTAGACTTTATTTCTTCAAATTCTCACAAATTGACTCCTTTACACATTAGGAGGGGGGGGGGAGGTAATATTAAATTTATATATGTAGTCAATCAAAATTGATTGACTAACATTCACTACAGTATTAGACTATATTTATTAGTAATTAAAATAGGGAGGCCTTATCTTATTGTATGGTCGGCCTGGTCCACCAGGTATAAACAAGGATGATGGTATTGTATGGTCGGCCTGGTCCACCAGGTATAAACAAGGATGATGGTATTGTATGGTCGGCCTGGTCCACCAGGTATAAACAAGGATGATGGTATTTATGGTCGGCCTGGTCCACCAGGTATAAACAAGGATGATGGTATTGTATGGTCGGCCTGGTCCACCAGGTATAAACAAGGATGATGGTATTGTATGGTCGGCCTGGTCCACCAGGTATAAACAAGGATGATGGTATTGTATGGTCGGCCTGGTCCACCAGGTATAAACAAGGATGATGGTATTGTATGGTCGGCCTGGTCCACCAGGTATAAACAAGGATGATGGTACCAAATAATCCTTATTGTTGAGGCTGGTATCAACACCATGTGCTGGTGTACCAAGTAACCGTTCTGTGCCCTCTTCAATTGTTCCTGTCTAAGGGCACTTGTAATAATGGCAGGAATCCTATAAATATATATGACAGTTATATCAGAGCAAATATTGTTATATTAATGAAGTGATGAGAATATTACTCACTGTGTGTTGGTCGCTGCTGTTTGTGCTAACCGGTTCGCCTTACATATACCTAACATAACTGGCCAGGACTGTAGAGATAATAAGGGTTTCGGTAATACACTTCTCTTATAGTAGTCGTGATTGGAGTTGATAACAGGATCACTATTAGTCCTGTAACTCCGTTGTTCAAGGGAATTATAGGAGCAAGACTTCCTCCAGCGACCTTGTTGATAAACAATGGCTGACCACTGATGCCTCCCTTCCACTGACAACCTGGCTATCTCTTGTCAACATGTCAATAATTGATAGAAAGGTTACATTTACTCTATTTTGGTACTAATAATTAAGCTCATTCAAGTGAGATGTTTTATGATGTTAGGAGTCCAAAGACTGCTGTATTAAGAATAATTCCCAGCAGAATAACTGGTGAAATTAATAGCGATGTGGCAATGATATCCCGTTTTCTACTGACGGAAAAATCCCACTATAGACTACATTTTCTATGAGTAAACTTGTTTATACAACCAAGCAATATTATTTGCCTATTGTATTAAATATTAGTACATGGTGTCGGGTTTTTCGACACTGTCCACAGGTGATAATGGGGCTGATACTGTCCACAGGTGATAATGGGGCTGATACTGTCCACAGGTGATAATGGGGATGACACTGGCCACAGGTGATAATGGGGATGACCCTGCCCACAGGTGATAATGGGGTTGGCACTGCCCACAGGTGATAATGGGACTGACACTGTCCACAGGTGATAATCAAATCAAATCAAACGTTTATTCAGGTAAAAGTACACGCGTAGAAGATTAGTTACAAACATAATGTTGGATATATAGATAGAGCTAGTACATACAATACCTAAAGCCACTAGTACTCACAGCGTTTCAGGCAAGGTCAGAGAGGGAAAAATCACTTAGACTAAAACTTAATAGTAATTGAATTTAAAGTATAAATTGCGTTGAAAGAAAAATAAAGATAAAAGGGGAGAACATGGTAGAAAATAGCCAATATACAAGTTGGTCAACAAACAGCATTGTTAAAAAATAGTAAGACATGGGTTGACATTTAGGGGTAAGATAGGTTACATGGAGTTAATTAGGTAGTACTTAGTTTTCATCTTAAACTGGTTGAGAGAGGTACAGCCTTTGACATGATTGGGAAGGTCATTCCACATTCTGGGTCCTTTGATTTGTAGAGCATTTCTAGTCTGATTAAGTCGTACTCTTGGAATATCAAATACGTATTTGTTTCTGGTGACCTGGCCCATGGGTTTTGTTACAACCTTCTAAGAAGCATTTAAGGTCAGGATTGACATTTAAATTCAGAGTTCTAAATATATAGAGAACACATGAGAGGATGTGCAGTGACTTAATATCTAACATATTCAAAGATTTGAGTAAGGGTACCGAGTGCTGTCTGGGGCCAGAGTTAGACACTGTTCTAATAGCAGCTCTGTGTTGAGTAATTAGAGGACGTAAATGATTTTGGGTAGTAGAACCCCAAGCACAAATACCATAGTTGAGATAAGGATAGATGAGAGTAATAGAGCGTCACCAGTGCAGGGCGGGGTACATAATATCTGATCTTAGAAAGAATGCTAACTGTTTTAGAAACTTTTTTTGCAATATTTAGAATGTGTCCTTGGAAATTCAGCTTGTTATCGATGAGGACACCAAGGAATTTAGCATCAACTTTACTACTGATTTGTATCTTGTTTATTCTTAGATTATTTTCATTTGAGAATTTATTACCAAACAAAACATAGAAAGTTTTGTCAATAATGAGGGTAAGTTTGTTAGCAGTTAGCCAAAGATGGTGTTTATTTAGTTCAGTATTTACAGTGACATTCAGAGCAAGAGGGTCAGGACTGGAGAAAATGAAAGTTGTGTCGTCAGCAAATAAGATGGGTTTGAATAATGGGGTGACAGTGCCCACAGGTGATAATGGGACTGACACTGCCCACAGGTGATAATGGGGCTGACACTGTCCACAGGTGATATTGGGGTTGACACTGTCCACAGGTGATAATGGGGTTGGCACTGCCTGCAGGTGACAAGGGGTTTGACACTGTCCACAGGTGATAATGGGGTTGACACTGCCTGCAGGTGACAAGGGGTTTGACACTGTCCACAGGTGATAATGGGGTTGACACTATCCACAGGTGATAATGGGGCTGACAATGTCCACAGGTGATAATGGGGCTGACACTGCCCACAGGTGATAATGGGGGAGATACTGTCCACAGGTGATAATGGGACTGACACTGCCCACAGGTGATAATGGGGGTGACACTGTCCACAGGTGATAATGGAGCTGACACTGTCCACAGGTGATAATGGGACTGACACTGCCCGCAGGTGATAATGGGGCTGACACTGCCCACAGGTGATAATGGGGCTGACACTGCCCACAGGTGATAATGGGACTGACACTGTCTTCAGGTGATAATGGGGCTGACACTGTCCACAGGTGATAATGGGGCTGACACTGCCCACAGGTGATAATGGGGTTGACACTGTCCACATGTGATAATGGGGATGGCACTGTCCCAAAGGTGATAATGGGGCTGACACTGTCCCACAGGTGATAATGGGGCTGACACTGTCCACAGGTGATAATGGGGCTGACACTGCCCACAGGTGATAATGGGGCTGACACTGTCCACATGTGATAATGGGGATGGCACTGTCTCACAGGTGATAATGGGGCTGACACTGTCCCACAGGTGATAATGGGGGTTACACTGCCCACAGGTGATATTGGTGCTAACACTGCCCACAGGTGATAATGGGGCTGACACTGTCCCACAGGTGATAATGGGGCTGACACTGTCTACAGGAGATAATGGGGCTGACACTGTCCCACAGGTGATAATGGGGCTGACACTGTCTACAGGAGATAATGGGGCTGACACTGTCCCACAGGTGATAATGGGGCTGACACTGTCTACAGGAGATAATGGGGCTGACACTGTCCCACAGGTGATATTGGTGCTAACACTGCCCACAGGTGATAATGGGGCTAACACTGACCACAGGAGATAATGGGGGTTACACTGCCCACAGGTTGAGGACCTCCGCAGGATGAGGGCGCCCGTCAGGAGGCTGGTAGAGACGGGACTGGTGTTGGCCGTCCAGGAAGACCAAGATGGCCGCCGCTCTGCCAGGATAACATTACAAGATGGTCAGCTCTGCCTCCACCCACTCCTGCCTCAGCCTCCACCCACACACGCCCACACTCTCAAGGTACGCCCACACCAACACACGCCCACACCCACACACGCCCACACTCTCAAGGTGCGCCCACACCCACACACGCCCACACCCTCAAGGTGCGCCCACACCCACACACGCCCACACCCACATACGTCCACACCCACACACGCCCACACCCTCAAGGTGCGCCCACACCCACACACGCCCACACCCACACACGCACACACGCCCACACCCTGAGGTTACTGCATTACACCTATGAGTCTCTCTTAAGTGATTAACACACTTGTATTCGTCTTTAGTTGTCTTAATAATTAACTTCTGTAATTATCCTAATATATATTTTTTCAGTATGAGGACGTTGTGGAGGCCTCGTCCTCCACCCTGGCGTTCCTTGACCTCAAGTGGGCGGGGTCAACACGAGGGCGGGTCACCATCCAGCTGACCCTTGACACTGGGCTGGCTAGACAGTTCATGCTGTTATGTACCGGCGAATTGGGTCACAGCTACACAGGCACTAAACTACTGTGGGTGTGGAACAAGGGGCAGCCAGAGGAGTGGGTGGTGGGCGGAGACTACGAGAGCAATGATGGCGAGGGCGGAGCCTCACTGCTGCCTGATCTGAAGGCGGAGTACGAGTCCTCAGGCGCCGCGGGGGCTGTCTTCTCCCGCTGGGGGCTGTGGCCTGCCCGCAGCTCCCAGTTCGTCATCATCACCAGGGACTGTGCTGTGGGAGGGCCACTGTGGCCCTGTGTCTTCGGGGAGGTGGTGAGCGGCCTGGAGGTGGTGAGGGCAGCTGCCAACCACAGTGAGGTCACGGAGGTCACTGTGGCGAACTGTGGTGTGGTGTTGACACTATAGTTCACGCTACCACCGCGACGGCATCTGTGAGACGCTCACAGCCAACTGGCCAGGCAACAGGAGGATATAATCACTCCATTTACCAGTCTTCCCTTAGAGCGAACTTTAGCCTCGAACGATGTCCAGGAGCAACGTCTACTTGCTTGGTTGGTAAGACATTGTGGTGGTCATTGTCACGGCCTCTCCCTTACTACTCTGTCACGTGCTGGGGCCTGGCACCAAGCTGGGACTCTCACTCAGGTCGACGAAGAACTCTGTAGGGTAAGGCAGGCCCTAGTCAACAACGGCTTCCCTAATGGTTTTGTTGAAGACATCAAAAAAAGAAAGGTGAAACGCCATGCAACCTCTGAAGAGTCAACCAATACAACACTTGTATTGTGTGTGTGTGTGAGTGTGTGTGTGTGTGTGTGTGTGTGTGTGTGTGTGTGTGTGTGTGTGTGTGTGTGTGTGTGTGTGTGTGTGTGTGTGTGTGTGTGTGTGTGTGTGTGTGTGTGTGTGTGTGTGTGTGTGTGTGTGTGTGTGTGTGTGTGTGACAGTGCCAGACCACGGAGGAAGAATTGAAACAGGATTGTAATATTAATATTGTAATAAAATATATTAATATACTGTAATATTAATGATTACGAACAAGCTTGAATGGTCCTCAAGCCAATATGCAACTGAAAACTCAGAATATAGTGATCACAGTATAGGGTGAGCTACCCAGCAAACACAAAACGTTGTTGCAACCTGCAATAACGTTTCCATAGGATTCTGAGAAAGAAAAGTTGCAAGTATGGGTCAACAGGCACATGAGCAATGTTTAACCCAAGAATAGTAAATGTATTTCTTTATGTAATTTGGCAAATGTTGTCTTTTCTAACATTAGTTTCTTCTTTTATGTTATTTTTTTATTTTTTTATTTCATGTTTAAAAATTTAATTTATATACATTAAATATTTAGGGTGTGAATGTTGTTGAAGAGCTGTATGAAACATTCTTAAAACATTTAGTTAATCGAAGACTGGATTATATTTTTGTGTGATATAGCTAATATATTAACTTATATAACTATTTGTTTCCTTATGTATTAAAACTATTTTTTCATGTTTACGTATTAAATTTATATGTCATTTTGAAACAGACGTTAATAATAATTGAAAATGTTGTGTCTGAGTACGGGACTGTTATGAGGAAAAACAGATAAGCACCTCACTTTTCCTTAAGGAGTGTTGGCGTTTTACCCCACGAGGTTCCTGAACAACAAGAAATATGATCTATCAACATTTCTCTTATAGCTCATGAATGTATTAACGGCGTAGACTCAGCAGTAACTCCTCTATTGCCCTGTAATATAAAATAGTATTGACAAATATTTTTGGTATTAAAACAAATTTTGATCTCCAATGTTATAAAATATAATGTAACTTCTATAGAAGTTGCAGTGCAAGCAGTCTGTTTACTGGTTGTTATTTTACTTAAGTTAGTTGTATAATTGATAATGTAAAAATATCCAATGAGGTCTGATTAAGACTGTTTATGACCATGTAATCTTTTTTTTTATTCCGCTACTCACAGGTTGAGTATGGTGCGTAATTAATTTGCCTCCTTCATCGGCAAAAACCGATTATATAGAAATTGTACATCTAATGGACTCAGGACCGTAACCCAAAGGTTCATAAAGCTAAGCCATTTACATTTGCTTGGATCTTGGATTGTTATCTATCTGTGTTATTTACATGTACAAAACCTTGTTTTTAAATGTGCTTCAAATTCACACTGTATCTTGTTTTTACCAACTCCTCCAATAATAGTACTTAAGACACGCAACTTCTTCAGTGTAATAGTTTCCGTCAATTTATATTGTAGTTATTATGTTGAACTTCAATTTTGCTACAATGTACCTCTTAACAAACTTATCTGTTGAGACTAAGAACCTGCCCGAAATGCTATGCGTATTAGTGACTTAGGAAGAATGTAAGAACACCAATGTTATATACTCCCACAACCCAATTTACCTTCTTGTATATAAATAGATTTCAAATGTATTGTGGTACGGTTTGCACCTTGTTATTCTAATAAGGGATGTCTTCTCTGATAAGAGTCCAACCACTTGGGCTTGGGTAGAACGACGGTCTCACTTCATGCAGGTCAGCGTTCAATACCCGATCGTCCAAGTGGTTGTGCAGCATTCCTTCCCCCCACCCCCCCTGTGCCATGCCAAATCCTTATCCTGAACCCTTCCAAGTGCTATATAATCGTAATGGCTTGGCACTTTTCCCCTGAGAGTTCCCTTCTCTGATAACAGGGCGTTGTGCTAACAAACATAGTAGTACTAACAGTGTGCTAGGCACTGTTAATGAAAACGTTAATTATATGATCAAGTGCTATGTATTTATTCATCTTCTCAACTTATTATCAACTTCTATTGTCTCGTTTTGGTCATAATAGTCTTGGAAGACGAGAACACCTGCGAACACTAGCCAACGCATATGTACACACAGAAATCACAATTACGTAGTGCATCAAATGAACAAATCCACAAGGTCCGTGACGAGGATTCGAACCTGCGTCCGAGAGCATCCCAGACGCTGCCTAAATCGACTGAGCTACGACATGGTAAAAGGAATTGAAACCGAAGTTCTACTGAACTTACTGGAGGTCCTTTTACCATGTCGTAGCTCAGTCGATTAAGGCAGCGTCTGGGATGCTCTCGGACGCAGGTTCGAATCCTCGTCACGGCCCTTGTGGATTTGCTCGACGCATATGTATATAGGAAAGGGTTGTAAAGTTGAATCTGTCATTTATCTTCAGTTCCCTGGTTGATATATGCGTCACACAAGGCTACCGAGATCTTAAGACAAGTGCCGTGGAAAATCAACTTATAATCACACATTGGATATGTGGATTTGATCAGGCTCCGAATCTACACTTGCACTGTGAACATGTATTATTGTACACTGACATCTCTGCTAACACGTTTGTGTCTATTTACTTACTTTACTGCTATCTTCTGGCTAACAGAAGTCAGTTTTTGTGGCTGCTGGCAATGCTACAGCCTGGCTGTGTCCTTTGTCTATTGTTGTTGTTGTTGATTTAGGGGCGAAGAGGATCGTGGGATCGGATGCGCCCCAGCATACCCATTGAAGGGTTAATCGGGAAGCCCGGAAAGGTGAAACACAAAGCTGAATCGCGAGATGAGCGACGCCAATCATTGGAAACTAATATGCCTTGTGGCAAAGAAACGCAGACAGGCAGATGATTGGGGAGCCCCAGGAGTCCCTCAGGGTGACAAGCACCGGCCCCGCCCCACACAGAGAACACTAAATAGCAAAACCAAAAACTCAGTCCCCAGCTAAAACGGAAAAGTCATCCAAAGCCCTTCGGCAGAGCAGAAGCCGGCAGCCCACCACGGCTGAGGGCACACCAGGAGCCCATCAAGACCCCACCAACTCCCGGCACCTCTCGATCAAGCCAGCGCCGGACACCGTCACCCCACTGGGAGAACCAACCCGAATACGTAAAAAAAAAAAAAAATACCAACAATTCCGTGACCAAAGGCGATATGTGCGCCAGGCGTCGTAAAACCGGACTGTGGAATCGAAAGGCTTTATCATTTCATAACAAAAAAATTAGAGAAAATATATTAATTCAGGAAAACTTGGCTTATTAGGCAAATCGGGCCTTGCATAGCAGGCCGAGTACGACGTTCTGGCTACTAGGTGCAACATATATATATATATATATATATATATATATATATATATATATATATATATATATATATATATATATATATATATATATATATATATATATATATATATATATATATATATATGTCGTACCTAGTAGCCAGAACGCACTTCTCAGCCTACTATGCAAAGCCCAATTTGCCTAATAAGCCAAGTTTTCATGAATTAATATATTTTCTCTAATTTTTTTCTTATGAAATGATAACGCTACCCATTTCATTAAGTATGAGGTCAATTTTTTTTTATTGGAGTTAAAATTAACGTAGATATATGACCGAACCTAACCAACCCTACCTAACCGAACCTAACCTATCTTTATAGGTTAGGTTAGGTTAGGTAGCCGAAAAAGTTAGGTTAGGTTAGGTTAGGTAGTAGAAAAACAATTAATTCATGAAAACTTGGCTTATTAGGCAAATTGGGCCTTGCATAGTAGGCTGAGAAGTGCGTTCTGGCTATTACGTACGACATATATATATATATATATGTATATATATATATATATATATATATATATATTAGTATATTTTGGTAGCAGTCTTTCCTGTAGACATATACTATTATATATGACCGAAAAAGTAAGATTAATAATTCTAACACGAATTTTCTCTATCTTACGTTTCTTTTCACTGTTGATGGTAATTCAAAAATCAATTCTCCAAAATTCATTTTTATTTCTAGTCTGACGCGACATTTGAGCGCGTTTCGTAAAACTTTTTATATTTTCAAAGACTTTAGTTTACACACACACACATAACTTTAACTGAATAGAGCTTAAACATCTTTCGAGTTTTTATACCTACATTTGGGTGAAGTGACATGTTACAATAGTATTGGATGAGGTGAAAATAAACTTTTAACACAAAACAGGACACGAAACAATGAAATACAAACAGGTATTAAAGGTAGGTAACTGCAGAAGGCCTATTTTTATTGGTCCATATATCTTGATGCTTCTATATTGGAGCGGAGTCTTGAAATGGGTAGAATATAGTTGTGCATTAATTGGCTGTTGATTGCTGGTGTTGACTTCTTGATGTGTAGTGCCTCGCAGACGTCAAGCCGCCTGCTATCGCTGTATCTATCGATGATTTCTGTGTTGTTTGCTAAGATTTCTCTGGCGATGGTTTGGTTGTGGGAAGAGATTATATGTTCCTTAATGGAGCCCTGTTGCTTATGCATCGTTAAACGCCTAGAAAGAGATGTTGTCGTCTTGCCTACAGTGTTACGACATGCTAATCTAACTGTAATAGTAAATAAATGTAGCTGGGCTAAGGGAACAATAATTTACTTGGGACATGAGGTCAAACAAGGTAAGATAGTCCCGTTGCAAGACAAGATCCAGGCAATCGTGGATTACCCAGTACTAACGAGCAAGAAATCCGTGCAGAAGTTTATTGGGATGTGTGCATTTTATAGAAGATATTGTAAGAATTTTTCAATTGTTGCTGAACCTATAACTAATCTTCTTAGAAAGCAGGTAAAGTTCAAGAGCATTAAGAGTGTCAGAACTCTTTTCAGAAGTTGAAAGGAATTCTCTCAACGTCACCTGTATTAGCCAGTCCACAATTTGATGAGCCATTTATAATGCACATAGACGCTTCGGATCTAGGAGCAGGTGCGGTTTTTTTCGAGGTAGGACCAGATGATTTAGAACACCCTGTATACTATTTTTCTTGTAAATTTGATAAGGCAAACACTAATTATTCTGTGGTAAAGAAGGAAGCTCTTTGTTTGATTTTGGTGGTTAAGAAGTTTGAAACATACCTGTCAGGTGATCAAGTTGTCATATACACAGACCATAATCCCCTGACATTCATTAACTCCATGAAATGTAAGAACCAAAGAATTCTTAGGTGGTCTTTTATTTTACAAGAGTTCAACATAGTAATTAGACATATCCCTGGAAGGCAAAATGTAATTGCTGATGCCTTATCCAGGGGATTCCTCATTGCAGTGCCCTAATGTGAATTGTTCTATACATGAGGATGTCTTTACCTTTTGGTTATTTCATATGTTTAATTTAATTGATTGTTTTATACATTCATTTTGTGTTGTTGGAGTACTCAATGCTATACTTTCATGTAGTCAAAAAATGAAATTAACCTTCAGTTAATTTCATTTTTCTTTAAGGACAGGGAGGGATGTTACGAATCCATATATTTGATTCTAACGATTGTCATGTTAAATATGTATGTCCATTATTTCTTTCCTCAGTTATTTAAATAAAACATTGTATCAGGTTGTGTTCCAGTATATATATATATATGTTTGATTTAAATGTAGCATGCTGTAGTGTGCCTGTATTTAATATTTTGTTAATGCTATTGCATGTTCATTCCTGTGGGGTAGACCGTGGCGTCTCATTGGGGGATGAGCATATTTGGGATGTTCCAGTATGCGTGCAGTGTATCAAGCTAGCGTCACTGATTCACCCTTGTAATTATTCCTATTTATTGATTGTACTTAATTTCTTTTACACTTTAGTAGTGTTATATACATATAAATTTAGTTATAATTATATTCTTAAGTATTACTCTCTGATAGCAGAATGTCTAGAGGTTTCATGTGGGTTTTAGGTGGTAACTTGTAGACCCCACGTTGTGCATGCTCCAGCAACGCCAGTCGTGTGGCTGGAGCTGGCTGGCGTAGACACCTTGGGAGATAAGTCTGTGGTACTGGTTTATTGTTTAGTAACATAGCTGATTTCCTGGTTAGACCATTATGTGCATACCCATCTATCCATTTAAGTTGTAAAGTAGTGATCAGTGTGTGAGAGTTTGGTTTTTAACTTGTGAGAAGTTTTGGAATAAATTGAAATTGGTATAAGGAATTTTAGCTCGGAAAATTTCTAAGAATTTTCTTTATTCTTTAACCTTTATTCCTGTCGTGATATTCAACTAGGTCGCCTGAGGAAGGACTTGCTTAGCTAACACACCAGTGTAGTAACCAGCTCATTCCTCACTTTGGGACCCTGTATGAACAATTGACTAGGCGCGAGCAAACGCCGAGACCCCAATGAAAATTGAAATCCCCCCCACTTAGGCCGCCGACCTTCGCCAATCGCCGAAGCGAATCAAACGAGTAGGTCACGGGCTCTCACAACAATAATTTATTGTTGTGTGGTGCCGTATATTTGATCCAAAGCTCAGAAAATTAGTCTCAATTTTAGTCGAGTGTGAAGAACATTTGCATAACAATAATAATGTGTGGGGGTGTAACGAAAAGACAGTGTTAACCATAACAACTTAGTTTATTCAATAAAGTACTAACTACTACAACAAAACAAAAGAAATGTCAATGACGTTACTCGAAATCCTTCCTGTGACACTATCAATGACAGCTAGACACCTGCCCCTCGGACTGCATAATGAACTAACTCGAACATAAGCGTGACCACAGAGGAATCAACAAGCAAGCAAGAACTAGCAGATCTATAATCACAATTACAACAAATGACCCAGTAGGTTCTGAAACACGTCTCCAGTAACCTCCTAACTGTTCTACGCCTCAGTGCAGTCTACTCCTGCAACAGCGGTTGCAATGCAATCAAATCAGTAGTCTTTCAATGACAACAATAACTAATGGGTTCACTGGCAACTCCAGCACCCTTCCACAAATTAATCCTTACGTTAACACTCCGTCCCACGGACGATCAACAATCAATAACAATTGATTTACGTTAATAACACAATAACATTTACGTTAATAACAAGGTAACATTTACGTTAAATTAACAACTCTTACAACTGTCACTAGTAACGCGGAAATCAAACAACACTCTACCCGTCGAGCATTCAGTGAGAAAATCCCATTAATCCCTGTACTTCCAGACAGCTGATTAATCTCTACTAGTTACGTTAATTTACGTTAATCGGTTACTAATCACTCTGCGATGGTAAACTCTGATTTGCAATGTCCAAAGTGCTAAGAGAACGGTAATCACTCGTGATTACCTTTAGAGTAATTAATTACTATCCTCAAGATCAATAATTAAACAATTAAAATACGCAACCTTTCACACTGGCTCAGCAATTTACATTAAGGTATGAATTCCGTCTGAGCCTTCCATACTCAGACCAATTCAGGCGACTAATAACAGTAATTAGCCCCACGTTTACGTTATTCTAAAATGACGCTACTCCTCTCACGAGTCAATCAAGTGCCGGTACTTCCGGGTAGATAACGACGTTACGTTAATGGAACAATGTAGCCTTCGTGTGAGTCGATCAAACAAGGATCGAGATTAATTACTTTGACTTCCTGAAACACGTAAATTACCCGGCCCACTGACCGTTAATTACGACAGACAATACTCTAATTCTTATCTGGCTGATGGCTAGGCTCCTCGAGACTACCGTAGCTGCTTGCAGGAAAGTAAATTAACCCAAACGTATTCTACGTTACTCAAATTGTCAAAGAACAAATTCTCTTAAAGCAATGGGCGTTCCCTTGGTTACGTTATATTAATTGCCTCGCAATCACCTCACTGAATACTGGACTTCGATGTCCTACCAGATAACAGGAGAATATATGTATATCCAAGTACTCGTCTACAGTCGAGTTCACCCACGACAATGACAAATCACACTAACAAATCACAGTGATTTACGTTACAATCCGGTTGCTATGACAATACTGCAGAATCTAGCAAAATAACATACAGGACATGAACCCTCTAGAACACTACCCCACAATGGTTTTACTGGACTGCAATCACATACGGTGATTGCTCAACACTAGCAACAATCACCATCAAATAACAACCCCCTTTGCAATAACACACACGGCAAGTACTCTAATTTCCAAATATTAGAACCCTGCACACACTTACTTACTTACTGCTGCAAATGACCCCTAGAACATAGGTCAATATATTGCAATCACCACACAGTAAATAACACATTAACACTGGGCACCGTGACACTACGATTATATATATAAATATATATATATATATATATATATATATATATATATATATATATATATATATATATATATATATATATATATATATATATATATAATTACCGCTGACACATGTAGTCTACAGCTATCAAACGTTACTGGGAACACTAAGGAGAATCTCACACTCCTTAAATCACATGGGTGAGTGATTTATCGGTCACGCATGCCGATAAACACTCGAGAGTTACGTTACTCGACAGAGCGGGGGCGGTCTCTCTAGACGGCCTCGTCACTCACCAAACCTCACCAAAATTACGTTAATTAATACTGCAACCACAATATATATATTTATATAAATCACACTTGTCACGGCCCTGGGAACACTACAAGAAATTTAAGCCACACTGTGGCACACTCCACAATAATCATTGCCAGGAATCACTGGCGTTACACATACCTGAGCGCTCAGTGTTGGAATTCCACACCTGCAAGACCACACATGGAAATGATATCACTCCGTCCCACGGACGATCAAAAATGATTACCACAATGAAATAAAAGAATTTATTACATGGACACCTTCTCAGTCCTTGGCTAATCTATGTATATTCTGTGTTCCCGTGTGTACCCCCACACACACACACTGTACGTCTGTGTACACTTAAGTCCCTCTGGACTGACAAGATGACAACACAGGTGATTAATCTCCTCGCCCACAATTCACTCCACCTGAACAGGTGCTGCGTGACAATGTGACGGAACACTTGACCTCGAATTCAAGCTTTAGAGACTACTAATCACCGAAATACACACATAGGTACTTACTCATTCACACTGCCGGCTTTACACACCATTCCCATACATCAGGCACCCCGCTATAGGTGGCTGGCTCGCTCCGGGTGGCGTAGGCGGCGGTAGTTCCTGACCGTAGTACTTATACGGAAAATTGGCGCACACTCGAACCCCTCCCACTCAACACGGCTGAGTTCGCACCCTCGACTCCCCGGTGAAGTGAAGCGTTCATACCCAGGTGACACGCACAACGATAGCGTCTCACACCAACCTTGGGAAATTTGCCTTAACACTGACGCAAATTTCCCCGTTCCCATCGACTGCTACAGAGCACTAGCAAGTCTAATCATCACTGGTAATGGGATCTACGAGTCTGTTGCTGCTCGTATGCACATTCCCCCACGATCCCAGATCACTGTACCTCTACCCCCTGCATACAATAATGTCTTAAACCCCTCCAAGCGACGACTTCGGCCGGATTCTGTGACGACCGATGTCGTAGGTGAAGCAGGAAGCATCAGCAGTTGTAGTCCAGCCACCACGACGCCCTATACATCAATTTGGCCGAATTGAGTACAGGAACGTCTTGACAAGGTGGAGGCTGAGTTCAGAATGATGCTACACAACGGCTATTCCCGCGTCCTTCTCGAAATAACCAATGAGAGGAAGGCATACAGCGGCCTACCCCTCTCATCCAATCAGCGACGGTGTAGCATAGCCCCTAGGGCAGCTCCAAGATGGCCGACCAACATGGCGGCTCAAGATGTTTACTAAGATGGCGGCTGTCTCCATGACAACCACTCAAGTGGCCAGCGAGCGTGGGGCCCCACATGTCTCACCCCACGCCTGCGGCCTAGGCGTTCGCGCGCAAAGTTGTCTGGCTCCATGCCATACAATGAGATGATGCTATCAGCTCTAGCACTGTCCACAGACATGCCACCCCGGCCAGGGTAACATTTATGGACTGCTGATGACTGGGGCTCTCTCATGAGCCCAAACACTAGATGTTTCGGTTGCTGGTACAAAACTTAAGTCCGCCCACTTAACAAGTGCACTTAACAAGTGTACTGGCTCCCACAGGCATAAGAGGACTATTGTAAGTGAGCTGGTGAACCACCTCCTCACACAGTGCTTATATAATGATATTGTGGTATTGTATTATGGTGCATTAATATTTCTGGCTACCTGTATTTCCATTAATATATTTGTATGTTCTTTGTTACCCTTACTTTAAGTATATTGCTTTGTTGAGTAATTTACCCAAGACACTTTTAGTAGGCAAGGCCGTACTACTATATATTTTTTGACAACTGCAACAGAGGAACCATTCCCAGAGGTCAAGGGTCGTAACAATATTTAATACATTTATATCCACTGTGTTTGTGTGAGCATGCCATTGCAGGTCCCAGTAGACCCCAGTTTCTTAATGGACCTTCTTAATGGATCTTAATATATTATCTAAGTGGGTGTAAAAATTCCATTTAATTTTACTAATTTGGTGTATACTAACATAGGACTGGAAGTGACTGGACTGGAAGGAGGAAGGAAGGACTGGAAGTGTATACTAACATAGAACATAGAACATAGGCACTTCTCTTTAGAAGTGACTGTGCAAGGATGTCATTATCCTTTGGATTTGCATATTATATGTAAAACGCAGATCCCACTGGACCCATTTTAATAGCACTATTTTTAATTATACCAAGTTGGTAATAGATATACCATGCTAATTACATACTATTATTTGGTATACTGTACATATTTAAGTACATTGCAGGTCCCAGTTGACCCCATTTTATAATGGACCTATTATATTTTATTATACAAAGTTGGTATTAAAGATAACATAATAAATATATGCAACTTTTAGTACACTGTACATTATGTACATCGCAGGTCCCAGTGGATCCCATTTTATAATGGAAGTATAATTTTATTATACTAAGTTGGTTTAAAGTACCATACTAAATTATATGCTATATTTTGAGTACATCTAACTCGGACCGGTACAAAGAAGATTAGACCGGTTTGACCTCCTCAAGGATGACTGCTTACTGGAAGCGTTCTACAGTTCCCAGGTATTCCACAAGCACGGTCAGCCCTGCTGGCTTAACCAGGCGTCTTGCCTGACCGGTGTAGTCTGGATAGCACTAACTGCAGTATATATTTTATTTTGCATTTCGTTACTCTTAATCCCCCTTTACATTTATCTGCAGTATTAATATCATGCATTTTAATGTTACTTTTTAAAATTATTTTACTTATTTATCTGCAGAATATATCCTGCATTTATTATTTACCTCTATTTTACATGCAGTAGTTTATTTGGGAAAATTAATTCTACTCCCATTACTCCAGCTTCTACTCTGCAGTTCTCCTACCTCGCATTTAACTGCACTATTTTTTCTTGTTTTATTAATACCCTCAGTATTAGTAATCAGTTTTATTATTCCTCACATTTATTTGCAGTATCATTATTCTGTTTAATGTTAAAGATCAGTCATCTGTGGTATTTTCTGATTAGGTGAATTAAATTTGATCTTTGTCAGCAGTTTTTCCTGGAAATTGTTATACTTTCTTACCTGCAGAATTATTATCATGCATTGTATTGTTACCTTCATTTAACTGTAGTATATACTTAGTCTACATGTTACGGTTCCTCTATTTTACCTGCAATAATAATGTTCTCCATCAACAATGTTCCTTGATGCTTTTAGTGATGAGTCACTGATGCGTTTAATGTTGCTAATTAATTGATCATTTGTTTATAAATTTTAGTTAATTTATTAATTAAATTTTAATATCCCAATTTTACTGTTGTAACTTGGCCTTTCTTTCAGGTTATTATTCTTACTATTTATTGAACCCGGGAGACGGTTCATAAGTTAAGGCCACTTAGAGTCCTCCCTTCTTAATGCTCTACCATCGCAAGTATTTAGGGCGTTTATTCCTCATTACATGTTATTACTTCCTCTTGCCTCTCGAGGTGTTATTTTTGTTTTTCGGCTTTTGCTTAATACATGGCCTCTGCGGTTATTATTATGCACTTTAATCCATTTTATACAATGTAGATGTCATTTATTACATTATTTGCATTTCTAGCATCAAGAATGTTGTTCATTGCCTGCCTATTGTTAACTTTCTGATTCTCCAGCTGAATTTTTATTTTTGCTTCTTTTATATGGGCAATGATGGCTGTAATTCCTTGCATACTTTTATTGTAAACCATTCTATTGCAAATTAAAAGATTTTCGACACGTGAAGTGTTTACTCGCTTTACAGCATTTGTTTAATATAAGTTTTCTCTCACAATTATGCAATTTATTTAGGGCGTTTATTTTGCTTTATCCCATTTCAATCACTACATCCATTTATTGCATCTTCTTCGCATCTATCGCTTCTTTATTCTACTGAAATGTATTTTGAAATTTATTGAACTTTTTAGTAACAATTATTAAAAAAAAATTCTTTTGCAAATTCCTGTTTATTATTCATTCAAATATTGCAAAATCTTTTGCTGATTTTATTTATGTTTATTAATGTATGTTAGGATGATTTTAACGATGCTTTTAATGATGCCTTGTCAAGGATGTTTTAATGATATCTTATCAATGTTATCGGTGCCTTTATTGAAGTATTTAATTGGAGTTAATTTTATTGATTTGAGTATATTTAGTAAAACATTTTATTGCCGCATTTATTTTTAAATAAATTATTCAAAATTAAGGTATTTAAAAGCTTATTAAGCAATTATTCTTCAATTTTTTTAGAAATTATTCCTAAGTAATATTATTAAAATTTTTAATCTTAAATACTTTTAATATTGGACAATTTCCACCAAAAAACTTATCAACAAAAATTACAACTGCAAACTATTATGCTCACTCTTTGTAAATTCTTAATGCTCATAATGAATGATATTTATACGGAGTTTTGTTAGGAGGTATTTTAGGGAGGAATTTTAGCAAGGAATTTTAGCGAGGAATTTAATGATGTTTGGGAAGTTTTACTGATGCTTTCTCTATGTTAATTTGCTTACTGATTTATTTATAGTTATAATGTTTATTATCTATTATTTATAAAAAAACTTAACATTGTAATCTCCTGGCTGAGACCATGGCAGATTATGGTGACATTTATTATTCTACATTTTAGTAATATTCTTCTTCATTTTAATGTTACAGTGCATTTAATCACAGTTTACTTTGGAAATATATTCCTCCCCCCCCTTCAGTTTGTCGGAGGATTTTTATGTATTCTTTTATTGCTGTGTTAGCTTATTCGCTTATACTTATTAGTGCATCACCCCCCCCCCCACTTCCCGTAAAACTGAAGGCATGTGTCCTTCACTCACTTTCCTCGGCCTGGAGATACGTGAGGTGCATGCAAACAAGACTCCCTGGAGACAAGCAGACGAAGTACGTGATTGCTGTCAATAATGCCCTGCACGGCACGAGTCTCGCATTATGCGACTTGCCGGCTTGATTGGCAAACTGCAGTTCGCTACCGCAGTTATCCTGGGAGGAAGGGCTTTCCTGCGACTCCTCCACCCGCTCACCAAGGGAGCACGTCGGCCTTCTTGCAATGGCATGGAGGTAGAGCTCGACCTCCAAGCCTGGGCCACCTTCTTCCACCAGTTCAACGGCGTCACGGTTTTCCCCGATGTGCCCCAACACCTCCTCCCATGGCTAAGGCCTCACGCTAGGTACACCTTGGTCCAGGAGAACGTGGCCTTTTTCCTGGTCTCCACTCAACATGGCACTGTTGGAACTCTATCCCATTTACATGTGTTACGCATTTTCCAGCATAACAGTGGAAAGCTGCCTCTTCCTACTGCCCTCAACACCATCATGCTACGATACCTCCTCTACAACATCAAAACCTTTAGCCAGACGTCTGAAGAGCTCCACTACAGACCCCCCTTACCTTGTCCCAAAAGCCCCACATACCAGATGTGCGCCAGTGACTTGTCAGCACACGCAAACTACCATTACTTCGCCGGCTCTGGTTGGGCCCTGGCAGCCATGGAGTGTAGACGTGTTGTCTGCTCTCTCCGGTAGTTGGGGGTTGTTTGCCGCTTTAGTCGCCAAGGGGTGTGGGCATCTCTGCCCTCCCTGCGTTTGCTGCCTGGCTATGTGTTGACTTGGCAAGTTTGCAATGGGAGGCCATCTTCCCCCTGTTGTGAGAGTGAACTCCGTGGGCCTGGAGTTCACTGGACGTGCTGGATACCCGGAAGTCGAGACTATTATGTGTGACATGCTCCGTGTCCCAGTAATTGCCATCTACGATGTGGAGCTTGTAACTGCTCACCGGGTGATTCTCAAGTTCGTGGGGGAGGATGAATACCGTGACTTCCTCCGACGATACGAGGGGCGTTCGTTGCCGATACCGGGTGGTGCTGGCTCTGTGTCTATTACGGACCGTAGTAGTGCCCTGACATATGTCAGTGTGCATGGGGCGCCCCTGGAGATTCCAGAAGACCTACTCCGACGTTACTTCCAGAGTTTTGGGGCTGTAGTCAGTGTGCGGGTGAACACGCTCTCCTCAAGGAAGTATCCGGGTTTGCGGACGAACATTCGTACCCTGGGGATGCGCATGCGGTCGGATATTCCATCTTCTATCCGGCTGATGGGGTACTACATCCGGGTGTACTATGCCCAGCAGCCCCGTACATGTTTCCGGTGTGGCATGTTGGGACATCAGGCTGCCAATTACTATTAAAACTAGGATTAGAAGTTGAACGAGTAAAAACAATCTATGAATATAAACAGGCTCGCTATCTAAAAGATTTCATTTCAATGAACATATGAGAACGAATAAACACAACCTGTGAAGTTAAAGGAAAAGCATTTTAACTCATAAGTAATAGTCTGTACGGAAAATCAATGACAAGTATTTCTAGTTATGCAAATACTCACCATCTAGTAACGTCAAAACAGTCATTCTTAGTTCATGCAAGAAACCCATTGTATACACGAGCTATCTCTCTAGGTCGAGATCGGATTCTCTGTACTGTTATGAAAGATGTACTTAAAGTTACCACTCCTTCTTACATGGGTTATCATATCTTACAGATAACAAAGAGACGTTTATATGAGTTCTGGTATAATGTAGTTAAAGCCCATTATGGGTAAATAGCTCGGCTGATCTATACGGATACAGACTCTTTCATATTTACTCTAGCCTGTAAAGATGCATTCCAGGAAATGACAAAAGCTCCTCTAGTAAATTATATGGATTTCAGTAATTTTGACAAAGACCATCCCATGTATTCAGCTACTCGTAAAGGTGAGCTAGTCAGAAGTACTTCAAGTCAGAAGTAAAGCAAAAAGCTATAACAGAATTAATTGCTCTCAAGCCTAAAACTTATTCTCTCCTGACCCTTGATAAAGAACATTTATGTAAAATTAAAGAGATTCCTTATCATAAACAAAAGAAAATAGCACATGCATCTTTTCAAAACACATTACAAACAAATACAACTTTTAATTTCGTATCCCGGTCCATTCGTAACGTTAACGGGCAGATGTGTACATGTAATACAACTAAGCGCGGCCTTTCAACTTTTGATAACAAGAGGTACCTCATTAGTCCGATAGTCTCTAGCTTACGGTCAGCCAGACCTTCCGGAGCACAAGGTACAGGTAGAGGAAGAGGTGCAGGTAGAGGAACGGTCACCCAGACCTTCTGGAGCACAAGGTACAGGTAGAGGAAGAGGTGCAGGTAGAGGAACGGTCACCCAGACCTTCCGGAGCACAAGGTTCAGGTAGAGGAAGAGTTGCAGGTAGAGGAACGGTCACCCAGACCTTCCGGAGCACAAGGTATAGGAAGAGGAACGGTCACCCAGACCTTCCGGAGCACAAGGTACAGGTAGAGGAAGAGGTGCAGGTAGAGGAACGGTCACCCAGACCTTCCGGAGCACAAGGTACAGGTAGAGGAAGAGATGAATGTAGAGGAACGGTCACCCAGACCTTCCGGAGCACAAGGTACAGGTAGAGGAAGAGTTGCAGGTAGAGGAACGGTCACCCAGACCTTCCGGAGCACAAGGTACAGGTAGAGGAAGAGATGAATGTAGAGGAACGGTCACCCAGACCTTCCGGAGCACAAGGTACAGGTAGAGGAAGAGGTGCAGGTAGAGGAACGGTCACCCAGACCTTCCGGAGCACAAGGTACAGGTAGAGGAAGAGTTGCAGGTAGAGGAACGGTCACCCAGACCTTCCGGAGCACAAGGTACAGGTAGAGGAAGAGTTGCAGGTAGAGGAACGGTCACCCAGACCTTCCGGAGCACAAGGTACAGGTAGAGGAAGAGGTGCAGGTAGAGGAACGGTCACCCAGACCTTCCGGAGCACAAGGTACAGGTAGAGGAAGAGTTGCAGGTAGAGGAACGGTCACCCAGACCTTCCGGAGCACAAGGTACAGGTAGAGGAAGAGTTGCAGGTAGAGGAACGGTCACCCAGACCTTCCGGAGCACAAGGTACAGGTAGAGGAAGAGATGAATGTAGAGGAACGGTCACCCAGACCTTCCGGAGCACAAGGTACAGGTAGAGAAAGAGGTGCAGGTAGAGGAACGGTCACCCAGACCTTCCGGAGCACAAGGTACAGGTAGAGGAAGAGATGAATGTAAAGGAACGGTCACCCAGACCTTCCGGAGCACAAGGTACAGGTAGAGGAGAGGTGAATGTAGAGGAACGGTCACCCAGACCTTCCGGAGCACAAGGTACAGGTAGAGGAAGAGGTGCAGGTAGAGGAACGGTCACCCAGACCTTCCGGAGCACAAGGTACAGGTAGAGGAACGGTCACCCAGACCTTCCGGAGCACAAGGTACAGGTAGAGGAAGAGATGAATGTAGAGGAACGGTCACCCAGACCTTCCGGAGCACAAGGTGCAGGTAGAGGAAGAGATGCAGGTAGAGGAACGGTCACCCAGACCTTCCGGAGCACAAGGTACAGGTAGAGGAAGAGGTGCAGGTAGAGGAACGGTCACCCAGACCTTCCGGAGCACAAGGTACAGGTATAGGAAGAGATGCAGGTAGAGGAACGGTCACCCAGACCTTCCGGAGCACAAGGTACAGGTAGAGGAAGAGATGCAGGTAGAGGAACGGGTAATTGCCGATAATTCCCCAGCAAGACGTCCTTTATTCCCCATTTTTATCCTTTGGGATAAGCGGGATAAAACCGCTCAGCAATTGTTCCCTAATAATAATAACTAAGGGATTGTAATGTCTATGTAATGTTTATGTTTAAATGTTTATGTTCAAATTTTTATGTATTGGCTATGTGATGTCCATGTTCAATGTTTATGTTAAAATGGCTATGTTTCAATGTCTGTGTTAAAATGCCTATATTAAAATGTCTATGTTCAAATGACTATGTTAATTTGTTACTCTATGGTGTATGTTAAAATGTCTATGATTTCATGTCTATGATTTAATGTCTATGTTTCAATGTCTATGTTCAAATATGTTACTGTATTGGTAACTTTCTAAAATAACAACTTTAATGTACATTTTGTTTAAATATCTACTTCTTTATATATTTGTAGTAAGTCTATTGAATCCCAGCATCATGGAAGGGCGGGAAAAAAGTTATTACTGAAGCCCAGTTGAATATATTTAGCGAGCCATCAAGAATTATTATTGCTAGATTTTCAAATGATGGGACGAGCTATTTATGTTCTAAAATGATAGAGAAATATCAACAGAACTTTGTTAAAATAATTATCTGTGAAAGCGGGTATTAAGAGTTAAAAGCTGATTCACTCATTGGACATATTATATCTTATTACACTGAAATTGTAAACCCTTTAGACGATCGTGATCCAGAGGACACATCTCATATATTAGTTGTTTATGATGACCTATATGTTGAATCTAGAAACTTTAAAATAGTAAGTGATACATTCACTAGAGGACGGCATGAGAACATCTGTTATTTTTATAACCAAAAATTTGCCCGAAACGCTATGCGTACTAGTGGTTTTAGGTATTGTATGTACTAGCTCTATCTTTAAATCCAACATAACGTTTGTAACTCATCTTCAATATATGTACCTTTACCTGAATAAAAAATCCAATCTAATCTAATCTAATCAATATATTTTTAGTGGGAAATTTTCTAGTTATATAAGTTTAAATGCATCTCATTTAATTCTGATTAAATCAAGAGACTTGTCCCAGATAGAAACATTAGGCAGACAAATATTCGGCTAGCAAGATGCCAAGAATTGTTTAGATATATATATAAGAAAGTGATTTATCGACAATATGGGTATTTACTAGTTGACTTGGGCGTTAAAACCCCCTGAACCTAAAATGTTTAGGGGAAATATTGTAACTGAACCCTCTTATGAAATAGTGTATCAATGGTGAACATTAAACAAACTGTTAATAAGATATACAATGACCCAAAGTCCATAGGTGGGTTAGGTGGTGTTTTAAAATTGTAAAAGGCTGTAAAGAAAACAATATCTGAATTAGCTATAAAAGATGTGAAAGATTATTTAAAAACGTCTGATGCTTATACCTTACATCTATTAAAAAAACGTAAATTTAAGCGCAGACGTATCTTAGCACCTAGACCTAAAGCTTTCTTTACCAGTGACTTGGCTGATATGACATTGTTAGCTAAACACAACAATGATATTAAATATTTATTAGTTTGTGTTGATATATTTTCAAGGTTTGCTCACGTAGTTCCACTATCCACTAAATCAGGTCAGAGTGTAAGCGAAGCCATGAAAGCTATTTTGAATTTAAGTTCAAGAGGCGTAAGAAAGCTTAACACTGATAAGGGTGGAGAATTTTATAATAAATATATGAAACGGATGTTATACGGTAAAAGCATTGAACTGTACAGTGTATTTTCTCAGGAAACTAAAGCCAGCATTGCAGAGAGATTTATAAAAATATTGAAAACTAAGATATATAAATATTTAACTGCATACAATACTTTAACTTATATAAATGTCTTGCCTGACATGGTTAAAACATAAAACAGAACCCCCCATTGAGGATTACAGGGGAAAATACCTATTGATGTACATGCTTTATCTTCACCTCAAGATGTGACTAGACAGTTTAAGCTCATGTATAAAGGGGACCAACAGACTCTACCACGCATCAGTAATCTTCTTTCTGTGGGAGATACAGTACGGCTCGCCTTATCTAATCGTATTTCAAAGCTTAAAAAGAGGTTTTCATCAACAGAACACTAAGGAAATATTTACTATTGCTCAAATTGATACTAAACAACCTGTAACTTTATATTGTCTAAAGGACTTAAATAATAGACTTATAGATGGCGGATTTTATAAAGAGGAGCTGATTCCTACATACTTGTCAGATACATTTGATATTGAGAGAATTTTAAGTAAACGTAAAGTTGGTAATACTACTTTATATAAAGTTAGATACGTCGGATACGACGTTGATCAGTGGGTGAATTCAAATGACTTCAGGAAACTATGAAGAAGCGCTTAGCAAGTATCGCAAATTTATTGAACTATTAGCTAAACTAGGTAATACATCTAGGAAAAGTTAATTAAGACTCTTAAAAAGGAACATATACTTTGCTTATCTGAAATATTTAATAATTTCTTAAAAAATAAAATTGAAGTTGGAAAGCCTATTTTAAAGAGACTTTCTAAATATAGAGCTCTACTCCATACATTAGCCTGTAAGAAGAAGGCTATTTCACTCAAGAAAGACATATTAACAAGTAAAATAGGAGGTAATTTATTGGGTATTTTACTTCCCATAGCTATACATATTATTTCAAGGCTATTTAATAAGGAATAATGAAAGAATTCTATCATCTACCTCGAAAAGTTATTGATCAGCAGAAGCCTACGGCTGTGGGGAAAATTCCAGGCAGCTAATCTCTCTTTTTCAAATTGATTTAATAAAATAAAGTTATGTCTTATTTATTTTCTTAGTAAGTAAGTATTAATTAAGTGGACTGTATGTACCGGTAAACTGCCTGAAATCTTCTTACACACCATTGGGAGGGACAATTGGTAGCCTAAACCACTTTGTTATGGTTCCTTCTTAAACTACCAATTGTTTACCTTTAAAACTATTAATTCAGTTATTTCATTATAAGTAATTAATTATAACTACTGCTACTGCTATAATGTCTTAGCTGTGCCAGTAGAATGGGCCTAGTAAGGCATGTAGGTGTAGCCTCAAGATGGGTGTGGCCCTGCCTCTTTGTGCCACGTAATGGCGGCTGGTGGGAAGGACAAGGCTTGGCAAACAAGTAGTTAATTATGTGTATGAACCAACTGTCTGCACAGATTCTTGAAGCTCCTCTCACAATTTACCTGTATGGGATGCAAGGAATTAATCAAAGTTCCCTAAACATATCAATTACAGGTATGACATGAACTGTGAGGGCTGTAATGGGGTACACGTACGGTGTTTTGGGGGATGTCCTACGACATAACCATCTACATATTTATATTAAACAGTGCACTGAAATAATAAACAATACTTGGTAGACGGATACAGTCGTTGTAGTGATGTTGTTAGGCTGTGTGGCTGGTGTTGACACGTAAATGGGGTGTCTAGCTGATTACACCAGTTAAGACAGCGTGGTATGCTCATCCCATGTTTTGTTGTTGTGTAGTATGGACGCCTTCCTCTCCGGGTGACGCTCTTATGCTCTGGTTCTTCACTCAAAGTAATTTTACATTAACGAGGGAACCTAGCTACTATTTGATGTAAATAATTATATTCATTCTTAGTGATTACTTTTTTGTTAACTTTAGATACTAAACTAATCTATTAACAATGTTTCATAATGTAAATATACGATGACTTTGATGACGTCACGGAGTCGATGACGTCACGGAGTCTCCCATTTTCCATCCTGAAGGGAGTACAGACTAGGGGAGACTGTGTTATTTGTGTGTGTGTGGTTGTGTGTGTGTCGGTTTCCCGACAACGGCAGTGAGTGTAGAGAAGCCTACGGCAGTGAGTGTAGAGTAGCCTACGGCAGTGAGTGTAGAGAAGCCTACGGCAGTGAGTGTAGAGAAGCCTACGGCAGTGAGTGTAGAGAAGCCTACGGCAGTGAGTGTAGACTAACCTACGGCAGTGAGTGTAGAGAAGCCTACGGCAGTGAGTGTAGAGAAGCCTACGGCAGTGAGTGTAGACTAACCTACGGCAGTGAGTGTAGAGAAGCCTACGGCAGTGAGTGTAGACTAACCTACGGCAGTGAGTGTAGAGAAGCCTACGGCAGTGAGTGTAGACTAACCTACGGCAGTGAGTGTAGAGAAGCCTACGGCAGTGAGTGTAGACTAACCTACGGCAGTGAGTGTAGAGAAGCCTACGGCAGTGAGTGTAGAGAAGCCTACGGCAGTGAGTGTAGACTAACCTACGGCAGTGAGTGTAGAGAAGCCTACGGCAGTGAGTGTAAACTAACCTACGGCAGTGAGTGTAGAGAAGCCTACGGCAGTGAGTGTAGAGAAGCCTACGGCAGTGAGTGTAGAGAAGCCTACGGCAGTGAGTGTAGACTAACCTACGGCAGTGAGTGTAGAGAAGCCTACGGCAGTGAGTGTAGAGAAGCTTACGGCAGTGAGAGTAGAGAAGCCTACGGCAGTGAGTGTAGAGAAGCCTACGGCAGTGAGAGTAGAGAAGCCTACGGCAGTGAGAGTAGAGAAGCCTACGGCAGTGAGTGTAGAGAAGCCTACGGCAGTGAGAGTAGAGAAGCCTACGGCAGTGAGAGTAGAGAAGCCTACGGCAGTGAGTGTAGAGTTGCCTACGGCAGTGAGAGTAGAGAAGCCTATGACAGTGAGAACAAATCCTGTTATAAGTCACTTGATAAACTTGAGATTAAAGCTTTTTATTTTAAAGCACCTTTTTATCGCACCTCGAGGGAAACGAGGTGAAAGATTACGCGATATTTCGGTTTTTGATAAATGCACTATGCAGAGCTGGATCATGGGGTATCCGAACACACTAGGCACAGCTGGTTCGTGGTTCATCAGAACTCACTAGGCACAGCTGGTTCATGGGGCGACAGAACTCACTAGGCACAGATGGTTCATGTAGTGTACGGACACATTAGTCACAACTGGTTCATGGGGAGTCAGAACACACTAGACACAGCTGGTTCATGTGGCGTCAGAACACACTAGAAACAGCTGGTTCATGTGGCGTCAGAACACACTAGAAACAGCCGGTTTATGTGGCGTCAGAACACAGTAGGTACAGCTGGTTCATGTAGCGTCAGGACACACTAGGCACAGCGGGTTCATGGGGAGTCAGAACACATTAGCTACAACTTATTCATGGGGCGTCAAAACACACTAGGCACAGCTGGTTCATGGGGCGTCAGAACACACTAGGCACAGCTGGTTCATGGGGGCATCAGAACACACCAGGCACAGCTGGTTCATGAAACGTAACAACACACTAGGCACAGCTGGTTCATGGGGCGTCAGAACACACTAGGTACAACTGGTTCATGGGACGTCAGAACACACTAGACACAGCTGGTTCATGGGACGTCAGAACACACTAGGTACAGCTGGTCCATGTGACGTCAGAACACACTAATCACAGCTGGTTCATGTGGCGTCAGAACACACAAGACACAGCTGGTTCATGGGACGTCAGAACACACTAGGTGCAGCTGGTTCATGGGACGTCAGAACCCAGTAGATACAGCTGGTTTATGGGGAGTCAGAACACACTAGACCTAGCTGGTTCATGGGGCGACAAAACACACTAGTCACAGCTGGTGTATGGGGCGTCAGAACACACTAGACAGCTGGTTCATGGGACGTCAGAACACACTAGGTACAGCTGGCTCATATGGCGTCACAACACACTAGACACAGATGGTCCATGGGGCGTCAGAACACACTAGGTACAACTGGTTCATGGGACGTCAGAACACACTAGACACAGCTGATTTATTAGGCGTCAGAACACAATAGACACAGCTGGTTCATGGGGCGTCAGAACACACAAGACACAGCTGGTTCATGGGACGTCAGAAGACACTAGTCACAGCTGGTTCATGAGACGTCAGACCACACTAGGCACAGCTGGTTCATGGGGCGTCAGAACACACTAATGACAGTTGGTTCATGTGGAGTCAGAACACACTAGACACAGCTGGTGCATGTGGCGTCAGAACACACTAGGTACAGCTGGTTCATATAACGTCAGGACACACCAGGGACAGCTGGATCATGGGGAGTCAGAACACACTAGGAAAAGCTGGTTCATGGGGCGTCAGAACACACTAAATACAGCTGGTTCATGGGGCGTCAGCACACACTAGGCACAGCTGGTTCATGGGGCGTCAGAATACACTAGGCACAGCTGGTTCATGGGACGTCAGAACACACTAGTCACAGCTGGTGTATGGGGCGTCAGAACACACTAGACACAGCTGGTTCATGGGACGTCCGAACACACTAGTCACAGCTGGTGTATGGGGCGTCAGAACACACTAGACACAGCTGGTTCATGGGGCGTCAGAACACACTAGTCACAGCTGGTGCATGGGGCGTCAGAACACACTAGACCCAGCTGGGTCATGGGACCTCAGAACACACTAGGTACCGCTGGTTCATGGGACGTCAGAACACACTAGACACAGAGGGTTTATGATGCGTCAGAACACACTAGACACAGCTGGTTCATGGGGCGTCAGAACACACTAGTCACAGCTGGTTCATGGTGCGTTAGAACACTAGTCACAGCTGGTTCATGGTGCGTCAGAACACACTAATCACAGCTGGTTCATGTGGCGTCAGAACACACTAGGCACAGCTGGGTCATGGGGCGCCAAAACACACTAGGCACAGCTGGTTCATGGTGCGTCAGAACACACTAGGCACAGCTGTGTCATGGGGCGCCAAAACACACTAGGCACAGCTGGTTCATGGGGCGTCAGAACACACTAGGCAGCTGGTTCATGGGGCGTCAGAACACACTAGGCACAGATGGTTCATATGGCGTCAGAACACACTAGGCACAGTGGGTTCATGGGACGTCAAAATACACTAGGCACAGCAGGTTCATGGGGAGTCAAAACACACTAGGCACAGCTAGTTCATATGGCGACGGAACACACTAGGGACAGCTGGTTCATGGGACGTCAGAATACACTAGGCACAGCTGGTTCATGGGACATCAGAACACACTAGGTACAGCTGGTTCATGGGGCGTCAGAACACACTAGGCACAGCTGGTTCATGTGGCGTCAGAAGACACTAGTCATAGCTGGTTCATGGGGCGTCAGAACACACTAGGCACAGCTGGTTCGTAGGGCGTTAGAACACACATTAGACACAGCTGGTTCATGGGGCGTCTGAACACACTAGGCACAGCTGGTTCATGGGGCGTCAGAAGACACTAGTCATAGCTGGATCATGGGGTATCCGAACACACTAGGTACAGCTGGTCCGTGGTTCATCAGAACACACTAGGCACAGCTGCTTCGTGGTTCATCAGAACTCACTAGGCACAGGTGGTTCATGGGACGACAGAACTCACTAGGCACAGCTGGTTCATGTGGTGTAGGGACACATTAGACACAGCTGGTTCATGGGGCATCAGAACTAACTAGACACAGCTGGTTCATGAGCCGTCAGAGCACACTAGGTACAGCTGGTTCATGAGCCGTCAGAGCACACTAGGTACAGCTGGTTCATGTGGCTTCAGAACACACTAGACACAGCTGGTTCATGGGCCGTCAGAACACACTAGTCACACCTGGTTCATGGTGCGTCAGAACACAATAGGCACAGCTAGTTCATGGGGCTTCTGAACACACTGGGTTCAGCTGGTTCGTTGGACTTCAGAACACACTAGTCACAGATGGTTCATGGAGCGTTAGCACACACTAGGAACAGCTGGTTCATGGGGCGTTAGAACACACTTGGCACAGCTGGTTCATGGGACGTCAGAACACGCTAGGCACAGCTGGTTCATAGGACGTCAGAACACACTAGGTACAGCTGGGTCATGGGACGTCAGGACACACTAGACACAGCTGGTTTATGGGGCGTCAGCACACACTAGACATCGCTGGTTCATGGGGCTACAGAACACACTAGTCACAGCTGGTTCATGGGGCGTCAGAACACACTGAACACAGCTGGTCCATGGGGCGTCAGAACACACTAGTCACAGCTAGTGTATGGAACATCAGAACACACTAGTCACAGCTGGTTCATGGGACGTCAGAACACACAAGGTAAAGCTGGTTCATGTGGTGTCAGAACACACTAGACACATCTGGTTCATGGGACGTCAGACCACATTAGTCACAGCTGGTTCATAGTGCGTCAGAACACACTAGGCACAGCTGGTTCATGGTGCGTCAGAACACACTTGGCACAGCTGGGTCATGTGGCGCCAAAACACACTAGGCACAGCTTGTTCATGGGGCGTCAGAACACACTAGGCAGCTGGTTCATGGGGCGTCAGAACACACTAGGCACAGATGGTTCATATGGCGTTAGAACACACTTGGCACAGCTGGTTCATGGGACGTCAGAATACACTAGGCACAGCTGGTTCATGGGACATCAGAACACACTAGGTACAGCTGGTTCATGGGGCGTCAGAACACACTAGGCAGCTGGTTCATGGGGCGTCAGAACACACTAGGCACAGCTTGTTCATGGGGCGTCAGAACACACTAGGCAGCTGGTTCATGGGGCGTCAGAACACACTAGGGACAGCTGGTTCATGGGACGTCAGAATACACTAGGCACAGCTGGTTCATGGGACATCAGAACACACTAGGTACAGCTAGTTCATGGGGCGTCAGAACACACTAGGCAGCTGGTTCATGGGGCGTCAGAACACACTAGGCACAGCTTGTTCATGGGGCGTCAGAACACACTAGGCAGCTGGTTCATGGGGCGTCAGAACACACTAGGGACAGCTGGTTCATGGGGCGTCAGAAGACACTAGTCATAGCTGGTTCATGGGGCGTCAGAACACACTAGGCACAGCTGGTTCGTAGGGCGTCAGAACACACATTAGACACAGCTGGTTCATGGGGCGTCAGAACACACTTGGCACAGCTGGTTCATGGGGCGTCAGAAGACACTAGTCATAGCTGGATCATGGGGTATCCGAACACACTAGGCACAGCTGGTCCGTGGTTCATCAGAACACACTAGGCACAGCTGCTTCGTGGTTCATCAGAACTCACTTGGCACAGGTGGTTCATGGGACGACAGAACTCACTAGGCACAGCTGGTTCATGTGGTGTAGGGACACATTAGACACAGCTGGTTCATGGGGCGTAAGAACACACTAGACACAGCTGGTTCATGAGGCGTCAGCCCACACTAGGTACAGCTGGTTCATGTGGCTTCAGAACACACTAGAAACAGCTGCTTCATATGGCATCAGATCACACTAGGCACAGCTGGTTCACGTAGCGTCAGAACAAACTAAGCACAACCGGTTCATGTGGCGTCAGAACACACTACAGACAGCTGATTCATGGGATGTCAGAACACTAGGCACAGCAGGTTCATGGGACGTCAGAACATACTAGGCACAGCTGGTCCATGGGGAGTCAGTACACACTAGTCACAGCTGGTTCATGGGACATCAGAACACACTAGGCACAGATGATTCATGGGGAGTC
The DNA here is from genome assembly GCF_040958095.1 of Procambarus clarkii. Taxonomy (NCBI): domain Eukaryota; kingdom Metazoa; phylum Arthropoda; class Malacostraca; order Decapoda; family Cambaridae; genus Procambarus; species Procambarus clarkii. The sequence goes on along the minus strand of NC_091221.1, from coordinate 25,671,239 downwards.
AGAACACACTAGGTACAGCCGGTTAATGGGACGTCAGAACACACTAGTCACACCTGGATCATGGGGGGTGCAAACACACTAGTCACACCTGGATCATGGGGCGTGCAAACACACTAGGCACAGCTGGTTCATGGAGCGTCAGAACACATTAGGCACAGCTGGTCCATGGAGCGTCAGAACACACTAGGCACAACTGGTTCATGTAGTGTAGGGACACATTAGGCACAGCTGCTTCATGGAGCGTCAGAACACACTAGGCACAGCTGGTTCATGTAGTGTAGAGACACATTAGACACAGCTTTTTCATGGTGCGTCAGAACACACTAGACACAGCTGATTCATGAGGCGTCAGAACACACTAGGTACAGCTGGTTCATGGTGCGTCAGAACACACTAGACACAGCTGATTCATGAGGCGTCAGAACACACTAGGTACAGCTGCTTCATGGGGCGTCAGAACACACTAGCCACAGCTGGTTCATATGGCGTCAGAACACACTTGGTACAGTTGGTTCATATGGCATCAGTACACACTAGGAACAGCTGGTTCATGGGTAGTCAGAAAACACTAGGAACAGCTGGTTCATGTGGCGTCAGGACACACTAGGCACAGCTGGTTCATATAGCGTCAGGACACACTAGGCACAGCTGGTTCATGGGGCGTCAAAACACACCAGGCACAGCTGGTTCATATGGCATCAGATCACACTAGGCACAGCTGGTTCATTTGGACGTCAGAACACACAAGGCACAGCTGGTTCATGGGACGTCAGAACATACTAGGCACACCTGGTTCATGGGGAGTCAGAACACACTAGGTACAGCCGGTTCATGGGACGTCAGAACACACTAGGCACAGCTGGTTCATGGGACGTCAGAACATACTAGGCACACCTGGTTCATGGGGAGTCAGAACACACTAGGCACAGCTGGTTCATGGGGCGTCAGAACACACTAGTCACAGCTGGTTCATGGTGCGTTAGAACACTAGTCACAGCTGGTTCATGGAGTGTTAGAACACTAGGCACAGCAGGTTCATGGTGCGTCAGAAGACACTAGGCACAGCTGGTTCATGGGGCGTCAGAACACACTAGACACAGCTGGTTCATGGGGCGTCAGGATGCACTAGACACAGCTGGGTCATGGGACGTCAGGACACACTAGACACAGCTGGTTTATGGGGCGTCAGCACACACTAGACATCGCTGGTTCATGGGGCTTCAGAACACACTAGTCACAGCTGGTTCATGGGGCGTCAGAACACACTGAACACAGCTGGTCCATGGGGCGTCAGAACACACTAGTCACAGCTGGTGTATGGAACATCAGAACACACTAGTCACAGCTGGTTCATGGGACGTCAGAACACACTAGGTAAAGCTGGTTCATGGGATGTCAGAACACACTAATCACAGCTGGTTCATGTGGCGTCAGAACACACTAGACACATCTGGTTCATGGGACGTCAGAACACACTAGTCACAGCTGGTTCATAGTGCGTCAGAACACACTAGGCACAGCTGGTTCATGGTGCGTCAGAGCACACTGGGCACAGCTGGGTCTTGGGGCGCCAAAACACACTAGGCACAGCTGGTTCATGGGGCGTCAAAACACACTAGGCAGCTGGTTCATGGGGCGTCAGAACACACTAGGCACAGATGGTTCATATGGAGTCAGAACACACTAGGCACAGCTGGTTCATGGTGCGTCAGAACACACTTGGCACAGCTGGGTCATGTGGCGCCAAAATACACTAGGCACAGCTTGTTCATGGGGCGTCAGAACACACTAGGCAGCTGGTTCATGGGGCGTCAGAACACACTAGGCACAGATGGTTCATATGGCGTTAGAACACACTTGGCACAGCTGGTTCATGGGACGTCAGAATACACTAGGCACAGCTGGTTCATGGGACATCAGAACACACTAGGTACAGCTGGTTCATGTGGCGTAGTCAGAAAACACTAGGAACAGCTGGTTCATGTGGCGTCAGGACACACTAGGCACAGCTGGTTCATGGGGCGTCAAAACACACCAGGCACAGCTCGTTCATATGGCATCAGATCACACTAGGCACAGCTGGTTCATTTGGACGTCAGAACACACTAGGCACAGCTGGTTCATGGGACGTCAGAACATACTAGGCACACCTGGTCCATGGGGAGTCAGAACACACTAGGTACAGCCGGTTCATGGGACGTCAGAACACACTAGGCACAGATGGTTCATGGGACGTCAAAACACACTAGTCACAGCAGGTTCATGGGGCGTCAGAACACACTAGGCACAGCTGGTTCATGGGGCGTCAGAAGACACTAGTCATAGCTGGTTCATGGGGCGTCAGAACACACTAGGCATAGCTGGTTCGTAGGGCGTCAGAACACACATTAGACACAGCTGGTTCATGGGGCGTCAGAACACACTTGGCACAGCTGGTTCATGGGGCGTCAGAAGACACTAGTCATTGCTGGATCATGGGGTATCCGAACACACTAGGCACAGCTGGTCCGTGGTTCATCAGAACACACTAGGCACAGCTGCTTCGTGGTTCATCAGAACTCACTAGGCACAGGTGGTTCATGGGACGACAGAACTCACTAGGCACAGCTGGTTCATGTGGTGTAGGGACACATTAGACACAGCTGGTTCATGGGGCGTAAGAACACACTAGACACAGCTGGTTCATGAGGCGTCAGCCCACACTAGGTACAGCTGGTTCATGTGGCTTCAGAACACACTAGAAACAGCTGCTTCATATGGCATCAGATCACACTAGGCACAGCTGGTTCACGTAGCGTCAGAACAAACTAAGCACAACCGGTTCATGTGGCGTCAGAACACACTACAGACAGCTGATTCATGGGATGTCAGAACACTAGGCACAGCAGGTTCATGGGACGTCAGAACATACTAGGCACAGCTGGTCCATGGGGAGTCAGTACACACTAGTCACAGCTGGTTCATGGGACATCAGAACACACTAGGCCAGAACACATCAGAACATGATTCATGGGGAGTCAGAACACACTAGGTACAGCCGGTTAATGGGACGTCAGAACACACTAGTCACACCTGGATCATGGGGGGTGCAAACACACTAGTCACACCTGGATCATGGGGCGTGCAAACACACAAGGCACAGCTGGTTCATGGAGCGTCAGAACACATTAGGCACAGCTGGTCCATGGAGCGTCAGAATACACTAGGCACAGCTGGTTCATGTAGTGTAGGGACACATTAGGCACAGCTGCTTCATGGAGCGTCAGAACACACTAGGCACAGCTGGTTCATGTAGTGTAGGGACACATTAGACACAGCTTTTTCATGGTGCGTCAGAACACACTAGACACAGCTGATTCATGAGGCGTCAGAACACACTAGGTACAGCTGCTTCATGGGGCGTCAGAACACACTAGCCACAGCTGGTTCATATGGCGTCAGAACACACTTGGTACAGTTGGTTCATATGGCATCAGTACACACTAGGAACAGCTGGTTCATGGGTAGTCAGAAAACACTAGGAACAGCTGGTTCATGTGGCGTCAGGACACACTAGGCACAGCTGGTTCATATAGCGTCAGGACACACTAGGCACAGCTGGTTCATGGGGCGTCAAAACACACCAGGCACAGCTCGTTCATATGGCATCAGATCACACTAGGCACAGCTGGTTCATTTGGACGTCAGAACACACTAGGCACAGCTGGTTCATGGGACGTCAGAACATACTAGGCACACCTGGTCCATGGGGAGTCAGAACACACTAGGTACAGCCGGTTCATGGGACGTCAGAACACACTAGGCACAGATGGTTCATGGGACGTCAAAACACACTAGTCACAGCAGGTTCATGGGGCGTCAGAACACACTAGGCACAGCTGGTTCATGGGGCGTCAGAAGACACTAGTCACAGCTGGTTCATGGGGCGTCAGAACACACTAGGCACAGCTGGTTCGTAGGGCGTCAGAACACACATTAGACACAGCTGGTTCATGGAGCGTTAGCACACACTAGGAACAGCTGGTTCATGGGGCGTTAGAACACACTTGGCACAGCTGGTTCATGGGACGTCAGAACACGCTAGGCACAGCTGGTTCATAGGACGTCAGAACACACTAGGTACAACTGGGTCATGGGACGTCAGGACACACTAGACACAGCTGGTTTATGGGGCGTCAGCACACACTAGACATCGCTGGTTCATGGGGCTACAGAACACACTAGTCACAGCTGGTTCATGGGGCGTCAGAACACACTGAACACAGCTGGTCCATGGGGCGTCAGAACACACTAGTCACAGCTAGTGTATGGAACATCAGAACAAACTAGTCACAGCTGGTTCATGGGACGTCAGAACACACAAGGTAATGCTGGTTCATGTGGTGTCAGAACACACTAGACACATCTGGTTCATGGGACGTCAGACCACACTAGTCACAGCTGGTTCATAGTGCGTCAGAACACACTAGGCACAGCTGGTTCATGGTGCGTCAGAACACACTTGGCACAGCTGGGTCATGTGGCGCCAAAACACACTAGGCACAGCTTGTTCATGGGGCGTCAGAACACAATAGGCAGCTGGTTCATGGGGCTTCAGAACACACTAGGCACAGATGGTTCATATGGCGTTAGAACACACTTGGCACAGCTGGTTCATGGGACGTCAGAATACACTAGGCACAGCTGGTTCATGGGACATCAGAACACACTAGGTACAGCTGGTTCATGGGGCGTCAGAACACACTAGGCAGCTGGTTCATGGGGCGTCAGAACACACTAGGCACAGCTTGTTCATGGGGCGTCAGAACACACTAGGCAGCTGGTTCATGGGGCGTCAGAACACACTAGGGACAGCTGGTTCATGGGACGTCAGAATACACTAGGCACAGCTGGTTCATGGGACATCAGAACACACTAGGTACAGCTGGTTCATTGGGCGTCAGAACACACTAGGCACAGCTGGTTCATGGGGCGTCAGAAGACACTAGTCATAGCTGGTTCATGGGGCGTCAGAACACACTAGGCACAGCTGGTTCGTAGGGCGTCAGAACACACATTAGACACAGCTGGTTCATGGGGCGTCAGAACACACTTGGCACAGCTGGTTCATGGGGCGTCAGAAGACACTAGTCATAGCTGGATCATGGGGTATCCGAACACACTAGGCACAGCTGGTCCGTGGTTCATCAGAACACACTAGGCACAGCTGCTTCGTGGTTCATCAGAACTCACTAGGCACAGGTGGTTCATGGGACGACAGAACTCACTAGGCACAGCTGGTTCATGTGGTGTAGGGACACATTAGACACAGCTGGTTCATGGGGCGTAAGAACACACTAGACACAGCTGGTTCATGAGGCGTCAGCCCACACTAGGTACAGCTGGTTCATGTGGCTTCAGAACACACTAGAAACAGCTGCTTCATATGGCATCAGATCACACTAGGCACAGCTGGTTCACGTAGCGTCAGAACAAACTAAGCACAACCGGTTCATGTGGCGTCAGAACACACTACAGACAGCTGATTCATGGGATGTCAGAACACTAGGCACAGCAGGTTCATGGGACGTCAGAACATACTAGGCACAGCTGGTCCATGGGGAGTCAGTACACACTAGTCACAGCTGGTTCATGGGACATCAGAACACACTAGGCACAGATGATTCATGGGGAGTCAGAACACACTAGGTACAGCCGGTTAATGGGACGTCAGAACACACTAGTCACACCTGGATCATGGGGGGTGCAAACACACTAGTCACACCTGGATCATGGGGCGTGCAAACACACTAGGCACAGCTGGTTCATGGAGCGTCAGAACACATTAGGCACAGCTGGTCCATGGAGCGTCAGAACACACTAGGCACAACTGGTTCATGTAGTGTAGGGACACATTAGGCACAGCTGCTTCATGGAGCGTCAGAACACACTAGGCACAGCTGGTTCATGTAGTGTAGGGACACATTAGACACAGCTGGTTCATGGTGCGTCAGAACACACTAGACACAGCTGATTCATGAGGCGTCAGAACACACTAGGTACAGCTGGTTCATGGAGCGTCAGAACACACTAGACACAGCTGGTTCATGTAGTGTAGGGACACATTAGACACAGCTTTTTCATGGTGCGTCAGAACACACTAGACACAGCTGATTCATGAGGCGTCAGAACACACTAGGTACAGCTGGTTCATGGTGCGTCAGAACACACTAGACACAGCTGATTCATGAGGCGTCAGAACACACTAGGTACAGCTGCTTCATGGGGCGTCAGAACACACTAGCCACAGCTGGTTCATATGGCGTCAGAACACACTTGGTACAGTTGGTTCATATGGCATCAGTACACACTAGGAACAGCTGGTTCATGGGTAGTCAGAAAACACTAGGAACAGCTGGTTCATGTGGCGTCAGGACACACTAGGCACAGCTGGTTCATATAGCGTCAGGACACACTAGGCACAGCTGGTTCATGGGGCGTCAAAACACACCAGGCACAGCTGGTTCATATGGCATCAGATCACACTAGGCACAGCTGGTTCATTTGGACGTCAGAACACACAAGGCACAGCTGGTTCATGGGACGTCAGAACATACTAGGCACACCTGGTTCATGGGGAGTCAGAACACACTAGGTACAGCCGGTTCATGGGACGTCAGAACACACTAGGCACAGCTGGTTCATGGGACGTCAGAACATACTAGGCACACCTGGTTCATGGGGAGTCAGAACACACTAGGCACAGCTGGTTCATGGGGCGTCAGAACACACTAGTCACAGCTGGTTCATGGTGCGTTAGAACACTAGTCACAGCTGGTTCATGGAGTGTTAGAACACTAGGCACAGCAGGTTCATGGTGCGTCAGAAGACACTAGGCACAGCTGGTTCATGGGGCGTCAGAACACACTAGACACAGCTGGTTCATGGGGCGTCAGGATGCACTAGACACAGCTGGGTCATGGGACGTCAGGACACACTAGACACAGCTGGTTTATGGGGCGTCAGCACACACTAGACATCGCTGGTTCATGGGGCTTCAGAACACACTAGTCACAGCTGGTTCATGGGGCGTCAGAACACACTGAACACAGCTGGTCCATGGGGCGTCAGAACACACTAGTCACAGCTGGTGTATGGAACATCAGAACACACTAGTCACAGCTGGTTCATGGGACGTCAGAACACACTAGGTAAAGCTGGTTCATGGGATGTCAGAACACACTAATCACAGCTGGTTCATGTGGCGTCAGAACACACTAGACACATCTGGTTCATGGGACGTCAGAACACACTAGTCACAGCTGGTTCATAGTGCGTCAGAACACACTAGGCACAGCTGGTTCATGGTGCGTCAGAGCACACTGGGCACAGCTGGGTCTTGGGGCGCCAAAACACACTAGGCACAGCTGGTTCATGGGGCGTCAAAACACACTAGGCAGCTGATTCATGGGGCGTCAGAACACACTAGGCACAGATGGTTCATATGGCGTCAGAACACACTAGGCACAGCTGGTTCATGGTGCGTCAGAACACACTTGGCACAGCTGGGTCATGTGGCGCCAAAATACACTAGGCACAGCTTGTTCATGGGGCGTCAGAACACACTAGGCAGCTGGTTCATGGGGCGTCAGAACACACTAGGCACAGATGGTTCATATGGCGTTAGAACACACTTGGCACAGCTGGTTCATGGGACGTCAGAATACACTAGGCACAGCTGGTTCATGGGACATCAGAACACACTAGGTACAGCTGGTTCATGTGGCGTAGTCAGAAAACACTAGGAACAGCTGGTTCATGTGGCGTCAGGACACACTAGGCACAGCTGGTTCATGGGGCGTCAAAACACACCAGGCACAGCTCGTTCATATGGCATCAGATCACACTAGGCACAGCTGGTTCATTTGGACGTCAGAACACACTAGGCACAGCTGGTTCATGGGACGTCAGAACATACTAGGCACACCTGGTCCATGGGGAGTCAGAACACACTAGGTACAGCCGGTTCATGGGACGTCAGAACACACTAGGCACAGATGGTTCATGGGACGTCAAAACACACTAGTCACAGCAGGTTCATGGGGCGTCAGAACACACTAGGCACAGCTGGTTCATGGGGCGTCAGAAGACACTAGTCATAGCTGGTTCATGGGGCGTCAGAACACACTAGGCATAGCTGGTTCGTAGGGCGTCAGAACACACATTAGACACAGCTGGTTCATGGGGCGTCAGAACACACTTGGCACAGCTGGTTCATGGGGCGTCAGAAGACACTAGTCATTGCTGGATCATGGGGTATCCGAACACACTAGGCACAGCTGGTCCGTGGTTCATCAGAACACACTAGGCACAGCTGCTTCGTGGTTCATCAGAACTCACTAGGCACAGGTGGTTCATGGGACGACAGAACTCACTAGGCACAGCTGGTTCATGTGGTGTAGGGACACATTAGACACAGCTGGTTCATGGGGCGTAAGAACACACTAGACACAGCTGGTTCATGAGGCGTCAGCCCACACTAGGTACAGCTGGTTCATGTGGCTTCAGAACACACTAGAAACAGCTGCTTCATATGGCATCAGATCACACTAGGCACAGCTGGTTCACGTAGCGTCAGAACAAACTAAGCACAACCGGTTCATGTGGCGTCAGAACACACTACAGACAGCTGATTCATGGGATGTCAGAACACTAGGCACAGCAGGTTCATGGGACGTCAGAACATACTAGGCACAGCTGGTCCATGGGGAGTCAGTACACACTAGTCACAGCTGGTTCATGGGACATCAGAACACACTAGGCCAGAACACATCAGAACATGATTCATGGGGAGTCAGAACACACTAGGTACAGCCGGTTAATGGGACGTCAGAACACACTAGTCACACCTGGATCATGGGGGGTGCAAACACACTAGTCACACCTGGATCATGGGGCGTGCAAACACACAAGGCACAGCTGGTTCATGGAGCGTCAGAACACATTAGGCACAGCTGGTCCATGGAGCGTCAGAACACACTAGGCACAGCTGGTTCATGTAGTGTAGGGACACATTAGGCACAGCTGCTTCATGGAGCGTCAGAACACACTAGGCACAGCTGGTTCATGTAGTGTAGGGACACATTAGACACAGCTTTTTCATGGTGCGTCAGAACACACTAGACACAGCTGATTCATGAGGCGTCAGAACACACTAGGTACAGCTGCTTCATGGGGCGTCAGAACACACTAGCCACAGCTGGTTCATATGGCGTCAGAACACACTTGGTACAGTTGGTTCATATGGCATCAGTACACACTAGGAACAGCTGGTTCATGGGTAGTCAGAAAACACTAGGAACAGCTGGTTCATGTGGCGTCAGGACACACTAGGCACAGCTGGTTCATATAGCGTCAGGACACACTAGGCACAGCTGGTTCATGGGGCGTCAAAACACACCAGGCACAGCTCGTTCATATGGCATCAGATCACACTAGGCACAGCTGGTTCATTTGGACGTCAGAACACACTAGGCACAGCTGGTTCATGGGACGTCAGAACATACTAGGCACACCTGGTCCATGGGGAGTCAGAACACACTAGGTACAGCCGGTTCATGGGACGTCAGAACACACTAGGCACAGATGGTTCATGGGACGTCAAAACACACTAGTCACAGCAGGTTCATGGGGCGTCAGAACACACTAGGCACAGCTGGTTCATGGGGCGTCAGAAGACACTAGTCACAGCTGGTTCATGGGGCGTCAGAACACACTAGGCACAGCTGGTTCGTAGGGCGTCAGAACACACATTAGACACAGCTGGTTCATGGAGCGTTAGCACACACTAGGAACAGCTGGTTCATGGGGCGTTAGAACACACTTGGCACAGCTGGTTCATGGGACGTCAGAACACGCTAGGCACAGCTGGTTCATAGGACGTCAGAACACACTAGGTACAACTGGGTCATGGGACGTCAGGACACACTAGACACAGCTGGTTTATGGGGCGTCAGCACACACTAGACATCGCTGGTTCATGGGGCTACAGAACACACTAGTCACAGCTGGTTCATGGGGCGTCAGAACACACTGAACACAGCTGGTCCATGGGGCGTCAGAACACACTAGTCACAGCTAGTGTATGGAACATCAGAACAAACTAGTCACAGCTGGTTCATGGGACGTCAGAACACACAAGGTAATGCTGGTTCATGTGGTGTCAGAACACACTAGACACATCTGGTTCATGGGACGTCAGACCACACTAGTCACAGCTGGTTCATAGTGCGTCAGAACACACTAGGCACAGCTGGTTCATGGTGCGTCAGAACACACTTGGCACAGCTGGGTCATGTGGCGCCAAAACACACTAGGCACAGCTTGTTCATGGGGCGTCAGAACACACTAGGCAGCTGGTTCATGGGGCTTCAGAACACACTAGGCACAGATGGTTCATATGGCGTTAGAACACACTTGGCACAGCTGGTTCATGGGACGTCAGAATACACTAGGCACAGCTGGTTCATGGGACATCAGAACACACTAGGTACAGCTGGTTCATGGGGCGTCAGAACACACTAGGCAGCTGGTTCATGGGGCGTCAGAACACACTAGGCACAGCTTGTTCATGGGGCGTCAGAACACACTAGGCAGCTGGTTCATGGGGCGTCAGAACACACTAGGGACAGCTGGTTCATGGGACGTCAGAATACACTAGGCACAGCTGGTTCATGGGACATCAGAACACACTAGGTACAGCTGGTTCATTGGGCGTCAGAACACACTAGGCACAGCTGGTTCATGGGGCGTCAGAAGACACTAGTCATAGCTGGTTCATGGGGCGTCAGAACACACTAGGCACAGCTGGTTCGTAGGGCGTCAGAACACACATTAGACACAGCTGGTTCATGGGGCGTCAGAACACACTTGGCACAGCTGGTTCATGGGGCGTCAGAAGACACTAGTCATAGCTGGATCATGGGGTATCCGAACACACTAGGCACAGCTGGTCCGTGGTTCATCAGAACACACTAGGCACAGCTGCTTCGTGGTTCATCAGAACTCACTAGGCACAGGTGGTTCATGGGACGACAGAACTCACTAGGCACAGCTGGTTCATGTGGTGTAGGGACACATTAGACACAGCTGGTTCATGGGGCGTAAGAACACACTAGACACAGCTGGTTCATGAGGCGTCAGCCCACACTAGGTACAGCTGGTTCATGTGGCTTCAGAACACACTAGAAACAGCTGCTTCATATGGCATCAGATCACACTAGGCACAGCTGGTTCACGTAGCGTCAGAACAAACTAAGCACAACCGGTTCATGTGGCGTCAGAACACACTACAGACAGCTGATTCATGGGATGTCAGAACACTAGGCACAGCAGGTTCATGGGACGTCAGAACATACTAGGCACAGCTGGTCCATGGGGAGTCAGTACACACTAGTCACAGCTGGTTCATGGGACATCAGAACACACTAGGCACAGATGATTCATGGGGAGTCAGAACACACTAGGTACAGCCGGTTAATGGGACGTCAGAACACACTAGTCACACCTGGATCATGGGGGGTGCAAACACACTAGTCACACCTGGATCATGGGGCGTGCAAACACACTAGGCACAGCTGGTTCATGGAGCGTCAGAACACATTAGGCACAGCTGGTCCATGGAGCGTCAGAACACACTAGGCACAACTGGTTCATGTAGTGTAGGGACACATTAGGCACAGCTGCTTCATGGAGCGTCAGAACACACTAGGCACAGCTGGTTCATGTAGTGTAGGGACACATTAGACACAGCTGGTTCATGGTGCGTCAGAACACACTAGACACAGCTGATTCATGAGGCGTCAGAACACACTAGGTACAGCTGGTTCATGGAGCGTCAGAACACACTAGACACAGCTGGTTCATGTAGTGTAGGGACACATTAGACACAGCTTTTTCATGGTGCGTCAGAACACACTAGACACAGCTGATTCATGAGGCGTCAGAACACACTAGGTACAGCTGGTTCATGGTGCGTCAGAACACACTAGACACAGCTGATTCATGAGGCGTCAGAACACACTAGGTACAGCTGCTTCATGGGGCGTCAGAACACACTAGCCACAGCTGGTTCATATGGCGTCAGAACACACTTGGTACAGTTGGTTCATATGGCATCAGTACACACTAGGAACAGCTGGTTCATGGGTAGTCAGAAAACACTAGGAACAGCTGGTTCATGTGGCGTCAGGACACACTAGGCACAGCTGGTTCATATAGCGTCAGGACACACTAGGCACAGCTGGTTCATGGGGCGTCAAAACACACCAGGCACAGCTGGTTCATATGGCATCAGATCACACTAGGCACAGCTGGTTCATTTGGACGTCAGAACACACTAGGCACAGCTGGTTCATGGGACGTCAGAACATACTAGGCACACCTGGTTCATGGGGAGTCAGAACACACTAGGTACAGCCGGTTCATGGGACGTCAGAACACACTAGGCACAGCTGGTTCATGGGACGTCAGAACATACTAGGCACACCTGGTTCATGGGCAGTCAGAACACACTAGGTACAGCCGGTTCATGGGACGTCAAAACACACTAGTCACAGCAGGTTCATGGGGCGTGCAAACACACTAGGCACAGCTGGTTCATGGGGCGTCAGAACACACTAGGCACAGCTGGTTCATGGGGGGTCAGAACACACTAGGCACAGCTGGTTCATGGGGCGTCAGAACACACTAGTCACAGCTGGTTCATGGTGCGTTAGAACACTAGTCACAGCTGGATCATGGAGTGGAAGAACACTAGGCACAGCAGGTTCATGGTGCGTCAGAAGACACTAGGCACAGCTGGTTCATGGGGCGTCAGAACACACTAGACACAGCTGGTTCATGGGGCGTCAGGATGCACTAGACACAGCTGGGTCATGGGACGTCAGGACACACTAGACACAGCTGGTTTATGGGGCGTCAGCACACACTAGACATCGCTGGTTCATGGGGCTTCAGAACACACTAGTCACAGCTGGTTCATGGGGCGTCAGAACACACTGAACACAGCTGGTCCATGGGGCGTCAGAACACACTAGTCACAGCTGGTGTATGGAACATCAGAACACACTAGTCACAGCTGGTTCATGGGACGTCAGAACACACTAGGTAAAGCTGGTTCATGGGATGTCAGAACACACTAATCACAGCTGGTTTATGTGGCGTCAGAACACACTAGACACATCTGGTTCATGGGACGTCAGAACACACTAGTCACAGCTGGTTCATAGTGCGTCAGAACACACTTGGCACAGCTGGTTCATGGTGCGTCAGAGCACACTGGGCACAGCTGGGTCTTGGGGCGCCAAAACTCACTAGGCACAGCTGGTTCATGGGGCGTCAAAACACACTAGGCAGCTGGTTCATGGGGCGTCAGAACACACTAGGCACAGATGGTTCATATGGCGTCAGAACACACTAGGCACAGCTGGTTCATGGTGCGTCAGAACACACTTGGCACAGCTGGGTCATGTGGCGCCAAAATACACTAGGCACAGCTTGTTCATGGGGCGTCAGAACACACTAGGCAGCTGGTTCATGGGGCGTCAGAACACACTAGGCACAGATGGTTCATATGGCGTTAGAACACACTTGGCACAGCTGGTTCATGGGACGTCAGAATTCACTAGGCACAGCTGGTTCATGGGACATCAGAACACACTAGGTACAGCTGGTTCATGGGGCGTCAGAACACACTAGGCAGCTGGTTCATGGGGCGTCAGAACACACTAGGCACAGCTTGTTCATGGGGCGTCAGAACACACTAGGCAGCTGGTTCATGGGGCGTCAGAACACACTAGGGACAGCTGGTTCATGGGACGTCAGAAATACACTAGGCACAGCTGGTTCATGGGACATCAGAACACACTAGGTACAGCTGGTTCATGGGGCGTCAGAACACACTAGGCACAGCTGGTTCATGGGGCGTCAGAACACACTAGGCATAGCTGGTTCGTAGGGCGTCAGAACACACATTAGACACAGCTGGTTCATGGGGCGTCAGAACACACTTGGCACAGCTGGTTCATGGGGCGTCAGAAGACACTAGTCATAGCTGGATCATGGGGTATCCGAACACACTAGGCACAGCTGGTCCGTGGTTCATCAGAACACACTAGGCACAGCTGCTTCGTGGTTCATCAGAACTCACTAGGCACAGGTGGTTCATGGGACGACAGAACTCACTAGGCACAGCTGGTTCATGTGGTGTAGGGACACATTAGACACAGCTGGTTCATGGGGCGTTAGAACACACTAGACACAGCTGGTTCATGAGGCGTCAGCCCACACTAGGTACAGCTGGTTCATGTGGCTTCAGAACACACTAGAAACAGCTGCTTCATATGGCATCAGATCACACTAGGCACAGCTGGTTCACGTAGCGTCAGAACAAACTAAGCACAACCGGTTCATGTGGCGTCAGAACACACTACAGACAGCTGATTCATGGGATGTCAGAACACTAGGCACAGCAGGTTCATGGGACGTCAGAACATATTAGGCACAGCTGGTCCATGGGGAGTCAGTACACACTAGTCACAGCTGGTTCATGGGACATCAGAACTCACTAGGCACAGATGATTCATGGGGAGTCAGAACACACTAGGTACAGCCGGTTAATGGGACGTCAGAACACACTAGTCACACCTGGATCATGGGGGGTGCAAACACACTAGTCACACCTGGATCATGGGGCGTGCAAACACACAAGGCACAGCTGGTTCATGGAGCGTCAGAACACATTAGGCACAGCTGGTCCATGGAGCGTCAGAACACACTAGGCACAGCTGGTTCATGTAGTGTAGGGACACATTAGGCACAGCTGCTTCATGGAGCGTCAGAACACACTAGGCACAGCTGGTTCATGTAGTGTAGGGACACATTAGACAACGCTTTTTCATGGTGCGTCAGAACACACTAGACACAGCTGATTCATGAGGCGTCAGAACACACTAGGTACAGCTGCTTCATGGGGCGTCAGAACACACTAGCCACAGCTGGTTCATATGGCGTCAGAACACACTTGGTACAGTTGGTTCATATGGCATCAGTACACACTAGGAACAGCTGGTTCATGGGTAGTCAGAAAACACTAGGAACAGCTGGTTCATGTGGCGTCAGGACACACTAGGCACAGCTGGTTCATATAGCGTCAGGACACACTAGGCACAGCTGGTTCATGGGCCGTCAAAACACACCAGGCACAGCTGGTTCATATGGCATCAGATCACACTAGGCACAGCTGGTTCATTTGGACGTCAGAACACACTAGGCACAGCTGGTTCATGGGACGTCAGAACATACTAGGCACACCTGGTCCATGGGGAGTCAGAACACACTAGGTACAGCCGGTTCATGGGACGTCAGAACACACTAGGCACAGATGGTTCATGGGACGTCAAAACACACTAGTCACAGCAGGTTCATGGGGCGTGCAAACACACTAGGCACAGCTGGTTCATGGGGCGTCAGAACACACTAGGCACAGCTGGTTCATGGGGGGTCAGAACACACTAGGCACAGCTGGTTCATGGGGCGTCAGAACACACTAGTCACAGCTGGTTCATGGTGCGTTAGAACACTAGTCACAGCTGGTTCATGGAGTGTTAGAACACTAGGCACAGCAGGTTCATGGTGCGTCAGAAGACACTAGGCACAGCTGGTTCATGGGGCGTCAGAACACACTAGACACAGCTGGTTCATGGGGCGTCAGGATGCACTAGACACAGCTGGGTCATGGGACGTCAGGACACACTAGACACAGCTGGTTTATGGGGCGTCAGCACACACTAGACATCGCTGGTTCATGGGGCTTCAGAACACACTAGTCACAGCTGGTTCATGGGGCGTCAGAACACACTGAACACAGCTGGTCCATGGGGCGTCAGAACACACTAGTCACAGCTGGTGTATGGAACATCAGAACACACTAGTCACAGCTGGTTCATGGGACGTCAGAACACACTAGGTAAAGCTGGTTCATGGGATGTCAGAACACACTAATCACAGCTGGTTCATGTGGCGTCAGAACACACTAGACACATCTGGTTCATGGGACGTCAGAACACACTAGTCACAGCTGGTTCATAGTGCGTCAGAACACACTAGGCACAGCTGGTTCATGGTGCGTCAGAGCACACTGGGCACAGCTGGGTCTTGGGGCGCCAAAACACACTAGGCACAGCTGGTTCATGGGACGTCAAAACACACTAGGCAGCTGGTTCATGGGGCGTCAGAACACACTAGGCACAGATGGTTCATATGGCGTCAGAACACACTAGGCACAGTGGGTTCATGGGACGTCAGAATACACTAGGCACAGCTGGTTCATGGGGAGTCAAAACACACTAGGCACAGCTAGTTCATATGGCGTCAGAACACACTAGGGACAGCTGGTTTATGGGACATCAGAATACACAAGGCACAGCTGGTTCATGGGACATCAGAACACACTAGGTACAGCTGGTTCATGGGGCGTCAGAACACACTGGGCACAGCTGGATAATGGGGCGTCAGAAGACACTAGTCATAGCTGGTTCATGGGGCGTCAGAACACACTAGGCACAGCTGGTTCGTAGGGCGTCAGAACACACATTAGACACAGCTGGTTCATGGGGCGTCAGAACACACTAGGCACAGCTGGTTCATTGGGCGTCAGAAGACACTAGTCATAGCTGGATAATGGGGTATCCGAACACACTAGGCACAGCTGGTCCGTGGATCATCAGAACACACTAGGCACAGCTGCTTCGTGGCTCATCAGAACTCACTAGGCACAGGTGGTTCATGGGACGACAGAACTCACTAGGCACAGCTGGTTCATATGGCGTCAGAACACACTAGGTACAGCTGGTTCATATCGCATCAGTACACACTAGGAACAGCTGGTTCATGGGTAGTCAGAAAACACTAGGAACAGCTGGTTCATGTGGCGTCAGGACACACTAGGCACAGCTGGTTCATATGACGTCAGGACACACTAGGCACAGCTGGTTCATGGGGCGTCAAAACACACCAGGCACAGCTGGTTCATATGGCATCAGATCACACTAGGCACAGCTGGTTCATGTTTCGCAGAACAAACTAAGCACAACCGGTTCATATGGCGTCAGAACACACTAGGACCATCTGGTTCATTTGGACGTCAGAACCCACTAAGCACACCTGGTTCATGGGGCGTCAGAACATACTAGGCACACCTCGTCCATGGGGAGTCAGTACAGACTAGTCACAGCTGGTTCATGGGACATCAGAACACACTAGGCACAGCCGGTTCTTGGGGAGTCAGAACACACTAGGTACAGCCGGTTCATGGGACGTCAGAACACACTAGGCACAGATGGTTCATGGGACGTCAGACCACACTAGTCACAGCTGGTTCATGGGGCGTGCAAACACACTAGGCACAGCTGGTTCATGGGGAGTCAGAACACACTAGGTACAGCCGGTTCATGGGACGTCAGAACACACTAGGCACAGATGGTTCATGGGACGTCAGAACACACTAGTCACAGCTGGTTCATGGGGCGTGCAAACACACTAGGCACAGCTGGTTCATGGGGCGTGCAAACACACTAGGCACAGCTGGTTCATGGGGCGTCAGAACACACACGTCATAGCTGGTTCATGGTGCGTTAGAACACTAGTCACAGCTGGTTCATGGTGTGTTAGAACACTAGGCACAGCTGGTTCATGGTGCGTCAGAAGACACTATGCACAGCTGGTTCATGGGGCGTCAGAACACACTAGTCACAGCTGGTTCATGGTGCGTTAGAACACTAGTCACAGCTGGTTCATGGTGTGTTAGAACACTAGGCACAGCTGGTTCATGGTGTGTCAGAAGACACTAGGCACAGCTGGTTCATGGGGCGTCAGAACACACTAGACACAGCTGGTACAAGGGGCGTCAGAACACACTAGGTACAGCTTGTTCATGGGGCGTCCGAACACACTAGACACAGCTGGTTCATGGGGCGTCAGGATGCACTAGACACAGCTGGTACAAGGGGCGTCAGAACACACTAGGCACAGCTGGTTCATGTGGCGTCAAAACACACTAAGAACAGCTGGTTCATGTGGCGTCAGAACACACTAGGTACAGCTGGTTCGTGGTTTATCAGAACTCACTAGGCACAGCTGGTTCATGGGGCGACAAAAGTCACT
Organism: Procambarus clarkii; assembly: GCF_040958095.1. Taxonomy (NCBI): domain Eukaryota; kingdom Metazoa; phylum Arthropoda; class Malacostraca; order Decapoda; family Cambaridae; genus Procambarus; species Procambarus clarkii. The sequence continues at coordinate 25,653,038 of NC_091221.1, read as the reverse complement.
AGGCACAGCTGGTTCATGTGGTGTAGGGATACATTAGACACAAGTGGTTCATGGGGCGTCAGAACACACTAGATACAGCTGGTTCATGAGGCGTCAGAACACACTAGGCACAGCTGGCTCATGGGGCGTCAGAACACACTAGGCACAGCTGGTTCATGGGATGTCAGAACACACTAGACACAGCTGGTTCATGGGGCGTCAGGATGCACTAGACACAGCTCGTACAAGGGGCGTCAGAACACACTAGGTACAGCTGGTTCATGGGGCCTCAGAACACACTAGGCACAGCTGGTTCATGGGGCGTCAGAACACACTAGACACAGCTGGTTCATGTGGCGTCAAAACACACTAAGAACAGCTGGTTCATGTGACGTCAGAACACACTAGGTACAGCTTGTTCGTGGTTCATCAGAACTCACTAGGCACAGCTGGTTCATGGGGCGACAGAAGTCACTAGGCACAGCTGGTTCATGTGGTGTAGGGACACATTAGACACAAGTGGTTCATGGGGCATCAAAACACACTAGGCACAGCTGGTTCATGGGGCGTCAGAACACACTAGGCACAGCTGGTTCGTGTGGCGTCAGAACACACTAGGAACAGCTGGTTCATGTGGCGTCAGAACACACTATGTACAGATGGTTCATGGGGCATCAGAACAAACTAAGTACAACCGGTTCACGGGGAGTCAGACCACACTAGGCACAGCTGGTTCATGGGGAGTCAGAACACACTAGGCACAACCGGTTCGTGTGGCGTCAGAACACACTTGGCACAGCTGGTTCATGTGGCGTCAGAACACACTAGGGACAGCTGGTTCAGGGGACGTCCGAACACACTAGGCACAGCTGGCTCATGGGACGTCAGGACACACTAGGCACAGCTGATCCCTGGGACGTCAGAAGACACTAGTCACAGCTGGTTCATTGGGCCTGCAAACACACTAGACACAGCTAGTTCATGGGGGCGTCAGAACACACTAGGCACAGCTGGTTCATGGTTCGTCAGAACACACTAGGCACATCTGGTTCATGGGCATCAGAACACACTAGGCACAGCTGGTTTCTGTGGCACCAGAACACATTAGGCACAGCTGGTTCATGGGGCATCAGATCACACTAGGCACAGCTGGTTTCTGCGGCGCCAGAACACACTAGTCACAGGTGGTTCATGGAGCGTCAGCACACACTAGGCACAGCTGGTTCATGGTGCGTCAGAACACACTAGGTACAGGTAGTTCAAGAACCGTCAGAACACACTAGACACAGCTGCTTTATGGGGTGTCAGAACACACTAGACACAGCTGGTTCATGGGGAGTCAGAACACACTAGTCACAGCTGGTTCATGGGGCGTCAGAACACACTGGACACAGCTGGTTCATGGGGTGTCAGAAGACACTAGTCACAGCTGGTGTATGGGTCATCAGAACACACTAGACACAAATGGTTCATGGGACGTCAGAACACACAAGGTACAGCTGGTTCATGGGACGTCAGAACACACGAATAACAGCTGGTTCATGTGGCATCAGAACACACTAGACACAGCTGGTTCATGGGCCGTCAGAACACACTAGTCACACCTGGTTCATGGTGCGTCAAAACACACTAGGCACAGCTGGTTCCTGGGGCTTCAGAACACACTGGGTTCAGCTGGTTCGTTGGACTTCAGAACACACTAGTCACAGATGTTTCATGGAGCGGCAGCACACACTAGGAACAGCTGGTTCATGGGGCGTTAGAACACACTTGGCACAGCTGGTTAATGGGACGTTAGAACACGCTAGGCACAGCTGGTTCATAGGACGTCAGAACACACTAGGTCTAGCTGGGTCATGGGATGTCAAAACACACTAATCACAGATGGTTCATGTGGCGTCAGAACACACTAGACACATCTGGTTCATGGGACGTCAGAACACACTAGTCACAGCTGGATCATAATGCGTCAGAACACACTAGGCACTGCTGGTTCATGGTGCGTCAGAACACACTAGGCACAGCTGGGTCATGGGGCGCCAAAACACACTAGGCACAGCTGGTTCATTTGGCGTCAGAACACACTAGGCAGCTGGTTCATGGGGCGTCAGAAGACACTAGTCATAGCTGGATCATGGGGTATCCGAACACACTAGGCACAGCTGGTCCGTGGTTCATCAGAACACACTAGGCACAGCTGCTTCGTGGTTCATCAGAACTCACTAGGCACAGGTGGTTCATGGGACGACAGAACTCACCAGGCACAGCTGGTTCATGTGGTGTAGGGACACATTAGACACAGCTTGTTCATGGGGCTTCAGAACACACTAGGAACAGCTGCTTCATATGGCATCAGATCACACTAGGCACAGCTGGTTCATGTAGCGTCAGAACAAATTAAGCACAACCGGTTCTCGGGCCGTCAGAACACACTAGGCACAACCGTTTCATGTGGCGTCAGAACACACTACGGACAGCTGAATCATGGGATGTCAGAACACACTAGGCACAGCAGGTTCATGGGACGTCAGAACATACTAGGCAAAGCTGGTCCATGAAGAGTCAGTACACACTAGTCACAGCTGGTTCAATGGACATCAAAACACACTAGGCACAGATGATTCATGGGGAGTCAGAACACACTAGGTACAGCCGGTTAATGGGGCGTCAGAACACACTAGGTACAGCCGGTTAATGGGACGTCAGAACACACTAGTCACACCTGGATCATGGGGCGTGCAAACACACTAGGCACAGCTGGTTCATGGGGCGTGCAAACACACTAGGCACAGCTGGTTCATAGGGCGTCAGAACACACTAGGCACAGCTGGTTCATGGGGCGTCAGAACACACTAGGCACAGCAGGTTCATGGGGCGTCAGAACACACTAGGCACAGCTGGTTCATGGGGCATGAGAACACAATAGGCACAGCTGGTTGATGGGACGTCAGAACACACTAATCACAGCTGGTTCATGTGGCGTCATAACACACTAGGCACAGCTGGTTCATGGGACGTCAGAACACACTAGGCACAGCTGATTTATGGGACTTCAGAACACACTAGGTACAGCTGGTTCATGGGACGTCAGAACATACTAGGCACAGCTGGTTCATGGGGAGTCACAACACACTAGATACAGCCGGTTCATGGGACGTCAGAACACACTAGGCACAGCTGGTTCATGGTACGTTAGAACACACTAGACACAGCTGGTTCATGGGGCGTGCAAACACACTAGGCACAGCTGGTTCATGGGGCATCAGAACACACTAGGCACAGCTGGTTCATGGGGCGTCAGAACACACTAGGCCCAGCTTGTTCATAGGCCTCGGAACACACTAGGCACAGCTGGTTCATGGGGCATCAGAACACACTAGGCACAGCTGGTTTCTGTGGCGCTAGAACACACTAGGCACAGCTGGTTAATGTGGCGTCAGAACACACTAGGCACAGCTGGTTCGTGGGACTTCAGAACACACTAGGCACAGCTGGTTCATGGAACGCCAGAACACACTAGGCACAGCTGGTTTCTGTCGCGCCAGAACACACGAGGTACAGCTGGTTCATCGGACGTCAGAACACACTAGGCACAGCTGGTTCATGGGACGTCAGAACACACTAGACACAGCTAGTTCTTGGGGCGTCAAAACACACTAGTCACAACTGGTTCGTTTTGCGTCAGAACACACTAGGTACAGCTGGTTTATGGGGCGTCAGAACACACTAACTACAGCTGGTTCATGGGACGTCAGAACACACTAAGCACAGCTGGTTCATGGGACGTCAGAACACACTAATCACAGCTGGTTCATGGGACGTCAGAACACACTAAGCACAGCTGGTTCATGGGGCGTCAGAACACACTAGGTACAGCTGGTTTATGGGGCGTCAGAACACACTAGACACAGCTGTCCAGGGGCGTCAGAACACATTAGGCACAGCTGGTTCATGGGGCGTTAGAACACACTAGGCACAGCTGGTTCATGTGACACAGAACAAATTAAGCAACCGGTTCATGAGACGTCAGCACACACTAGTCAAAGCTGGCTCATGGGACGTCAGAACACACTAGGTAGAGCTGGTTCATGGGACGTCAAAACACATTAGACACAGCATGTTTATGGGGCGTCAGAACACACTAGACACAGCTGGTTCATGGGGCGTCAGAACACACTAGTCACAACTGGTTCATGGGGCGTCAGAACACACTAAACACAGCTGGTTCATTGGGCGTCAGAACATACTAGTCACAGCTGGTGTATGGGGCATCAGAACACACTATACACAGCTGGTTCATGGGGCGTCAGAACACACTAGTCACAGCTGGTGTATGGGGCATCAGAACACACTAGACACAGCTGGTTCATGGGACGTCAGAACACACTAATCACAGCTGATTCATGGGACGTCAGAACACACTAGTCACAGCTGGTTCATAGGACGTCAGAACACACTAGGCACAGCTGGTTCATGGTGCGTCAGAACACACTAGGTACAGCTGGTTCATGGGGCGTCAGAACACACTAGGTACAGCTGGTTAATGGGGCGTCAGAACACTCTAGGTACAGCTGGTTCATGGGGCGTTAGAACACACTAGACACAGCTCGTACATGGGGCGTCAGAACACACTAGGTACAGCTGGTTCATGGGGCGTCAGAACACACTAGACACAGCTGGTTCATGAGGCGTCAGCCCACACTAGGTACAGCTGGTTCACGTGGCTTCAGAACACACTAGAAACAGCTGCTTCATATGGCATCAGATCACACTAGGCACAGCTGGTTCACGTAGCGTCAGAACAAACTAAGCACAACCGGTTCATGTGGCGTCAGAACACACTACAGACAGCTGATTCATGGGATGTCAGAACACTAGGCACAGCAGGTTCATGGGACGTCAGAACATACTAGGCACAGCTGGTCCATGGGGAGTCAGTACACACTAGTCACAGCTGGTTCATGGGACATCAGAACACACTAGGCACAGATGATTCATGGGGAGTCAGAACACACTAGGTACAGCCGGTTAATGGGACGTCAGAACACACTAGTCACACCTGGATCATGGGGGGTGCAAACACACTAGTCACACCTGGATCATGTGGCGTGCAAACACACAAGGCACAGCTGGTCCATGGAGCGTCAGAACACACTAGGCACAGCTGGTTCATGTAGTGTAGGGACACATTAGACACAGCTTTTTCATGGTGCGTCAGAACACACTAGACACAGCTGATTCATGAGGCGTCAGAACACACTAGGTACAGCTGCTTCATGGGGCGTCAGAACACACTAGCCACAGCTGGTTCATATGGCGTCAGAACACACTTGGTACAGTTGGTTCATATGGTATCAGTACACACTAGGAACAGCTGGTTCATATAGCGTCAGGACACACTAGGCACAGCTGGTTCATGGGGCGTCAAAACACACCAGGCACAGCTGGTTCATATGGCATCAGACCACACTAGGCACAGCTGGTTCATTTGGACGTCAGAACACACTAGGCACAGCTGGTTCATGGGACGTCAGAACATACTAGGCACACCTGGTCCATGGGGAGTCAGAACACACTAGGTACAGCCGGTTCATGGGATGTCAGAACACACTAGGCACAGATGGTTCATGGGACGTCAAAACACACTAGTCACAGCAGGTTCATGGGGCGTGCAAACACACTAGGCACAGCTGGTTCATGGGGCGTCAGAACACACTAGGCACAGCTGGTTCATGGGGGGTCAGAACACACTAGGCACAGCTGGTTCATGGGGCGTCAGAACACACTAGTCACAGCTGGTTCATGGTGCGTTAGAACACTAGTCACAGCTGGTTCATGGAGTGTTAGAACACTAGGCACAGCAGGTTCATGGTGCGTCTGAAGACACTAGGCACAGCTGGTTCATGGGGCGTCAGAACACACTAGACACAGCTGGTTCATGGGGCGTCAGGATGCACTAGACACAGCTGGGTCATGGGACGTCAGGACACACTAGACACAGCTGGTTTATGGGGCGTCAGCACACACTAGACATCGCTGGTTCATGGGGCTTCAGAACACACTAGTCACAGCTGGTTCATGGGGCGTCAGAACACACTGAACACAGCTGGTCCATGGGGCGTCAGAACACACTAGTCACAGCTGGTGTATGGAACATCAGAACACACTAGTCACAGCTGGTTCATGGGACGTCAGAACACACTAGGTAAAGCTGGTTCATGGGATGTCAGAACACACTAATCACAGCTGGTTCATGTGTCGTCAGAACACACTAGACACATCTGGTTCATGGGACGTCAGAACACACTAGTCACAGCTGGTTCATAGTGCGTCAGAACACACTAGGCACAGCTGGTTCATGGTGCGTCAGAGCACACTGGGCACAGCTGGGTCTTGGGGCGCCAAAACACACTAGGCACAGCTGGTTCATGGGACGTCAAAACACACTAGGCAGCTGGTTCATGGGGCGTGAGAACACACTAGGCACAGATGGTTCATATGGCGTCAGAACACACTAGGCACAGTGGGTTCATGGGACGTCAGAATACACTAGGCACAGCTGGTTCATGGGGAGTCAAAACACACTAGGCACAGCTAGTTCATATGGCGTCAGAACACACTAGGGACAGCTGGTTTATGGGACATCAGAATACACAAGGCACAGCTGGATCATGGGACATCAGAACACACTAGGTACAGCTGGTTCATGGGGCGTCAGAACACACTGGGCACAGCTGGATAATGGGGCGTCAGAAGACACTAGTCATAGCTGGTTCATGGGGCGTCAGAACACACTAGGCACAGCTGGTTCGTAGGGCGTCAGAACACACATTAGACACAGCTGGTTCATGGGGCGTCAGAACACACTAGGCACAGCTGGTTCATTGGGCGTCAGAAGACACTAGTCATAGCTGGATAATGGGGTATCCGAACACACTAGGCACAGCTGGTCCGTGGATCATCAGAACACACTAGGCACAGCTGCTTCGTGGCTCATCAGAACTCACTAGGCACAGGTGGTTCATGGGACGACAGAACTCACTAGGCACAGCTGGTTCATATGGCGTCAGAACACACTAGGTACAGCTGGTTCATATCGCATCAGTACACACTAGGAACAGCTGGTTCATGGGTAGTCAGAAAACACTAGGAACAGCTGGTTCATGTGGCGTCAGGACACACTAGGCACAGCTGGTTCATATGACGTCAGGACACACTAGGCACAGCTGGTTCATGGGGCGTCAAAACACACCAGGCACAGCTGGTTCATATGGCATCAGATCACACTAGGCACAGCTGGTTCATGTTTCGCAGAACAAACTAAGCACAACCAGTTCATATGGCGTCAGAACACACTAGGACCATCTGGTTCATTTGGACGTCAGAACCCACTAAGCACACCTGGTTCATGGGGCGTCAGAACATACTAGGCACACCTCGTCCATGGGGAGTCAGTACAGACTAGTCACAGCTGGTTCATGGGACATCAGAACACACTAGGCACAGCCGGTTCTTGGGGAGTCAGAACACACTAGGTACAGCCGGTTCATGGGACGTCAGAACACACTAGGCACAGATGGTTCATGGGACGTCAGAACACACTAGTCACAGCTGGTTCATGGGGCGTGCAAACACACTAGGCACAGCTGGTTCATGGGGAGTCAGAACACACTAGGTACAGCCGGTTCTTGGGACGTCAGAACACACTAGGCACAGATGGTTCATGGGACGTCAGATCACACTAGTCACAGCTGGTTCATGGGGCGTGCAAACACACTAGGCACAGCTGGTTCATGGGGCGTGCAAACACACTAGGCACAGCTGGTTCATGGGGCGTCAGAACACACACGTCATAGCTGGTTCATGGTGCGTTAGAACTAGTCACACTAGTCACAGCTGGTTCATGGTGTGTTAGAACACTAGGCACAGCTGGTTCATGGTGCGTCAGAAGACACTATGCACAGCTGGTTCATGGGGCGTCAGAACACACTAGTCACAGCTGGTTCATGGTGCGTTAGAACACTAGTCACAGCTGGTTCATGGTGTGTTAGAACACTAGGCACAGCTGGTTCATGGTGTGTCAGAAGACACTAGGCACAGCTGGTTCATGGGGCGTTAGAACACACTAGACACAGCTGGTACAAGGGGCGTCAGAACACACTAGGTACAGCTTGTTCATGGGGCGTCCGAACACACTAGACACAGCTGGTTCATGGGGCGTCAGGATGCACTAGACACAGCTGGTACAAGGGACGTCAGAACACACTAGGCACAGCTGGTTCATGTGGCGTCAAAACACACTAAGAACAGCTGGTTCATGTGGCGTCAGAACACACTAGGTACAGCTGGTTCGTGGTTTATCAGAACTCACTAGGCACAGCTGGTTCATGGGGCGACAAAAGTCACTAGGCACAGCTGGTTCATGTGGTGTAGGGATACATTAGACACAAGTGGTTCATTGGGCGTCAGAACACACTAGATACAGCTGGTTCATGAGGCGTCAGAACACACTAGGCACAGCTGGTTCATGGGGCGTCAGAACACACTAGGCACAGCTGGTTCATGGGGTGTCAGAACACACTAGACACAGCTGGTTCATGGGGCGTCAGGATGCACTAGACACAGCTCGTACAAGGGGCGTCAGAACACACTAGGTACAGCTGGTTCATGGGGCCTCAGAACACACTAGGCACAGCTGGTTCATGGGGCGTCAGAACACATTAGCCACAGCTGGTTCATGTGGCGTCAAAACACACTAAGAACAGCTGGTTCATGTGGCGTCAGAACACACTAGGTACAGCTTGTTCGTGGTTCATCAGAACTCACTAGGCACAGCTGGTTCATGGGGCGACAGAAGTCACTAGGCACAGCTGGTTCATGTGGTGTAGGGACACATTAGACACAAGTGGTTCATGGGGCATCAAAACACACTAGGCACAGCTGGTTCATGGGGCGTCAGAACACACTAGGCACAGCTGGTTCGTGTGGCGTCAGAACACACTAGGAACAGCTGGTTCATGTGGCGTCAGAACACACTATGTACAGATGGTTCATGGGGCATCAGAACAAACTAAGTACAACCGGTTCACGGGGAGTCAGACCACACTAGGCACAGCTGGTTCATGGGGAGTCAGAACACACTAGGCACATCTGGTTCATGGGCATCAGAACACACTAGGCACAGCTGGTTTCTGTGGCACCAGAACACATTAGGCACAGCTGGTTCATGGGGCATCAGATCACACTAGGCACAGCTGGTTTCTGCGGCGCCAGAACACACTAGTCACAGGTGGTTCATGGAGCGTCAGCACACACTAGGCACAGCTGGTTCATGGTGCGTCAGAACACACTAGGTACAGGTAGTTCATGAACCGTCAGAACACACTAGACACAGCTGCTTTATGGGGTGTCAGAACACACTAGACACAGCTGGTTCATGGGGCGTCAGAACACACTAGTCACAGCTGGTTCATGGGGCGTGCAAACACACTAGGCACAGCTGGTTCATGGGGAGTCAGAACACACTAGGTACAGCCGGTTCATGGGACGTCAGAACACACTAGGCACAGATGGTTCATGGGACGTCAGATCACACTAGTCACAGCTGGTTCATGGGGCGTGCAAACACACTAGGCACAGCTGGTTCATGGGGCGTGCAAACACACTAGGCACAGCTGGTTCATGGGGCGTCAGAACACACACGTCATAGCTGGTTCATGGTGCGTTAGAACTAGTCACACTAGTCACAGCTGGTTCATGGTGTGTTAGAACACTAGGCACAGCTGGTTCATGGTGCGTCAGAAGACACTATGCACAGCTGGTTCATGGGGCGTCAGAACACACTAGTCACAGCTGGTTCATGGTGCGTTAGAACACTAGTCACAGCTGGTTCATGGTGTGTTAGAACACTAGGCACAGCTGGTTCATGGTGTGTCAGAAGACACTAGGCACAGCTGGTTCATGGGGCGTCAGAACACACTAGACACAGCTGGTACAAGGGGCGTCAGAACACACTAGGTACAGCTTGTTCATGGGGCGTCCGAACACACTAGACACAGCTGGTTCATGGGGCGTCAGGATGCACTAGACACAGCTGGTACAAGGGACGTCAGAACACACTAGGCACAGCTGGTTCATGTGGCGTCAAAACACACGAAGAACAGCTGGTTCATGTGGCGTCAGAACACACTAGGTACAGCTGGTTCGTGGTTTATCAGAACTCACTAGGCACAGCTGGTTCATGGGGCGACAAAAGTCACTAGGCACAGCTGGTTCATGTGGTGTAGGGATACATTAGACACAAGTGGTTCATGGGGCGTCAGAACACACTAGATACAGCTGGTTCATGAGGCGTCAGAACACACTAGGCACAGCTGGTTCATGGGGCGTCAGAACACACTAGGCACAGCTGGTTCATGGGGTGTCAGAACACACTAGACACAGCTGGTTCATGGGGCGTCAGGATGCACTAGACACAGCTCGTACAAGGGGCGTCAGAACACACTAGGTACAGCTGGTTCATGGGGCCTCAGAACACACTAGGCACAGCTGGTTCATGGGGCGTCAGAACACATTAGCCACAGCTGGTTCATGTGGCGTCAAAACACACTAAGAACAGCTGGTTCATGTGGCGTCAGAACACACTAGGTACAGCTTGTTCGTGGTTCATCAGAACTCACTAGGCACAGCTGGTTCATGGGGCGACAGAAGTCACTAGGCACAGCTGGTTCATGTGGTGTAGGGACACATTAGACACAAGTGGTTCATGGGGCATCAAAACACACTAGGCACAGCTGGTTCATGGGGCGTCAGAACACACTAGGCACAGCTGGTTCGTGTGGCGTCAGAACACACTAGGAACAGCTGGTTCATGTGGCGTCAGAACACACTATGTACAGATGGTTCATGGGGCATCAGAACAAACTAAGTACAACCGGTTCACGGGGAGTCAGACCACACTAGGCACAGCTGGTTCATGGGGAGTCAGAACACACTAGGCACATCTGGTTCATGGGCATCAGAACACACTAGGCACAGCTGGTTTCTGTGGCACCAGAACACATTAGGCACAGCTGGTTCATGGGGCATCAGATCACACTAGGCACAGCTGGTTTCTGCGGCGCCAGAACACACTAGTCACAGGTGGTTCATGGAGCGTCAGCACACACTAGGCACAGCTGGTTCATGGTGCGTCAGAACACACTAGGTACAGGTAGTTCATGAACCGTCAGAACACACTAGACACAGCTGCTTTATGGGGTGTCAGAACACACTAGACACAGCTGGTTCATGGGGCGTCAGAACACACTAGTCACAGCTGGTTCATGGGGCGTCAGAACACACTGGACACAGCTGGTTCATGGGGTGTCAGAAGACACTAGTCACAGCTGGTGTATGGGTTATCAGAACACACTAGACACAAATGGTTCATGGGACGTCAGAACACACAAGGTACAGCTGGTTCATGGGACGTCAGAACACACGAATAACAGCTGGTTCATGTGGCATCAGAACACACTAGACACAGCTGGTTCATGGGCCGTCAGAACACACTAGTCACACCTGGTTCATAGTGTGTCAAAACACACTAGGCACAGCTGGTTCCTGGGGCTTCAGAACACACTGGGTTCAGCTGGTTCGTTGGACTTCAGAACACACTAGTCACAGATGTTTCATGGAGCGGCAGCACACACTAGGAACAGCTGGTTCATGGGGCGTTAGAACACACTTGGCACAGCTGGTTCATGGGACGTCAGAACACGCTAGGCACAGCTGGTTCATAGGACGTCAGAACACACTAGGTCTAGCTGGGTCATGGGATGTCAAAACACACTAATCACAGATGGTTCATGTGGCGTCAGAACACACTAGACACATCTGGTTCATGGGACGTCAGAACACACTAGTCACAGCTGGATCATAATGCGTCAGAACACACTAGGCACAGCTGGTTCATGGTGCGTCAGAACACACTAGGCACAGCTGGGTCATGGGGCGCCAAAACACACTAGGCACAGCTGGTTCATTTGGCGTCAGAACACACTAGGCAGCTGGTTCATGGGGCATCAGAACACACTAGGCACAGATGGTTCATATGGCGTCATAACACACTAGGCACAGCGGGTTCATGGGACGTCAGAATACACTAGGCACCGCTGGTTCAAGGAGCGTCAAAACACACTACGCACAGCTAGTTCATATGGCCTCAGAACACACTAGGGACAGCTGGTTCATGAGACGTCAGAATACACTAGGCACAGCTGGTTCATGGGACATCAGAACACACTAGGTACAGCTGGTTCATGGGGCGTTAGAACACACTTGGCACAGCTGGTTCATGGAACGTCAGAACACACTAGGCACAGCTGGTTCGAAGGGCGTCAGAACACACATTAGACACAGCTGGTTCATGGGGCGTCAGAACACACTAGGCACAGCTGGTTCATGGGGCGTCAGAAGACACTAGTCATAGCTGGATCATGGGGTATCCGAACACACTAGGCACAGCTGGTCCGTGGTTCATCAGAACACACTAGGCACAGCTGCTTCGTGGTTCATCAGAACTCACTAGGCACAGGTGGTTCATGGGACGACAGAACTCACCAGGCACAGCTGGTTCATGTGGTGTAGGGACACATTAGACACAGCTTGTTCATGGGGCTTCAGAACACACTAGGAACAGCTGCTTCATATGGCATCAGATCACACTAGGCACAGCTGGTTCATGTAGCGTCAGAACAAATTAAGCACAACCGGTTCTCGGGCCGTCAGCACACACTAGGCACAACCGTTTCATGTGGCGTCAGAACACACTACGGACAGCTGATTCATGGGATGTCAGAACACACTAGGCACAGCAGGTTCATGGGACGTCAGAACATACTAGGCAAAGCTGGTACATGAAGAGTCAGTACACACTAGTCACAGCTGGTTCAATGGACATCAAAACACACTAGGCACAGATGATTCATGGGGAGTCAGAACACACTAGGTACAGCCGGTTAATGGGGCGTCAGAACACACTAGGTACAGCCGGTTAATGGGACGTCAGAACACACTAGTCACACCTGGATCATGGGGCGTGCAAACACACTAGGCACAGCTGGTTCATGGGGCGTGCAAACACACTAGGCACAGCTGGTTCATAGGGCGTCAGAACACACTAGGCACAGCTGGTTCATGGGGCGTCAGAACACACTAGGCACAGCAGGTTCATGGGGCGTCAGAACACACTAGGCACAGCTGGTTCATGGGGCATCAGAACACAATAGGCACAGCTGGTTGATGGGACGTCAGAACACACTAATCACAGCTGGTTCATGTGGCGTCATAACACACTAGGCACAGCTGGTTCATGGGACGTCAGAACACACTAGGCACAGCTGATTTATGGGACTTCAGAACACACTAGGTACAGCTGGTTCATGGGACGTCAGAACATACTAGGCACAGCTGGTTCATGGGGAGTCACAACACACTAGATACAGCCGGTTCATGGGACGTCAGAACACACTAGGCACAGCTGGTTCATGGTACGTTAGAACACACTAGACACAGCTGGTTCATGGGGCGTGCAAACACACTAGGCACAGCTGGTTCATGGGGCATCAAAACACACTAGGCACAGCTGGTTCATGGGGCGTCAGAACACACTAGGCACAGCTTGTTCATAGGCCTCGGAACACACTAGGCACAGCTGGTTCATGGGGCATCAGAACACACTAGGCACAGCTGGTTTCTGTGGCGCTAGAACACACTAGGCACAGCTGGTTAATGTGGCGTCAGAACACACTAGGCACAGCTGGTTCGTGGGACTTCAGAACACACTAGGCACAGCTGGTTCATGGAACGCCAGAACACACTAGGCACAGCTGGTTTCTGTCGCGCCAGAACACACGAGGTACAGCTGGTTCATCGGACGTCAGAACACACTAGGCACAGCTGGTTCATGGGACGTCAGAACACACTAGACACAGCTAGTTCTTGGGGCGTCAAAACACATTAGTCACAACTGGTTCGTTTTGCGTCAGAACACACTAGGTACAGCTGGTTTATGGGGCGTCAGAACACACTAACTACAGCTGGTTCATGGGACGTCAGAACACACTAAGCACAGCTGGTTCATGGGACGTCAGAACACACTAATCACAGCTGGTTCATGGGACGTCAGAACACACTAAGCACAGCTGGTTCATGGGGCGTCAGAACACACTAGGTACAGCTGGTTTATGGGGCGTCAGAACACACTAGACACAGCTGTCCAGGGGCGTCAGAACACATTAGGCACAGCTGGTTCATGGGGCGTTAGAACACACTAGGCACAGCTGGTTCATGTGACACAGAACAAATTAAGCAACCGGTTCATGGGACGTCAGCACACACTAGTCAAAGCTGGCTCATGGGACGTCAGAACACACTAGGTAGAGCTGGTTCATGGGACGTCAAAACACATTAGACACAGCATGTTTATGGGGCGTCAGAACACACTAGACACAGCTGGTTCATGGGGCGTCAGAACACTAGTCACAACTGGTTCATGGTCGTCAGAACACACTAAACACAGCTGTTCATTGGGCGTCAGAACATACTAGTCACAGCTGGTGTATGGGGCATCAGAACACACTATACACAGCTGGTTCATGGGGCGTCAGAACACACTAGTCACAGCTGGTGTATGGGGCATCAGAACACACTAGACACAGCTGGTTCATGGGACGTCAGAACACACTAATCACAGCTGATTCATGGGACGTCAGAACACACTAGTCACAGCTGGTTCATGGGACGTCAGAACACACTAGGCACAGCTGGTTCATGGTGCGTCAGAACACACTAGGTACAGCTGGTTCATGGGGCGTCAGAACACACTAGGTACAGCTGGTTAATGGGGCGTCAGAACACTCTAGGTACAGCTGGTTCATGGGGCGTTAGAACACACTAGACACAGCTCGTACATGGGGCGTCAGAACACACTAGGTACAGCTGGTTCATGGGGCGTCAGAACACACTAGACACAGCTGGTACATGGGGCGTCAGAACACACTAGGTACAGCTGGTTCGTGTGGTGTCAGAACACACTAGGAACAGCTGGTTCATGTGGCGTCAGAACACACTATGTACAGATGGTTCATGGGGCATCATAAGACACTATGATGGGGAGCCGGTCGGCTGAGCGGACAGCACACTGGATTTGTGATCCTGTGGTCCTGGGTTCGATCCTAGGCGCCAGCGAGAAACAATGGGCAGAGTTTTTTTCACCCTATGCCCCTGTTACCTAGCAGTAAAATAGGTACCTAGGTGTTAGTCAGCTGTACCAGGCTGCTTCCTGGGGGTGGAGGCCTGGTCGAGGACCGGGCCGCGGGGACACTAAAGCCCCGAAATCATCTCAAGATAACTATGCAGAGCTGTATCATGGGGTATCCGAAAACACTAGGCACAGCTGGTTCGGGGTTCATCAGAACTCACTAGGCACAGCTGGTTCATGGGGCGACAGAACTCATTAGGCACAGCTGGTTCATGTGGTGTAGGGACACATTAGACACAACTGTTTCATGGGGCGTCAGAACACACTAGACACAGCTGATTCATGAGGCGTCAGAACACACTAGGTACAGCTGGTTCATGTGGCGTCAGAACACACTAGCCACAGCTGGTTCATGTGGCGTCAGAACACACTAGGAACAGCTGGTTCATATGGCGCCAGGACACACTAGGCACAGCTGGTTCATGGGAAGTCAGAAAACACTAGGAACAGCTGGTTCATGTGGTGTCAGCACACACTAGGTACAGCTGGTTCATATGGCGTCAGGACACAGTAGGCACAGCTGGTTCATGCGGGGTCAGAACACACTAGGCACAGCTGGTTCATGGGACGTCAGAACACACTAGGCACAGCTGGTTCATGGGACTTCAGAACACACTAGGTACAGCTGGTTCATGGGACGTCAGAACACACTAGACACAGCTGGTTTATGGGGCGTCAGAACACACTAGACACAGCTGGTTCATGGGGCGTGAGAACATACTAGGCACAGCTGGTTCATGGGGAGTCACAACACACTAGATACAGCCGGTTCATGGGCCGTCAGAACACACTAGGCACAGCTGGTTCATGGGACGTTAGAACACACTAGTCACAGCTGGTTCGTGGGGCGTGCAAACACACTAGGCACAGCTGGTTCATGGGGCATCAGAACACACTAGGAACAGCTGGTTCATGGGGCGTCAGAACACCCTAGGCACAGCTTGTTCATGGGGCGTCGGAACACACTAGGCACAGCTGGTTCATGGGGCATCAGAACACACTAGGCACAGCTGGTTTCTGTGGCGCTAGAACACACTAGGCACAGCTGGTTCGTGTGGCGTCAGAACACACTAGGCACAGCTGGTTCATGGGACTTCAGAAGACACTAGTCACAGCTGGTTCATGGAACGTCAGAACACACTAGGCACAGCTGGTTTCTGTCGCGCCAGAACACACTAGGAACAGCTGGTTCATATGGCGCCAGGACACACTAGGCACAGCTGGTTCATGAGACGTCAGAACACACTAGACACAGCTGGTTCTTGGGGCGTCAAAGCACACTAGTCACAACTGGTGTGTTTGGCGTCAGCACACACTAATCACAGCTGGTTCATGGGACGTCAGAACACACTAAGCACAGCTGGTTCATGGGGCGTCAGAACACACTAGGTAAAGCTGGTACATGGGACGTCAGAACACACTAGGCACTGCTGGTTCATGGGACGTCAAAACACACTAGACACAGCTGGTTCTTGGGGCGTCAAAACACACTAGGCACAGCTGGTTCATGGGGCATCAGAACACACTAGGCACAGCTGGTTCATGGGGCGTCAGAACACATTAGGCACAGCTGGTTTCTGTGGCGCCAGAACACACTAGGCACAGCTGGGTCATGGGGCATCAGCACACACTAGGCACAGCTAGTTCATAGGGCGTCAGAACACACTAGGTTCAACTGGTTCATGGGACTTCAGAACACACTAGTCACAGCTGGTTCATAGGACGTCAGAACACACTTGGTACAGCTGGTTCTTGGGACGTCAAAACACACTAGACACAGCTGGTTTATGGGGCGTCAGAACACACTAGACACAGCTGGTTCATGGGGCGTCAGAACACACTAGTCTCAGCTGGTTCATGGGGCGTCAGAACACACTAGACACAGCTGGTTCATGGGGCGTCAGAACACACTAGTCACAGCTGATGTATGGGGCATCAGAACAGACTAGCCACAGCTGGTTCATGGGACGTCAGAACACACTAGGTACAGCTGGTTCATGGGACGTCAGAACACACTAATCACAGCTGGTTCATTTGGTGTCAGAACACACTAGACACAGCAGGTTCATGGGGCGTCATTACACACTAGGCACAGCTGGTTCATTTGGCGTCAGAACACACTAGACACAGCTGGTTCATGGGACGTCAGAACACTTTAGGCCCAGATGGTTCATGGGGCGTCAGAACACACTAGGCACATCTGGTTCATATGGCGTCACAACACACTAGGTACAGCTGGTTCATGGGGCGTCAGAACACACTAGGTACAGCTGGTTCATGGGGCGTCCGAACACACTAGGCACAGCTGGTTCATGGGGCATCATAAGACACTATGATGGGGAGCCGGTCGGCCGAGCGGACAGCACTCTGGATTTGTGATCCTGTGGTCCTGGGTTCGATCCCAGGCGCCGGCGAGAAACAATGGGCAGAGTTTCTTTCACCCAATGCCCCTGTTACCTGGCTGTAAAATAGGTACCTAGGTGTTAGTCAGCTGTCACGGGCTGCTTCCTGGGGGTGGAGGCCTGGTCAAGGACCTGGCCGCGGTGACACTAAAGCCCCGAAATCATCTCAAGATAACAATGCAGAGCTGGATCATGGGGTATCCGAACACACTAGGCACAGCTGGTCCGTGGTTCATCAGAACACACTATGCACATCTGGTTCGTGGTTCATCAGAACTCACTAGGCACAGCTGGTTTATGGGGCAACAGAACTCACTAGGCACAGCTGGTTCATGGGGCGTCAGAACACACTAGACACAGCTGATTCATGAGGCGTCAGAACACACTAGGTACAGCTGGTTCATGGAGCGTCAGAACACAACTAGGCACAGCTGGTTCATGTAGTGTAGGGACACATTAGACACAGCTGGTTCATGGTGCGTCAGAACACACTAGACACAGCTGATTCATGAGGCGTCAGAACACACTAGGTACAGCTGGTTCATGGAGCGTCAGAACACACTAGGCACAGCTGGTTCATGTAGTGTAGGGACACATTAGACACAGCTGGTTCATGGTGCGTCAGAACACACTAGACACAGCTGGTTCATGAGGCGTCAGAACACACTAGGCACAGCTGGTTCATGAGGCGTCAGAACTCACTAGGCACAGCTGGTTCATGTAGTGTAGGGACACATTAGACACAGCTGGTTCATGGTGCGTCAGAACACACTAGACACAGCTAATTCATATGGCGTCAGAACACACTAGGTACAGCTGGTTCATATGGCATCAGTACACACTAGGAACAGCTGGTTCATGGGTAGTCAGAAAACACTAGGCACAGCTGGTTCATATGGCGTCAGGACACACTAGGCACAGCTGGTTCATGGGGCGTCAAAACACACCAGGTACAGCTGGTTCATATGGCATCAGATCACACTAGGCACAGCTGGTTCATGTTTCGCAGAACTAAGCACAACCGGTTCATGTGGCGTCAGAACACACTAGGGACAGCTGGTTCATTTGGACGTCAGAACACACTAGGCACAGCTGGTTCATGGGACGTCAGCACATACTAGGATCACCTGGTCCATGGGGAGTCAGTACAGACTAGTCACAGCTGGTTCATGGGACATCAGAACACACTAGGCACAGCTGGTTCATGGGGTGTTAGAACACACTAGGCACAGCTGGTTCATGGAGCGTCAGAACACACTAGGCACAGCTGGTTCATGGGGCGTCAGAACACACTAGACACAGCTGGTTCTTGGGGCGTCAAAACACACTAGGTACTGCTGGTTCATGGGGCGTCAGAACACACTAGGTACAGCTGGTTCATGGGGCGTCAGAACACACTAGGAACTGCTGGTTCATGGGACGTCAGAACACACTAAGTACAGCTGGTTCATGGGGCATCAGAACACACTAGACACAGCTGGTTCTTGGGGCGTCAGAACACACTAGACACAGCTGGTTCTTGGGGCGTCAAAACACACTAGGTACAGCTGGTTAATGGGGCGTCAGAACACACTAGGTACTGCTGGTTCATGGGGCGTCAAACACACTAGGTACTGCTGGTTCATGGGGCGTCAGAACACACTAGGAACAGCTGGTTCATGGGGCGTCAGAACACACTAGGTACAGCTGGTTCAAATGGCGCCAGGACACACTAGGCACAGCTGGTTCATGGGGCATCAGAACACACTAGGTACAGCTGGTTCATATAGCGTCAGGACACACTAGGCACAGCTGGTTCATAGGGAGCCAGAAAACACTAGGAACAGCTGGGTTATGTGGGTCAAAACACACCAGGCACAGCTGGTTCATATGGCATCAGATCACACTAGGCACAGCTGGTTCATGTGGCGCAGAACAAATTAAGCACAACCGGTTCATGTGGCGTCAGAACACACAAGGGACAGCTGGTTCATGGGCCGTCAGAACACACTAGGCGCAGCTGGTTCATGGGACGTTAGAACATACTAGGCACAGCTGGTCCATTAGGAGTCAGTACAGACTAGTCACAGCCGGTTCATGGGGAGTCAGAACACACTAGGTTCAGCCGGTTCATAGGACGTCAGAACACACACTAGGCCCAGATGGTTCATGGGACGTCAGAACACACTAGTCACAGCTGGTTCATGGGACGTCAGAACACACTAGGTAGAGCTGGTTCATGGGACGTCAAAACACACTAGACACAGCTGGTTTATGGGGCGTCAGAACACACAAATCACAGCTGGTTCATGGGGCGTCAGAACACACTAAACACAGTTGGTTCATTGGGCGTCAGAACACTCCAGTCACAGCTGGTGTATGGGGCATCAGAACACACTAGACACAGCTGGTTCATAGGACGTCAGAACACACTAGGTACAGCTGGTTCATGGGACGTCAGAACACACTAATCACAGCTGGTTCATAAGACGTCAGAACACACTAGTCACAGCTGGTTCATGGGACGTCAGAACACATTAGGCACAGCTGGTTCATGGTGCGTCAGAACACACTAGGTACAGCTGGTTCATGGGGCGACAGAACACAAGAGGTACAGCTGGTTCATGGGGCGTCAGAACACATAAGGTACAGCTGGTTCATGGGGCGTCAGAACACACTAGGAACTGCTGGTTCATGGGGCGTCAGAACACACTAAGTACAGCTGGTTCATGGGGCATCAGAACACACTAGACACAGCTGGTTCTTGGGGCGTCAGAACACACTAGACACAGCTGGTTCTTGGGGCGTCAAAACACACTAGGTACAGCTGGTTCATGGGGCGTCAGAACACACTAGGTACTGCTGGTTCATGGGGCGTCAGAACACAAGAGGTACAGCTGGTTCATGGGGCGTCAGAACACTCTAGGTACAGCTTGTTCATGGGGCGTCAGAACACACTAGACACAGCTCGTACATGGGGCGTCAGAACACACTAGGTACAGCTGGTTCATGGGGCGTCAGAACACACTAGACACAGCTTGTTCATGGTGCGTCAGAACACACTAGACACAGATGATTCATGAGGCGTCAGAACACACTAGGTACAGCTGCTTCATGGGGCGTCAGAACACACTAGCCACAGCTGGTTCATATGGCGTCAGAACACACTAGGTACAGCTGGTTCATATGGCATCAGTACTCACTATGAACAGCTGGTTCATGGGTAGTCAGAAAACAATAAGAACAGCTGGTTCATGTGGCGTCAGGACACACTAGGCACAGCTGGTTCATATGGCGTCAGGACACACTAGGCACAGCTGGTTCATGGGGCGTCAAAACACACCAGGCACAGCTGGTTCATATGGCATCAGATCACACTAGGCTCAGCTGGTTCATGTTTCGCAGAGTAAACTAAGCACAACCGGTTCATGTGGCGTCAGAACACACTAGGGACAGCTGGTTCATTTGGACGTCAGAACACACTAGGCACAGCTGGTTCATGGGACGTCAGAACATACTAGGCACACCTGGTCCATGGGGAGTCAGTACAGACTAGTCACAGCTGGTTCATGGGACATCAGAACACACTAGGCACAGCTGGTTCATGGGGAGTCAGAACACACTAGGTACAGCCGGTTCATGGGACGTCAGAACACACTAGGCACAGATGGTTCATGAGACGTCAGAACACACTAATCACAGCTGGTTCATGGGGCGTGCAAACACACTAGGCACAGCTGGTTCATGGGGCGTCAGAACACACTAGGCCCAGCTGGTTCATGGGGCGTCAGAACACACTAGGCACAGCTGGTTCATGGAGCGTCAGAACACACTAGGCACAGCTGGTTCATGGGGCGTCAGAACACACTAGACACAGCTGGTTCTTGGGGCGTCAAAACACACTAGGTACTGCTGGTTCATGGGGCGTCAGAACACACTAGGTACAGCTGGTTCATGGGGCGTCAGAGCACACTAGGTACTGCTGGTTCATGGGGCGTCAGAACACACTAAGTACAGCTGGTTCATGGGGCATCAGAACACACTAGACAAAGCTGGTTCTTGGGGCGTCAGAACACACTAGACACAGCTGGTTCTTGGGGCGTCAAAACACACTAGGTACACCTGGTTCATGGGGCGTCAGAAAACACTAGGTACTGCTGGTTCATGGGGCGTCAAACACACTAGGTACTGCTGGTTCATGGGGCGTCAGAACACACTAGGTACAGCTAGTTCATGGGGCGTCAGAACACACTAGGTACAGCTGGTTCAAATGGCGTCAGGACACACTAGGCACAGCTGGTTCATGGGGCATCAGAACACACTAGGTACAGCTGGTTCATATAGCGTCAGGACACACTAGGCACAGCTGGTTCATGGGGAGTCAGAAAACACAAGGAACAGCTGGTTCATATGGCATCAGATCACACTAGGCACAGCTGGTTCATGTGGCGCAGAACAAATTAAGCACAACCGGCTCATGTGGCGTCAGAACACACTCGGGACAGCTGGTTCATGGGACGTCAGAACACACTAGTCACAGCTGGTTCATGGGACGTCAGAACACACTAGGTAGAGCTGGTTCATGGGACGTCAAAACACACTAGACACAGCTGGTTTATGGGGCGTCTGAACACACTAAACACAGCTGGTTCATTGGGCGTCAGATCACACTAGTCACAGCTGGTGTATGGGGAATCAGAATACACTAGACACAGCTGGTTCATGGGGCGTCAGAACACACTAGTCACAGCTGGTGTATGGGGCATCAGAACACACTAGACACAGCTGATTCATGGGGGGTCAGAACACACTAGGCACAGCTGGTTCATGGGGCGTCAGAACACACTAATCCCAGCTGGTTCATGGGGCGTCAGAACACACTAGTCACAGCTGGTTCATGGGACGTCAGAACACACTAGGCACAGCTGGTTCATGGTGCGTCAGAACACACTAGGTACAGCTGGTTCATGGGGCGTCAGAACACACTAGGAACAGCTGGTTCATGGGGCGTCAGAACACTCTAGGTACATCTGGTTCATGGGGCGTCAGAACACACTAGACACAGCTCGTACATGGGGCGTCAGAACACACTAGGTACAGCTGGTTCATGGGGCGTCATAACACACTAGACACAGCTGGTACATGGGGCCTCAGAACACACTAGGTACAGTTGGTTCATGGGACGTCAGAACACACTAGACACAGCTGGTTCATGGGGCGTCCGAACACACTAGGCACAGCTGGTTCATGGGGCATCATAAGACACTATGATGGGGAGCCGGTCGGCCGAGCTGACAGCACACTGGATTTGTGATCCTGTGGTCCTGGGTTCAATCCTAGGGGCCGGCGAGAAACAATGGGCAGAGTTTCTTTCACCCTATTCCCCTGTTACCTAGCTGTAAAATAGGTACCTAGGTGTTAGTCAGCTGTCACGGGCTGCTTCCTGGGGGTGGAGGCCTGGTCGAGGACCGGGCCGAGGGGACACTAAAGCCCCGAAATCATCTCAAGATAACTATGCAGAGCTGTATCATGGAGTATCCGAATACACTAGGCACAGCTGGTTCGGGGTTCATCAGAACTCACTAAGCACAGCTGGTTCATGGGGCGACAGAACTCACTAGGCACAGCTGGTTCGTGTGGTGTAGGGACACATTAGACACAACTGGTTCATGGGGCGTCAGAACATACTAGACACAGCTGATTCATGAGGCGTCAGAACACACTAGGTACAGCTGGTTCATGGGGCGTCAGAACACACTAGCCACAGCTGGTTCATGTGGCGTCAGAACACACTAGATACAGCTGGTTCATATGGCGTCAGAACACACTAGATACAGCTGGTTCATGGGAAGTCAGAAAACACTAGGAACAGCTGGTTCATGTGGTGTCAGCACACACTAATCACAGCTGGTTCATGGGGCGTCAGAACACACTAAACACAGTTGGTTCATTGGGCGTCAGAACACACTAGTCACAGCTGGTGTATGGGGCATCAGAACACACTAGACACAGCTGGTTCATGGGGTGTCAGAACACTCCAGTCACAGCTGGTGTATGGGGCATCAGAACACACTAGACACAGCTGGTTCATGGGACGTCAGAACACACTAGGTACAGCTGGTTCATGGGACGTCAGAACACACAAATCACAGCTGGTTCATAAGACGTCAGAACACACTAGTCACAGCTGGTTCATGGGACGTCAGAACACATTAGGCACAGCTGGTTCATGGTGCGTCAGAACACACTAGGTACAGCTGGTTCATGGGGCGTCAGAACACAAGAGGCACAGCTGGTTCATGGGGCGTCAGAACACATTAGGTACAGCTGGTTCATGGGGCGTCAGAACACACTAGGAACTGCTGGTTCATGGGGCGTCAGAACACACTAAGTACAGCTGGTTCATGGGGCATCAGAACACACTAGACACTGCTGGTTCTTGGGGCGACAGAACACACTAGACACAGCTGGTTCTTGGGGCGTCAAAACACACTAGGTACAGCTGGTTCATGGGGCGTCAGAACACACTAGGTACTGATGGTTCATGGGGCGTCAGAACAAAAGAGGTACAGCTGGTTCATGGGGCGTCAGAACACTCTAGGTACAGCTTGTTCATGGGGCGTCAGAACACACTAGACACAGCTCGTACATGGGGCGTCAGAACACACTAGGTACAGCTGGTTCATGGGGCGTCAGAACACACTAGACACAGCTTGTTCATGGTGCGTCAGAACACACTAGACACAGATGATTCATGAGGCGTCAGAACACACTAGGTACAGCTGCTTCATGGGGCGTCAGAACACACTAGCCACAGCTGGTTCATATGGCGTCAGAACACACTAGGTACAGCTGGTTCATATGGTATCAGTACACACTAGGAACAGCTGGTTCATGGGTAGTCAGAAAACACTAGTAACAGCTGGTTCATGTGGCGTCAGGACACACTAGGCACAGCTGGTTCATATGGCGTCAGGACACACTAGGCACAGCTGGTTCATGGGGCGTCAAAATACACCAGGCACAGCTGGTTCATATGGCATCAGATCACACTTGGCACAGCTGGTTCATGTTTCGCAGAACAAACTAAGCACAACCGGTTCATGTGACGTCAGAACACACTAGGGACAGCTGGTTCATTTGGACGTCAGAACACACTAGGCACAGCTGGTTCATGGGACGTCAGAACATACTAGGAACACCTGGTCCATGGAGAGTCAGTGTGGGAACCGACCTGTGAGATTTATATTTATTTGATTTATATGAATTTATATTTACGTTAATTTATATACTTCGATAGCAATTTGTATAATGATAAGTGGACTGTATTTCTGCAATAATCTCATAATCTCACAAATCGATCCTCTACACATTAGGGGGGGGTTATTAAATTAATATATATGCAGCCAATCAAACTACAGTAATAGCTACATACATTGATGAGGTTCCTTATCTTATAGTACAGCAGGTTAGTCCACCAGGTATAACTAGGGTGTAGACACCAAATTATCCTCTTTGAGGTAGCTTCCATATCACCCAGTAACTGGTGCACAAATCTTGCATCCTCGTCTTGACCTGTCAAAAGTGCGCTAGCTGTGAAGCCAGAATCCTATATATGACAAGCTATATCAGAGAAAACACTATACAGTACATGGAACATGAAGACCTGGCTTAATTACCTTTAGTTTGAGGCGATTTCGCGATCTAACCGGGTCACCCTATATCCTGACATTAATGGCCATAAATGAATGATAAACGGGTTTCGGATAGACTTAACTTGAATTGTAGACATCGTGTTGGAGATGGTACCTTTGGTTTCCATAACACTACGTCCAAGTAAAATTAACAGGAGCCGAATTTGCTCCCGTGTGAGCCTCTGGTCTAGTATAAACAATGGCTGTTTAACACTCCATATTATTGACGTTACTGGCCGACATTGTCCAGAATGATAGGAGCCGAATTTGCTCCACACGTCTCGGAGGTGACACAACAATGGCTGCCCTCCTTCCCCCCTCTCGCCTGGCCTACTTTGTCCAGATTTCAGAAAGTGATAGAAGGGTCACATTTACTCTACTTTAATATTGATAATTAAGTTAATTTATATAAGATGTTTTATGATGGTAAAGTCCAAAGACTAATGTATTTAAGAATAATTCCCAGCAGAATAGCTGGTGAATTATAATAGTATGTGGTGATGATATCCCGTTTTCTTTAGACGGTAATTCCACTACAAGTTACGTTTTCTATGGGTAACTTGTTGGTAATACAGCAGCACTTATTATCTGTCTGTATATTATTAAATGGTGTCGGATTTTCCGACAGTCAGTACAGACTAGTCACAGCTGGTTTATGGGACATCAGAACACACTAGGCACAGCTGGTTCATGGGGAGTCAGAAAACCCTAGGTACAGCCGGTTCATGGGATGTCAGAACACACTAGGCACAGATGGTTCATGGGACGTCAGAACACACTAGTCACAGCTGGTTCATGGGGCGTGCAAACACACTAGGCACAGCTGGTTCATGGGGCGTCAGAACACACTAGGCACAGCTGGTTCATGGGGGGTCAGAACACACTAGGCACAGCTGGTTCATGGGGTGTCAGAACACACTCTAGTCACAGCTGGTTCATGGTGCGTTAGAACACTAGTCACAGCTGGTTCATGGTGCGTTAGAACACTAGGCACAGCTGGTTCATGGTGCGTCAGAAGACACTAGGCACAGCTGGTTCATGGGGCGTCAGAACACACTAGACACAGCTGGTTCATGGGGCGTCAGGATGCACTAGACACAGCTCGTACAAGGGGCGTCAGAACACACTAGGTACAGCTGGTTCATGGGGCCTCAGAACACACTAGGCACAGCTGGTTCATGGGGCGTCAGAACACACTAGCCACAGCTGGTTCATGTGGCGTCAAAACACACTAAGAACAGCTGGTTCATGTGGCGTCAGAACACACTAGGTACAGCTTGTTCGTGGTTCATCAGAACTCACTAGGCACAGCTGGTTCATAGGGCGACAGAAGTCACTAGGCACAGCTGGTTCATGTGGTGTAGGGACACATTAGACACAAGTGGTTCATGGGGCATCAAAACACACTAGGCACAGCTGGTTCATGGGGCGTCAGAACACACTAGGCACAGCTGGTTCGTGTGGCGTCAGAACACACTAGGAACAGCTGGTTCATGTGGCGTCAGAACACACTATGTACAGATGGTTTATGGGGCATCAGAACAAACTAAGTACAACCGGTTCACGGGGAGTCAGACCACACTAGGCACAGCTGGTTCATGGGGAGTCAGAACACACTAGGCACAACCGGTTCGTGTGGCGTCAGAACACACTTGGCACAGCTGGTTCATGTGGCGTCAGAACACACTAGGGACAGCTGGTTCAGGGGACGTCCGAACACACTAGGCACAGCTGGCTCAAGGGACGTCAGGACACACTAGGCACAGCTGATCTTTGGGACGTCAGAAGACACTAGTCACAGCTGGTTCATTGGGCCTGCAAACACACTAGACACAGCTAGTTCATGGGGGCGTCAGAACACACTAGGCACAGCTGGTTCATGGTTCGTCAAAACACACTAGGCACATCTGGTTCATGAGCATCAGAACACACTAGGCACAGCTGGTTTCTGTGGCACCAGAACACATTAGGCACAGCTGGTTCATGGCGCATCAGATCACACTAGGCACAGCTGGTTTCTGCGGCGCCAGAACACACTAGTCACAGGTGGTTCATGGAGCGTCAGCACACACTAGGCACAGCTGGTTCATGGTGCGTCAGAACACACTAGGTACAGGTGGTTCATGAACCGTCAGAACACACTAGACACAGCTGCTTTATGGGGTGTCAGAACACACTAGACACAGCTGGTTCATGGGGCGTCAGAACACACTAGTCACAGCTGGTTCATGGGGCGTCAGAACACACTGGACACAGCTGGTTCATGGGATGTCAGAAGACACTAGTCACAGCTGGTGTATGGGTCATCAGAACACACTAGACACAAATGGTTCATGGGACGTCAGAACACACAAGGTACAGCTGGTTCATGGGACGTCAGAACACACGAATAACAGCTGGTTCATGTGGCATCAGAACACACTAGACACAGCTGGTTCATGGGCCGTCAGAACACACTAGTCACACCTGGTTCATGGTGCGTCAAAACACACTAGGCACAGCTGGTTCATGGGGCTTCAGAACACACTGGGTTCAGCTGGTTCGTTGGACTTCAGAACACACTAGTCACAGATGTTTCATGGAGCGGCAGCACACACTAGGAACAGCTGGTTCATGGGGCGTTAGAACACACTTGGCACAGCTGGTTCATGGGACGTCAGAACACGCTAGGCACAGCTGATTCATAGGACGTCAGAACACACTAGGTCTAGCTGGGTCATGGGATGTCAGAACACACTAATCACAGCTGGTTCATGTGGCGTCAGAACACACTAGACACATCTGGTTCATGGGACGTCAGAACACACTAGTCACAGCTGGATCATAGTGCGTCAGAACACACTAGGCACAGCTGGTTCATGGTGCGTCAGAACACACTAGGCACAGCTGGGTCATGGGGCGCCAAAACACACTAGGCACAGCTGGTTCATTTGGCGTCAGAACACACTAGGCAGCTGGTTCATGGGGCATCAGAACATACTAGGCACAGATTGTTCATATGGCGTCAGAACACACTAGGCACAGCGGGTTCATGGGACGTCAGAATACACTAGGCACCGCTGGTTCATGGAGCGTCAAAACACACTACGCACAGCTAGTTCATATGGCCTCAGAACACACTAGGGACAGCTGGTTCATGAGACGTCAGAATACACTAGGCACAGCTGGTTCATGGGACATCAGAACACACTAGGTACAGCTGGTTCATGGGGCGTTAGAACACACTTGGCACAGCTGGTTCATGGAACGTCAGAACACACTAGGCACAGCTGGTTCGTAGGGCGTCAGAACACACATTAGACACAGCTGGTTCATGGGGCGTCAGAACACACTAGGCACAGCTGGTTCATGGGGCGTCAGAACACACTAGGCACAGCTTGTTCATAGGCCTCGGAACACACTAGGCACAGCTGGTTCATGGGGCATCAGAACACACTAGGCACAGCTGGTTAATGTGGCGTCAGAACACACTAGGCACAGCTGGTTCGTGGGACTTCAGAACACACTAGGCACAGCTGGTTCATGGAACGCCAGAACACACTAGGCACAGCTGGTTCATGGGGCGTCAGAAGACACTAGTCATAGCTGGATCATGGGGTATCCGAACACACTAGGCACAGCTGGTCCGTGGTTCATCAGAACACACTAGGCACAGCTGCTTCATGGTTCATCAGAACTCACTAGGCACAGGTGGTTCATGGGACGACAGAACTCACTAGGCACAGCTGGTTCATGTGGTGTAGGAACACATTAGACACAGCTGGTTCATGGGGCTTCAGAACACACTAGGAACAGCTGCTTCATATGGCATCAGACCACACTAGGCACAGCTGGTTCATGTAGCGTCAGAACAAATTAAACACAACCGGTTCTCGGGCCGTCAGAACACACTAGGCACAACCGTTTCATGTGGCGTCAGAACACACTACGGACAGCTGATTCATGGGATGTCAGAACACACTAGGCACAGCAGGTTCATAGGACGTCAGAACATACTAGGCAAAGCTGGTCCATGAAGAGTCAGTACACACTAGTCACAGCTGGTTCAATGGACATCAGAACACACTAGGCACAGATGATTCATGGGGAGTCAGAACACACTAGGTACAGCCGGTTAATGGGGCGTCAGAACACACTAGGTACAGCCGGTTAATGGGACGTCAGAACACACTAGTCACACCTGGATCATGGGGCGTGCAAACACACTAGGCACAGCTGGTTCATGGGGTGTGCAAACACACTAGGCACAGCTGGTTCATGGGGCGTCAGAACACACTAGGCACAGCTGGTTCATGGGGCGTCAGAACACACTAGGCACAGCAGGTTCATGGGGCATCAGAACACACTAGGCACAGCTGGTTCATGGGGCATCAGAACACAATAGGCACAGCTGGTTGATGGGACGTCAGAACACACTAATCACAGCTGGTTCATGTGGCGTCATAACACACTAGGCACAGCTGGTTCATGGGACGTCAGAACACACTAGGCACAGCTGATTCATGGGACTTCAGAACACACTAGGTACTGCTGGTTCATGGGACGTCAGAACATACTAGGCACAGCTGGTTCATGGGGAGTCACAACACACTAGATACAGCCGGTTCATGGGACGTCAGAACACACTAGGCACAGCTGGTTCATGGTACGTTAGAACACACTAGACACAGCTGGTTCATGGGGCGTGCAAACACACTAGGCACAGCTGGTTCATGGGGCATCAGAACACACTAGGCACAGCTGGTTCATGGGGCGTCAGAACACACTAGGCACAGCTTGTTCATAGGCCTCGGAACACACTAGGCACAGCTGGTTCATGGGGCATCAGAACACACTAGGCACAGCTGGTTAATGTGGCGTCAGAACACACTAGGCACAGCTGGTTCGTGGGACTTCAGAACACACTAGGCACAGCTGGTTCATGGAACGCCAGAATACACTAGGCACAGCTGGTTTCTGTCGCGCCAGAACACACTAGGTACAGCTGGTTCATGGGACGTCAGAACACACTAGACACAGCTAGTTCTTGGGGCGTCAAAACACACTAGTCACAACTGGTTCGTTTTGCGTCAGAACACACTAGGTACAGCTGGTTTATGGGGCGTCAGAACACACTAATCACAGCTGGTTCATGGGACGTCAGAACACACTAAGCACAGCTGGTTCATGGGACGTCAGAACACACTAATCACAGCTGGTTCATGGGACGTCAGAACACACTAAGCACAGCTGGTTCATGGGGCGTCAGAACACACTAGGTACAGCTGGTTTATAGGGCGTCAGAACGCACTAGACACAGCTGGTCCAGGGGCGTCAGAACACATTAGGCACAGCTGGTTCATGGGGCGTTAGAACACACTAGGCACAGCTGGTTCATGATGCACAGAACAAATTAAGCACAACCGGTTCAAGGGACGTCAGCACACACTAGTCAAAGCTGGCTCATGGGACGTCAGAACACACTAGGTAGAGCTGGTTCATGGGACGTCAAAACACATTAGACACAGCATGTTTATGGGGCGTCAGAACACACTAGACACAGCTGGTTCATTGGGAGTCAGAACACACTAAACACAGCTGGTTCATTGGGCGTCAGAACATACTAGTCACAGCTGGTGTATGGGGCATCAGAACACACTATACACATCTGGTTCATGGGGCGTCAGAACACACTAAACACAGCTGGTTCATTGGGCGTCAGAACATACTAGTCACAGCTGGTGTAGGGGGCATCAGAACACACTATACACATCTGGTTCATGGGGCGTCAGAACACACTAGTCACAGCTGGTGTATGGGGCATCAGAACACACTAGACACAGCTGGTTCATGGGACGTCAGAACACACTAATCACAGCTGATTCATGGGACGTCAGAACACACTAGTCACAGCTGGTTCATGGGACGTCAGAACACACTAGGCACAGCTGGTTCATGGTGCGTCAGAACACACTAGGTACAGCTGGTTCATGGGGCGTCAGAACACACTAGGTACAGCTGGTTAATGGGGCGTCAGAACACTCTAGGTACAGCTGGTTCATGGGGCATTAGAACACACTAGACACAGCTCGTACATGGGGCGTCAGAACACACTAGACACAGCTGGTACATGGAGCGTCAGAACACACTAGGTACAGCTGGTTCGTGTGGTGTCAGAACACACTAGGAACAGCTGGTTCATGTGGCGTCAGAACACACTATGTACAGATGGTTCATGCGGCATCATAAGACACTATGATGGGGAGCCGGTCGGCTGAGCAGACAGCACACTGGATTTGTGATCCTGTGGTCCTGGGTTCGATCCTAGGCGCCAGCGAGAAACAATGGGCAGAGTTTTTTTCACCCTATGCCCCTGTTACCTAGCAGTAAAATAGGTACCTACGTGTTAGTCAGCTGTACCAGGCTGCTTCCTGGGGGTGGAGGCCTGGTCGAGGACCGGGCCGCGGGGACACTAAAGCCCCGAAATCATCTCAAGATAACTATGCAGAGCTGTATCATGGGGTATCCGAACACACTAGGCACAGCTGGTTCGGGGTTCATCAGAACTCACTAGGCACAGCTGGTTCATGGGGCGACAGAACTCATTAGGCACAGCTGGTTCATGTGGTGTAGGGACACATTAGACACAACTGTTTCATGGGGCGTCAGAACACACTAGACACAGCTGATTCATGAGGCGTCAGAACACACTAGGTACAGCTGGTTCATGTGGCGTCAGAACACACTAGCCACAGCTGGTTCATGTGGCGTCAGAACACACTAGGAACAGCTGGTTCATATGGCGCCAGGACACACTAGGCACAGCTGGTTCATGGGAAGTCAGAAAACACTAGGAACAGCTGGTTCATGTGGTGTCATAACACACTAGGTACAGCTGGTTCATATGGCGTCAGGACACAGTAGGCACAGCTGGTTCATGCGGGGTCAGAACACACTAGGCACAGCTGGTTCATGGGACGTCAGAACACACTAGGCACAGCTGGTTCATGGGACTTCAGAACACACTAGGTACAGCTGGTTCATGGGACGTCAGAACACACTAGACACAGCTGGTTTATGGGGCGTCAGAACACACTAGACACAGCTGGTTCATGGGGCGTGAGAACATACTAGGCACAGCTGGTTCATGGGGAGTCACAACACACTAGATACAGCCGGTTCATGGGCCGTCAGAACACACTAGGCACAGCTGGTTCATGGGACGTTAGAACACACTAGTCACAGCTGGTTCGTGGGGCGTGCAAACACAACAGGCACAGCTGGTTCATGGGGCATCAGAACACACTAGGAACAGCTGGTTCATGGGGCGTCAGAACACCCTAGGCACAGCTTGTTCATGCGGCGTCGGAACACACTAGGCACAGCTGGTTCATGGGGCATCAGAACACACTAGGCACAGCTGGTTTCTGTGGCGCTAGAACACACTAGGCACAGCTGGTTCATGTGGCGTCAGAACACACTAGGCACAGCTGGTTCATGGGACTTCAGAAGACACTAGTCACAGCTGGTTAATGGAACGTCAGAACACACTAGGCACAGCTGGTTTCTGTCGCGCCAGAACACACTAGGAACAGCTGGTTCATATGGCGCCAGGACACACTAGGCACAGCTGGTTCATGGGACGTCAGAACACACTAGACACAGCTGGTTCTTGGGGCGTCAAAGCACACTAGTCACAACTGGTGTGTTTGGCGTCAGAACACACTAATCACAGCTGGTTCATGGGACGTCAGAACACACTAAGCACAGCTGGTTCATGGGGCGTCAGAACACAATGGGTAAAGTTGGTTCATGGGGCGTCAGAACACACTAGGTACTACCGGTACATGGGACGTCAGAACACACTAGGCACTGCTGGTTCATGGGACGTCAGAACACACTAGACACAGCTGGTTCTTGGGGCATCAAAACACACTAGGCACAGCTGGTTCATGTGGCATCAGAACACACTAGGCACAGCTGGTTCATGGGGCGTCAGAACACATTAGGCACAGCTGGTTTATGTGGCGCCAGAACATACTAGGCACAGCTGGGTCATGGGGCATGAGAACACACTAGGCACAGCTAGTTCATAGGGCGTCAGAACACACTAGGTTCAGCTGGTTCATGGGACTTCAGAACACACTAGTCACAGCTGGTTCATAGGACGTCAGAACACACTAGGTACAGCTGGTTCATGGGACGTCAAAACACACTAGACACAGCTGGTTTATGGGGCGTCAGAACACACTAGACACAGCTGGTTCATGGGGCGTCAGAACACACTAGTCTCAGCTGGTTCATGGGGCGTCAGAACACACTAGACACAGCTGGTTCATGGGGCGTCAGAACACACTAGTCACAGCTGATGTATGGGGCATCAGAACAGACTAGCCACAGCTGGTTCATGGGACGTCAGAACACACTAGGTACAGCTGGTTCATGGGACGTCAGAACACACTAATCACAGCTGGTTCATTTGGTGTCAGAACACACTAGACACAGCAGGTTCATGGGGCGTCATTACACACTAGGCACAGCTGGTTCATTTGGCGTCAGAACACACTAGACACAGCTGGTTCATGGGACGTCAGAACACACTAGGCCCAGATGGTTCATGGGGCGTCAGAACACACTAGGCACAGCTGGTTCATGGGGCGTCAGAACACACTAGGCACATCTGGTTCATGGGGCGTCAGAACACACTAGGTACAGCTGGTTCATGGGGCGTCAGAACACACTAGGTACAGCTGGTTCATGGGGCGTCCGAACACACTAGGCACAGCTGGTTCATGGGGCATCATAAGACACTATGATGGGGAGCCGGTCGGCCGAGCGGACAGCACTCTGGATTTGTGATCCTGTGGTCCTGGGTTCGATCCCAGGCGCCGGCGAGAAACAATGGGCAGAGTTTCTTTCACCCTATGCCCCTGTTACCTGGCTGTAAAATAGGTACCTAGGTGTTAGTCAGCTGTCACGGGCTGCTTCCTGGGGGTGGAGGCCTGGTCAAGGACCGGGCCGCGGTGACACTAAAGCCCCGAAATCATCTCAAGATAACAATGCAGAGCTGGATCATGGGGTATCATAACACACTAGGCACAGCTGGTCCGTGGTTCATCAGAACACACTATGCACATCTGGTTCGTGGTTCATCAGAACTCACTAGGCACAGCTGGTTTATGGGGCAACAGAACTCACTAGGCACAGCTGGTTCATGGGGCGTCAGAACACACACGACACAGCTGATTCATGAGGCGTCAGAACACACTAGGTACAGCTGGTTCATGGAGCGTCAGAACACACTAGGCACAGCTGGTTCATGTAGTGTAGGGACACATTAGACACAGCTGGTTCATGGTGCGTCAGAACACACTAGACACAGCTGATTCATGAGGCGTCAGAACACACTAGGTACAGCTGGTTCATGGAGCGTCAGAACTCACTAGGCACAGCTGGTTCATGTAGTGTAGGGACACATTAGACACAGCTGGTTCATGGGGCGTCAGAACACACACGACACAGCTGATTCATGAGGCGTCAGAACACACTAGGTACAGCTGGTTCATGGAGCGTCAGAACACACTAGGCACAGCTGGTTCATGTAGTGTAGGGACACATTAGACACAGCTGGTTCATGGTGCGTCAGAACACACTAGACACAGCTGATTCATGAGGCGTCAGAACACACTAGGTACAGCTGGTTCATGGAGCGTCAGAACTCACTAGGCACAGCTGGTTCATGTAGTGTAGGGACACATTAGACACAGCTGGTTCATGGTGCGTCAGAACACACTAGACACAGCTGGTTCATGAGGCGTCAGAACACACTAGGCACAGCTGGTTCATGAGGCGTCAGAACTCACTAGGCACAGCTGGTTCATGTAGTGTAGGGACACATTAGACACAGCTGGTTCATGGTGCGTCAGAACACACTAGACACAGCTAATTCATATGGCGTCAGAACACACTAGGTACAGCTGCTTCATATGGCATCAGTACACACTAGGAACAGCTGGTTCATGGGTAGTCAGAAAACACTAGGAACAGCTGGTTCATGTGGCGTCAGGACACACTAGGCACAGCTGGTTCATATGGCGTCAGGACACACTAGGCACAGCTGGTTCATGGGGCGTCAAAACACACCAGGTACAGCTGGTTCATATGGCATCAGATCACACTAGGCACAGCTGGTTCATGTTTCGCAGAACTAAGCACAACCGGTTCATGTGGCGTCAGAACTCACTAGGGACAGCTGGTTCATTTGGACGTCAGAACACACTAGTCACAGCTGGTTCATGGGACGTCAGAACATACTAGGCACACCTGGTCCATGGGGAGTCAGTACAGACTAGTCACAGCTGTTTCATGGGACATCAGAACACACTAGGCACAGCTGGTTCATGGGGAGTCAGAACACAGTAGGTACAGCCGGTTCATGGGACGTCAGAACACATTAGGCACAGATGGTTCATGGGACGTCAGAACACGCTAGTCACAGCTGGTTCATGGGGCGTGCAAACACACTAGGCACAGCTGGTTCATGGGGCGTCAGAACACACTAGGCACAGCTGGTTCATGGGAGGTCAGAACACACTAGGCACAGCTGGTTCATGGGGCGTCAGAACACACTAGGCACAGCTGGTTCATGGGGTGTCAGAACACACTAGGCACAGCTAGTTCATGGAGCGACAGAACACACTAGGCACAGCTGGTTCATGGGGCGTCAGAACACACTAGCCACAGCTGGTTCTTGGGGCGTCAAAACACACTAGGTACAGCTGGTTCATGGGGCGTCAGAACACACTAGGAACTGCTGGTTCATGGGGCGTCAGAACACACTAAGTACAGCTGGTTCATGGGGCATCAGAACACACTAGACACAGCTGGTTCTTGGGGCGTCAGAACACACTAGACACAGCTGGTTCTTGGGGCGTCAAAACACACTAGGCACAGCTGGTTCATGGGGCGTCAGAACACACTAGCCACAGCTGGTTCATGGGGCGTCAGAACACACTAGGTACAGCTGGTTCATGGGGCGTCAGAACACACTAGGAACTGCTGGTTCATGGGGCGTCAGAACACACTAAGTACAGCTGGTTCATGGGGCATCAGAACACACTAGACACAGCTGGTTCTTGGGGCGTCAGAACACACTAGACACAGCTGGTTCTTGGGGCGTCAAAACACACTAGGTACAGCTGGTTAATGGGGCGTCAGAACACACTAGGTACTGCTGGTTCATGGGGCGTCAAACACACTAGGTACTGCTGGTTCATGGGGCGTCAGAACACACTAGGTACAGCTGGTTCATGGGGCGTCAGAACACACTAGGTACAGCTGGTTCAAATGGCGCCAGGACACACTAGGCACAGCTGGTTCATGGGGCATCAGAACACACTAGGTACAGCTGGTTCATATAGCGTCAGGACACACTAGGCACAGCTGGTTCATAGGGAGTCAGAAAACACTAGGAACAGCTGGGTTATGTGGGGTCAAAACACACCAGGCACAGCTGGTTCATATGGCATCAGATCACACTAGGCACAGCTGGTTCATATGGCATCAGATCACACTAGGCACAGCTGGTTCATGTGGCGCAGAACAAATTAAGCACAACCGGTTCATATGGCGTCAGAACACACTAGGGACAGCTGGTTCATGGGCCGTCAGAACACACTAGGCGCAGCTGGTTCATGGGACGTTATAACATACTAGGCACAGCTGGTCCATTAGGAGTCAGTACAGACTAGTCACAGCCGGTTCATGGGGAGTCAGAACACACTAGGTTCAGCCGGTTCATAGGACGTCAGAACACACTAGGCCCAGATGGTTCATGGGACGTCAGAACACACTAGTCACAGCTGGTTCATGGGACATCAGAACACACTAGGTAGAGCTGGTTCATGGGACGTCAAAACACACTAGACACAGCTGGTTTATGGGGCGTCAGAACACACTAATCACAGCTGGTTCATGGGGCGTCAGAACACACTAAACACAGCTGGTTCATTGGGCGTCAGAACACACTAGTCACAGCTGGTGTATGGGGCATCAGAACACACTAGACACAGCTGGTTCATGGGGCGTCAGAACACTCCAGTCACAGCTGGTGTATGGGGCATCAGAACACACTAGACACAGCTGGTTCATGGGACGTCAGAACACACTATGTACAGCTGGTTCATGGGACGTCAGAACACACTAATCACAGCTGGTTCATAAGACGTCAGAACACACTAGTCACAGCTGGTTCATGGGACGTCAGAACACATTAGGCACAGCTGGTTCATGGTGCGTCAGAACACACTAGGTACAGCTGGTTCATGGGGCGTCAGAACACAAGAGGTACAGCTGGTTCATGGGGCGTCAGAACACATAAGGTACAGCTGGTTCATGGGGCGTCAGAACACACTAGGAACTGCTGGTTCATGGGGCGTAAGAACACACTAAGTACAGCTGGTTCATGGGGCATCAGAACACACTAGACACAGCTGGTTCTTTGGGCGTCAGAACACACTAGACACAGCTGGTTCTTGGGGCGTCAAAACACACTAGGTACAGCTGGTTCATGGGGCGTCAGAACACACTAGGTACTGCTGGTTCATGGGGCGTCAGAACACAAGAGGTACAGCTGGTTCATGGGGCGTCAGAACACTCTAGGTACAGCTTGTTCATGGGGCGTCAGAACACACTAGACACAGCTCGTACATTGGGCGTCAGAACACACTAGGTACAGCTGGTTCATGGGGCGTCAGAACACACTAGACACAGCTGGTTCATGGTGCGTCAGAACACACTAGACACAGATGATTCATGAGGCGTCAGAACACACTAGGTACAGCTGCTTCATGGGGCGTCAGAACACACTAGGTACAGCTGGTTCAGATGGCATCAGTACACACTAGGAACAGCTGGTTCATGGGTACTCAGAAAACACTAGGAACAGCTGGTTCATGTGGCGTCAGGACACACTAGGCACAGCTGGTTCATATGGCGTCAGGACACACTAGGCACAGCTGGTTCATGGGGCGTCAAAACACACCAGGCACAGCTGGTTCATATGGCATCAGATCACACTAGGCTCAGCTGGTTCATGTTTCGCAGAACAAACTAAGCACAACCGGTTCATGTGGCTTCAGAACACACTAGGGACAGCTGGTTCATTTGGACGTCAGAACACACTAGGCACAGCTGGTTCATGGGACGTCAGAACATACTAGGCACACCTGGTCCATGGGGAGTCAGTACAGACTAGTCACAGCTGGTTCATGGGACATCAGAACACACTAGGCACAGCTGGTTCATGGGGAGTCAGAACACACTAGGTACAGCCGGTTCATGGGACGTCAGAACACACTAGGCACAGATGGTTCATGAGACGTCAGAACACACTAATCACAGCTGGTTCATGGGGCGTGCAAACACACTAGGCACAGCTGGTTCATGGAGCGTCAGAACACACTAGGCACAGCTGGTTCATGGGGGGTCAGAACACACTAGGCCCAGCTGGTTCATGGGGCGTCAGAACACACTAGGCACAGCTGGTTCATGGGGCGTCAGAACACACTAGGCACAGCTGGTTCATGGAGCGTCAGAACACACTAGGCACAGCTGGTTCATGGGGCGTCAGAACACACTAGACACAGCTGGTTCTTGGGGCGTCAAAACACACTAGGTACTGCTGGTTCATGGGGTGTCAGAACACACTAGGTACAGCTGGTTCATGGGGCGTCAGAGCACACTAGGTACTGCTGGTTCATGGGTCGTCAGAACACACTAAGTACAGCTGGTTCATGGGGCATCAGAACACACTAGACAAAGCTGGTTCTTGGGGCGTCGGAACACACTAGACACAGCTGGTTCTTGGGGCGTCAAAACACACTAGGTACACCTGGTTCATGGGGCGTCAGAAAACACTAGGTACTGCTGGTTCATGGGGCGTCAAACACACTAGGTACTGCTGGTTCATGGGGCGTCAGAACACACTAGGTACAGCTGGTTCATGGGGCGTCAGAACACACTAGGTACAGCTGGTTCAAATGGCGTCAGGACACACTAGGCACAGCTGGTTCATGGGGCATCAGAACACACTAGGTACAGCTGGTTCATAGAGCGTCAGGACACACTAGGCACAGCTGGTTCATGGGGAGTCAGAAAACACAAGGAACAGCTGGGTTATGTGGGATCAAAACACACCAGGCACAGCTGGTTCATATGGCATCAGATCACACTAGGCACAGCTGGTTCATGTGGCGCAGAACAAATTAAGCACAACCGGTTCATGTGGCGTCAGAACACACTAGGGACAGCTGGTTCATGGGACGTCAGAACACACTAGGCACAGCTGGTTCATGGGACGTTAGAACATACTAGGCACAGCTGGTCCATTAGGAGTCAGTACAGACTAGTCACAGCTGGTTCATGTGGAGTCAGAACACACTAGGTTCAGCCGGTTCATGGGACGTCAGAACACACTAGGCACAGATGGTTCATGGGACGTCAGAACACACTAGTCACAGCTGGTTTATGGGGCGTCAGAACACACTAAACACAGCTGGTTCATTGGGCGTCAGATCACACTAGTCACAGCTGGTGTATGGGGAATCAGAACACACTAGACACAGCTGGTTCATGGGGCGTCAGAACACACTAGTCACAGCTGGTGTATGGGGCATCAGAACACACTAGACACAGCTGGTTCATGGGGGGTCAGAACACACTAGGCACAGCTGGTTCATGGGGCGTCAGAACACACTAATCCCAGCTGGTTCATGGGGCGTCAGAACACACTAGTCACAGCTGGTTCATGGGACGTCAGAACACACTAGGCACAGCTGGTTCATGGTGCGTCAGAACACACTAGGTACAGCTGGTTCATGGGGCGTCAGAACACACTAGGAACAGCTGGTTCATGGGGCGTCAGAACACTCTAGGTACAGCTGGTTCATGGGGCGTCAGAACACACTAGACACAGCTCGTACATGGGGCGTCAGAACACACTACGTACAGCTGGTTCAAGGGGCGTCAGAACACACTAGACACAGCTGGTACATGGGGCGTCAGAACACACTAGGTACAGTTGGTTCATGGGACGTCAGAACACACTAGACACAGCTGGTTCATGGGGCGTCCGAACACACTAGGCACAGCTGGGTCATGTGGCGTCAGAACACACTAGGAACAGCTTCCTGGGGGTGGAGGCCTGGTCAAGGACCGGGCCGCGGGGACACTAAAGCCCCGAAATCATCTCAAGATAACTATGCAGAGCTGTATCATGGAGTATCCGAACACACTAGGCACAGCTGGTTCGGGGTTCATCAGAACTCACTAGGCACAGCTGGTTCATGTGGTGTAGGGACACATTAGACACAACTGGTTCATGGGGCGTCAGAACACACTAGACACAGCTGATTCATGAGGCGTCAGAACACACTAGGTACAGCTGGTTCATGGAGCGTCAGAACACACTAGCCACAGCTGGTTCATGTAGTGTAGGGACACACTAGATACAGCTGGTTCATATGGCGTTAGAACACACTAGACACAGCTGGTTCATGGGAAGTCAGAAAACACTAGGAACAGCTGGTTCATGTGGTGTCAGCACACACTAGGTACAGCTGGTTCATGGGACGTCAAAACACACTAGACACAGCTGGTTTATGGGGCGTCAGCACACTAGACACAGCTGGTTCATGGGGCGTCAGAACACACTCTAGTCACAGCTGGTTCATGGGGCGTCAGAACACACTAGACACAGCTGGTTCATGGGACGTCAGAACACACTAGGTACAGCTGGTTCATGGGACGTCAGAACACACTAATCACAGCTGGTTCATTTGGTGTCAGAACACACTAGACACAGCTGGTTCATGGGGCGTCAGTACACACTAGGCAGAGCTGGTTCATCTGGCGTCAGAACACACTAGACACAGCTGGTTCACGGGACGTCAGAACACACTAGGCACAGCTGGTTCATGGGGCGTCAGAACACACTAGGTACAGCTGGTTCATGGGACGTCAGAACACACTAGGTACAGCTGGTTCATGGGACGTCAGAACACACTAGGTACAGCTGGTTCATGGGGCGTCAGAACACACTAGGTACAGCTGGTTCATGGGGCGTCCGAACACACTAGGCACAGCTGGTTCATGGGGCATCATAAGACACTATGATGGGGAGCCGGTCGGCCGAGGGGACAGCACTCTGGATTTGTGATCCTGTGGTCCTGGGTTCGATCCCAGGCGCCGGCGAGAAACAATGGGCAGAGTTTCTTTCTCCCTATGCCCCTGTTACCTGGCAGTAAAATAGGTACCTAGGTGTTAGTCAGCTGTCACGGGCTGCTTCCTGGGGGTGGAGGCCTGGTCAAGGACCGGGCCGCGGTTACACTAAAGCCCCGAAACCATCTCAAGATAACAGTGCAGAGCTGGATCATGGGGTATCCGAACACACTAGACACAGCTGGTCCGTGGTTCATCAGAACACACTAGGCACATCTGGGTCGTGGTTCATCAGAACTCACTAGGCACAGCTGGTTCATGGGGCGACAGAACTCACTAGGCACAGCTGGTTCATGGGGCGTCAGAACACATTAGACACAGCTGATTCATGAGGCGTCAGAACACACTAGGTACAGCTGGTTCATGGAGCGTCAGAACACACTAGGCACAGCTGGTTCATGTAGTGTAGGGACACATTAGACACAGCTGGTTCATGGTGCGTCAGAACACACTAGACACAGCTGTTCATGAGGCGTCAGAACACACTAGGTACAGCTGCTTCATGGGGCGTCAGAACACACTAGCCACAGCTGGTTCATATGGCGTCAGAACACACTAGGTACAGCTGGTTCATATGTCATCAGTACACACTAGGAACAGCTGGTTCAAGGGTAGTCAGAAAACACTAGGCACAGCTGGTTCGTATGGCGTCAGGACACACTAGGCACAGCTGGTTCATGGGGCGTCAAAACACACCAGGCACAGCTGGTTCATATAGCATCAGATCACACTAGGCTCAGCTGGTTCATGTTTCGCAGAACAAACTAAGCACAACCGGTTCATGTGGCGTCAGAACACACTAGGGACAGCTGGTTCATTTGGACGTCAGAACACACTAGGCACAGCTGGTTCATGGGACGTCAGAACATACTAGGCACACCTGGTCCATGGGGAGTCAGTACACACTAGGTACAGCCGGTTCATGGGACGTCAGAACACACTAGGCACAGCTGGTTCATGGGGAGTCAGAACACACTAGGTACAGCCGGTTCATGGGACGTCAGAACACACTAGGCACAGATGGTTCATGGGACGTCAGAACACACTAATCACAGCTGGTTCATGGGGCGTGCAAACACACTAGGCACAGCTGGTTCATGGGACATCAGAACACACTAGGCACAGCTGGTTCATGGGGAGTCAGAACACACTAGGTACAGCCGGTTCATGGGACGTCAGAACACACTAGGCACAGATGGTTCATGGGACGTCAGAACACACTAATCACAGCTGGTTCATGGGGCGTGCAAACACACTAGGCACAGCTGGTTCATGGAGCGTCAGAACACACTAGGCACAGCTGGTTCATGGGGCGTCAGAACACAATAGGCACAGCTGGTTCATGGGGCGTCAGAACACACTAGGCACAGCTGGTTCAGGGAGCGTCAGGACACACTAGGCACAGCTGGTTCATGGGGCGTCAGAACACACTAGACACAGCTGATTCGTGGGGCATCAAAACACACTAGGTACTGCTGGTTCATGGGGC
Source organism: Procambarus clarkii (assembly GCF_040958095.1). Taxonomy (NCBI): domain Eukaryota; kingdom Metazoa; phylum Arthropoda; class Malacostraca; order Decapoda; family Cambaridae; genus Procambarus; species Procambarus clarkii. The sequence continues at coordinate 25,609,934 of NC_091221.1, read as the reverse complement.
GTCAGAACACACTAGGTACTGCTGGTTCATGGGGCGTCAGAACACACTAAGTACAGCTGGTTCATGGGGCATCAGAACACACTAGACACAGCTGGTTTTTGGGGCGTCAGAACACCCTAGACACAGCTGGTTCTTGGGGCGTCAAAACACACTAGGTACACCTGGTTCATGGGGCGTCAGAACACACTAGGTACTGCTGGTTCATGGGGCGTCAAACACACTAGGTACTGCTGGTTCATGGGGCGTCAGAACACACTAGGTACAGCTGGTTCATGGGGCGTCAGAACACACTAGGTACAGCTGGTTCAAATGGCGTCAGGACACACTAGGCACAGCTGGTTCATGGGGCATCAGAACACACTAGGTACAGCTGGTTCATATAGCGTCAGGACACACTAGGCACAGCTGGTTCACGGGGAGTCAGAACACACTCGCCACAGCTGGTTCATATGGCGTCAGAACACACTAGGTACAGCTGGTTCATATGTCATCAGTACACACTAGGAACAGCTGGTTCAAGGGTAGTCAGAAAACACTAGGCACAGCTGGTTCGTATGGCGTCAGGACACACTAGGCACAGCTGGTTCATGGGGCGTCAAAACACACCAGGCACAGCTGGTTCATATAGCATCAGATCACACTAGGCTCAGCTGGTTCATGTTTCGCAGAACAAACTAAGCACAACCGGTTCATGTGGCGTCAGAACACACTAGGGACAGCTGGTTCATTTGGACGTCAGAACACACTAGGCACAGCTGGTTCATGGGACGTCAGAACATACTAGGCACACCTGGTCCATGGGGAGTCAGTACACACTAGGTACAGCCGGTTCATGGGACGTCAGAACACACTAGGCACAGCTGGTTCATGGGGAGTCAGAACACACTAGGTACAGCCGGTTCATGGGACGTCAGAACACACTAGGCACAGATGGTTCATGGGACGTCAGAACACACTAATCACAGCTGGTTCATGGGGCGTGCAAACACACTAGGCACAGCTGGTTCATGGGACATCAGAACACACTAGGCACAGCTGGTTCATGGGGAGTCAGAACACACTAGGTACAGCCGGTTCATGGGACGTCAGAACACACTAGGCACAGATGGTTCATGGGACGTCAGAACACACTAATCACAGCTGGTTCATGGGGCGTGCAAACACACTAGGCACAGCTGGTTCATGGAGCGTCAGAACACACTAGGCACAGCTGGTTCATGGGGCGTCAGAACACAATAGGCACAGCTGGTTCATGGGGCGTCAGAACACACTAGGCACAGCTGGTTCAGGGAGCGTCAGGACACACTAGGCACAGCTGGTTCATGGGGCGTCAGAACACACTAGACACAGCTGATTCTTGGGGCATCAAAACACACTAGGTACTGCTGGTTCATGGGGCGTCAGAACACACTAGGTACTGCTGGTTCATGGGGCGTCAGAACACACTAAGTACAGCTGGTTCATGGGGCATCAGAACACACTAGACACAGCTGGTTTTTGGGGCGTCAGAACACACTAGACACAGCTGGTTCTTGGGGCGTCAAAACACACTAGGTACTGCTGGTTCATGGGGCGTCAAACACACTAGGTACTGCTGGTTCATGGGGCGTCAGAACACACTAGGTACAGCTGGTTCATGGGGCGTCAGAACACACTAGGTACAGCTGGTTCAAATGGCGTCAGGACACACTAGGCACAGCTGGTTCATGGGGCATCAGAACACACTAGGTACAGCTGGTTCATATAGCGTCAGGACACACTAGGCACAGCTGGTTCATGGGGAGTCAGAAAACACTAGGAACAGCTGGATTATGTGGCGCAGAACAAATTAAGCACAACCGGTTCATTTGGCGTCAGAACCAACTAGGGACAGCTGGTTCATGGGACGTCCGAACACACTAGGAACAGCTGGTTCATGGGACGTTACAACATACTAGGCACAGCTGGTCCATTAGGAGTCAGTACAGACTAGTCACAGCTGGTTCATGTGGAGTCAGAACACACTAGGTTCAGCCGGTTCATGGGACGTCAGAACACACTAGTCACAGCTGGTTCATGGGACGTCAGAACACACTAGGTAAAGCTGGTTCAAGGGACGTCAAAACACACTAGACACAGCTGGTTTATGGGGCGTCAGAACACACTAGTCACAGCTGGTTCATGGGGCGTCAGAACACACTAAACACAGCTGGTTCATTGGGCGTCAGAACACACTAGTCACAGCTGGTGTATGGGGAATCAGAACACACTAGACACAGCTGGTTCATGGGGCGTCAGAACACACTAGTCACAGCTGGTGTATGGGGCATCAGAACACACTAGACACAGCTGGTTCATGGGACGTCAGAACACACTAGGTGCAGCTGGTTCATGGGACGTCAGAACACACTAGTCACAGCTGGTTCATGGGACGTCAGAACACACTAGGCACAGCTGGTTCATGGTGCGTCAGAACACACTAGGTACAGCTGCGTCATGGGGCGTCAGAACACACTAGGTACAGCTGGTTCATGGGGCGTCAGAACACTCTAGGTACAGCTGGTTCATGGGGCGTCAGAACACACTAGACACAGCTCGTACATGGGGCGTCAAAACACACTAGGTACAGCTGGTTCATGGGGCGTCAGAACACACTAGACACCGCTGGTACATGGGGCGTCAGAACACACTAGGTACAGTTGGTTCATGGGACGTCAGAACACCCTAGACACAGCTGGTTCATGGGGCGTCCGAACACACTAGGCACAGCTGGTTCATGAGGCATCATAATTAAGACACTATGATGGGGAGCCGGTCGGCGGAGCGGACAGCACACTGGATTTGTGATCCTGTGGTCCTGGGTTCGATCTTAGGGGCCGGCGAGAAACAATAGGGAGAGTTTCTTTCACCCTATGCCCCTGTTACCTAGCAGTAAAATAGGTACCTAGGTGTTAGTCAGCTGTCACGGGCTGCTTCCTGGGGGTGGAGTTCTGGTCGAGGACCGGGCCGCGGGGACACTAAAGCCCCGAAATCATCTCAAGATAACTATGCAGAGCTTTATCATGGGGTATCCGAACACACTAGGCACAGCTGGTACGGGGTTCATCAGAACTCACTAGGCACAGCTGGTTCATGGGGCGACAGAACTCACTAGGCACAGCTGGTTCATTTGGTGTAGGGACACATTAGACACAACTGGTTCATGGGGCGTCAGAACACACTAGACACAGCTGATTCATGAGGCGTCAGAACACACTAGGTACAGCTGGTTCTTGGGGCGTCAGAACACACTAGCCACAGCTGGTTCATGTGGCGTCAGAACACACTAGGAACAGCTGGTTCATATGGCGTCAGAACACACTAGATACAGCTGGTTCATGGGAAGTCAGAAAACACTAGGAACAGCTGGTTCATGTGGTGTCAGCACACACTAGGTACAGCTGGTTCATGTGGTGTCAGCACACACTAGGTACAGCTGGTTCATATGGCGTCAGGACACACTAGGCACAGCTGGTTCATGGGGAGTCAGAACACATTAGCTTCAGCTGGTTCATGGTACTTCAGAACACACTAGTCACAGCTGGTTCATGGGACGTCAGAACACACTAGGCACAGCTGGTTCATGGAACGTCAGAACACACTAGGTACAGCTGGTTCATGGGATGTCAGAACACACTAGACACAGCGGGTTTATGGGGCGTCAGAACACACTAGACACAGCTGGTTCATGGGGCGTCAGAACACACTAGTCACAGCTGGTTCATGGGGCACCTGAACACACTAGGCACAGCTGGTTCATGGGGCGTCAGAACACACTAGGCAAAGCTGGTTTCTGTGGCGCCAGAACACACTAGGCACAGCTGGTTCATGGATCGTCAGAACTCACTAGGTACAGCTGGTTCATGGGGCGTCAGAGCACACTAGGTTCAGCTGGTTCATGGGGCGTCAGAACACACTAGGCACAGCTGGTTCATGGGGCGTCAGAACATACTAGGCACAGCTGGGTCATGAGGCATCATAAGACACTATGCAGAGCTGGGTCATGGGGGTATCCGAACACACTAGGCACAGCCAGTTCATTAGGCGTCAGAACACACTAGGCACAGCTGGTTCATGGGGCATCATAAGACACTATGCAGAGCTGGTTCATGGGGCGTCAGAACACTCTAGGCACAGCTGGTTCATGGGACTTCAGAACACACTAGTCACAGCTGGTTCATGGGTCGTCAGAACACACTAGGTACAGCTGGTTCATGGGACGTCAGAACTCACTAGACACAGCTGGTTTATGGGGCGTCAGAACACACTAGGCACAGCTGGTTCATGGTGCGTCAGAACACACTAGGCACAGCTGGTTCATGAGGCGTCAGAACACACTAGGTACAGCTGGTTCATGGGGGCGTCAGAGCACACTAGGTACAGCTGGTTCATGGGGCGTTAAAACACTCTAGACACAGCTGGTTCGTGGGGCGTCAGGACACACTAGGCACAGCTGGTTCATTAGGCGTCAGAACTCACTAGGCACAGCTGGTTCATGGGGCATTATAAGACACTATGCAGAGCTAGGTCATGGGGTATCCGAACACACTAGGCACAGCTGGTTCGTGGTTCATCAGAACTCACTAGGCACAGCTGGTTCGTGGTTCATCAGAACTCACTAGGCACAGCTGGTTCGTGGTTCATCAGAACTCCATAGGCACAGCTGGTTCATGGGGCGACAGAACTCACTAGGCACAGCTGGTTCATGGTGCGACAGAACTCACTAGGCACAGCTGGTTCATGTGGTGTTGGGACACATTAGACACAGCTGGTTCATGGGGCGACAGAACTCACTAGGCACAGCTGGTTCAGGTGGTGTAGGGACACATTAGACACAGCTGGTTCATGGGGCGTCAGAACACACTAGGCACAGCTGGTTCATGGGGCATTATAAGACACTATGCAGAGCTAGGTCATGGGGTATCCGAACACACTAGGCACAGCTGGTTCGTGGTTCATCAGAACTCACTAGGCACAGCTGGTTCGTGGTTCATCAGAACTCACTAGGCACAGCTGGTTCTTGGTTCATCAGAACTCACTAGGCACAGCTGGTTCATGGGGCGACAGAACTCACTAGGCACAGCTGGTTCATGGGGCGACAGAACTCACTAGGCACAGCTGGTTCATGTGGTGTTGGGACACATTAGACACAGCTGGTTCATGGGGCGACAGAACTCACTAGGCACAGCTGGTTCAGGTGGTGTAGGGACACATTAGACACAGCTGGTTCATGGGGCGTCAGAACACACTAGGCACAGCTGGTTCATGGGGCATTATAAGACACTATGCAGAGCTAGGTCATGGGGTATCCGAACACACTAGGCACAGCTGGTTCGTGGTTCATCAGAACTCACTAGGCACAGCTGGTTCGTGGTTCATCAGAACTCACTAGGCACAGCTGGTTCGTGGTTCATCAGAACTCACTAGGCACAGCTGGTTCATGGGGCGACAGAACTCACTAGGCACAGCTGGTTCATGGGGCGACAGAACTCACTAGGCACAGCTGGTTCATGTGGTGTTGGGACACATTAGACACAGCTGGTTCATGGGGCGACAGAACTCACTAGGCACAGCTGGTTCAGGTGGTGTAGGGACACATTAGGCACAGCTGGTTCATAGGGCGTCAGAACACACTAGACACAGCTGTTTCATTGGGCGTCAGGACACACTAGGTTCATGTGGTGTAGGGACACACTAGGCACAACCAATACAGTTGCCACAGTCAGCTCCTGCACAACAACAATGGTCTTGGGACCCTCACCACTCGACCAGCGGGGCCCGGAGCCAGGAGTAACACTCAGCTCCTGCACAACAACAATGGTCTTGGGACTCTCACCACTCGACCAGCGAGGCCCGGAGCCAGGAGTAACACTCAGCTCCTGCACAACAACAAAGGTCTTGGGACTCTCACCACTCGACCAGCGGGGCCCGGAGCCAGGAGTAACACTCAGCTCCTGCACAACAACAATGGTCTTGGGACCCTCACCACTCGACCAGCGAGGCCCGGAGCCAGGAGCAACACCAATACTTATTCTTGTATAAATTCGTCTGGATTTTCCTGGAATGTTGGGAACACGTTAAGGACAACATTAACATAATCTGGAGTGTGACTTTTGTCTTGTATGTTTAACTAAGACCATTGTTCATGATAATGTGGCGGCAGCAGATTGTAGCGACCAGCAACTGTTGTCATGAAACACTGATAACAACAACTGTGGTGTTGCAACATTTCCTGTGTCAGTGATAACTGGCCAGGGTTAGCCAGCACCAGTACTGGCGTTGACTCAGTTAACTTGTGAGTGATTACTAGTGAGGCTCTGGTGACCTGTGTTGATGACTAGTGATGCTCTGTTGACCTGTGTTGATGACTAGTGAGGCTCTGTTGACCTGTGTTGATGACTAGTGAGGCTCTGTTGACCTGTGTTGATGATTAGTGAGGCTCTATTGACCTGTGTTGATGACTAGTGATGTTCTGTTGACCTGTGTTGATGACTAGTGAGGCTCTATTGACCTGTGATGATGACTAGTGATGTTCTGTTGACCTGTGTTGATGACTAGTGATGCTCTGTTGACCTGTGTTGATGACTAGTGAGGCTCTGTTGACCTGTGTTGATGACTTGTGAGGCTCTGTTGACGTGTGTTGATGACTAGTGAGGCTCTGTTGACCTGTGTTGATGACTAGTGAGGCTCTGTTTACCTGTGTTGATGACTAGTGAGGCTCTATTGACCTGTGATGATGACTAGTGATGTTCTGTTGACCTGTGTTGATGACTAGTGAGGCTCTGTTGATCTGTGTTGATGACTAGTGAGGCTCTGTTGACCTGTGTTGATGACTAGTGAGGCTCTATTGACCTGTGTTGATGACTAGTGAGGCTCTGTTGACCTGTGTTGATGACTAGTGAGGCTCTGTTGACCTGTGTTGATGACTTGTGAGGCTCTGCTGACCTGTGTTGACGACTAGTGAGGCTCTATTGACCTGTGTTGATGACTAGTGAGGCTCTGTTGGCCTGTGTTGATGACTAGTGAGGCTCTATTGACCTGTGTTGATGACTAGTGAGGCTCTGTTGACCTGTGTTGATGACTAGTGATGCTCTGTTGACCTGTGTTGATGACTAGTGAGGCTCTGTTGACCTGTGTTGATGACTAGTGATGCTCTGTTGACCTGTGTTGATGACTTGCGAGGCTCTGTTGACCTGTGTTGATGACTAGTGATGTTCTGTTGACCTGTGTTGATGACTTGTGAGGCTCTGTTGACCTGTGTTGATGACCAGTGATGTTCTGTTGACCTGTGTTGATGACTAGTGATGTTCTGTTGACCTGTGTTGATGACTAGTGATGTTCTGTTGACCTGTGTTGATGACTTGTGATGCTCTGTTGACCTGTGTTGATGACAGGTCGAGAGGAGCGGGTTGGCTATGTTGACCCGAACTGTGGGAAATTTTTCCCCACCATATCTAATAATCATCTAAGAAATGTTTAATTTCTATATTATTTCTAAATTATATCAAAATCATATCAAAATCATATTAGAATCATAATAGATTCATTATACAGCTTGTTCCTAGATGACAATGTCACTATGATCACGTACGCTACAGGGCCCTATTGATGCCTACGTGACTTTGTGCATGATCTCTCAAGGATCCAGAAGCTTCTAGAAGGATCTGTTAATTTAAAAACTGTTGGAACATTGATTCAATATCCGGTAGGGATAAAGTCGAATCCTTAATAAGAATCAGTGGTACTATCAAGTACTACTTATAATCTTTATATCCTATATCTAATTATATTATAATCACATCTTATCTCAATCATAAGTCTAGACTGTAAAAATAATCAATATTCATAGAAGGCTACCGTGCTCAGGTAGCATGGGGGTGGGGGCGATGGCTGGGAGAAGGGCCCAGGACACACCCCGCGGCACTACCCGTTTGTTGACAAAACAGTGAACAGTGACGGATCCTTAGCGAACATTATTTGGCTTAAGACACCTTATCTAGTTATCTTTATCACCAGTGAATACTTTCTAGAACTGGGGGAGTACCTGGACAATATTTAAAAGGAAAATCCCTAGAACATTTATATCTATAAGTGTAGAGCGGAGCACACAGTGACTTGGCTCCACCTTCACCATCAACTATCATTCTTCTGCAACTGCAGGGACAAACACGTAGCAACGCTACCAGATCATCATGCAGCAAAACTGTGATATAAAATATCGTGCCTAAACTCAACAAGAGAAAGTTAATCAGTCTGGCATACTGTCAGACAGGCACTCTGACTGGCAGAGAAGTATATTGAAGGTTAATTTGGTATATGATTGGCCAATTGTATGCTTCTGTGACCTTAATATTCTATAAATCTGTCTGTCGGTTAAAAAGCGAGGCAACACCTCATTTTTCAGTAAGTTTATTAATATTGTAGTGTAGCTGTGAATCTTTATCCAAGCACTAGACCTCATGAGTGTCCATTGTGTCAGAAAAGGATTCAACTGCAATAAGTAAATAAAAACTCATAAGTGTCCGTGGTGTTGGAAGAGATTCAGTCAAGCTAACTGTACCATATTCTAATAAATTGAATATAAATACATTGCATATATACTTGTATATATAAATTAAGTTAACAATTGCTTGCTTAGTTATTTTTAAGTTATCATATAAGTTCATTTAATTGAATATAATTTTGTACTTGGTAACAGTACATTTAAAGTCATTTATTATACTTTTACAATTTAATTTGTTGTTTATAGTATAAGAATATATTGGCTGTTAATAGTTATGGTGCTAGGCTAGACTATGTACATGTTTAAATCCCTGATTTAAACAGAGCCAGTGTTCAGTCATATAACTGAATTTATCAAATCTTATCCTTGTATAAAATACAAGCTGATGTGAGATACCTGTCTACAGGTGGACTGGAACTTCTATCAACTAATTCATTCACCCCACCTGTCCCTTACAGCCCACAATCTGTCATTAGGAAAAGAGGAGGATTTACAACCCTAGCTAGAGATTTTAGTTGAATTAATTTACAGAAAGTAATTTTTTAATTTAGTTCAATACAAGTCCCTGGTAGTCTCCTCTAATATCAATCCCAGCAGGTTTTTCCCACACAAACATCAGCAGGAGAAGACTGTTGATCCCCTGAAGATCGTCAGAGACAGTGGACAGAGTGATCCTGGCGTCTTACTGACAGTAGTTGTCAGTGGTCCTGGAGTCTTACTGACAGTAGTAGTCAGGAGATGGACCACGCTAGGGCCACCAGACGCCACACTGACAGCAGTAGTCAGGAGATGGACCACGCTAGGGCCACCAGACGCCACACTGACAGCAGTAGTCAGGAGATGGACCACGCTGGAGCCAAGAGACGCCACACTGACAACAGTAGTCAGGAGATGGACCACGCTGGGGCCACCAGACGCCACACTGACAGTAGTTGTCAGGAGATGGACCACGCTGGAGCCAAGAGACGCCACACTGACAGCAGTAGTCAGGAGATGGACCACGCTGGGGCCACCAGACGCCACACTGACAGTAGTTGTCAGGAGATGGGCCACACTGGGGCCACCAGACGCCACACTGACAGCAGTTGTCAGGAGATGGACCACGCTGGGGCCACCAGACGCCACACTGACAGCAGTAGCCAGGAGATGGACCACGCTGGGGCCACCAGACGCCACACTGACAGCAGTAGCCAGGAGATGGACCACGCTGGGGCCACCAGACGCCACACTGACAGCAGTAGTCAGAAGATGGACCACGCTGGGGCCACCAGACGCCACACTGACAGCAGTAGCCAGGAGATGGACCACGCTGGGGCCACCAGACGCCACACTGACAGCAGTAGCCAGGAGATGGACCACACTGGGGCCACCAGACGCCACACTGACAGCAGTAGCCAGGAGATGGACCACGCTGGGGCCACCAGACGCCACACTGACAGCAGTAGCCAGGAGATGGACCACACTGGGGCCACCAGACGCCACACTGACAGCAGTAGCCAGGAGATGGACCACGCTGGGGCCACCAGACGCCACACTGACAGCAGTAGTCAGAAGATGGACCACGCTGGGACCACCAGACGCCACACTGACAGCAGTAGTCAGAAGATGGACCACACTGGGGCCACCAGACGCCACACTGACAGCAGTAGTCAGAAGATGGACCACACTGGGGCCACCAGACGCCACACTGACAGCAGTTGTCAGAAGATGGACCACACTGGGGCCACCAGACGCCACAACGCCACACAGGTAAGTAACTCAGCTCTCACTACACTTTCCTCACTATTCATACAGTAGTTAATGTATTTTCATCAAATGTCATACAGGAAATAGGTCATATTTATTTATAATTATGTAAAAAACAAATCAATTTCTAATACGTAAAAATACTATAATACTCTAAACTTGTCAGCAAGACAATGATGGCAACTTTGCAGTTACACCACTAACTGCTAATTATACCACTTACGTGTCACCAAGACAACCACTAATTAGTCCACTTACGTATCACCAAGACAACCACTAATTAGTCCACTTACGTGTCACCAAGACAACCACTAATTAGTCCACTTACGTATCACCAAGACATTAGTAGTAATAAATCTCTCTCAATACTTCCTGTAATATATTTGTAAACAATCCTATTTCTCAAATATGTTTGCATTATAATATTATTCACACACACATACAACACGTCACTTCTCTAGTAACTCGACACTTGACAGGTTAGAGCTGTCACTTCTGACAGATTACACATTCATAACCTCATTGGATCTCAAGACAGAGCAGAGTCGTTGCGAGGTAATACCCTAATGATGCGAGGTTGAGTGATTACTGCTCAACCAAACTATGTGCACGTTTAAAATAATCCGGGATTAGTACTGACTGTAATATCACTCTTGTCACGCCCTTGCGCTCCTGTCGTTGATGGTTTCTGGGTGGCAGGTAGACTGAAGGTTTGAGTGAGGGAACCCAGTACAGTATTCCTCAAGGCTGGAATAAGGTTCGACCTCCAGCTCTCCAGATGACTGATGATAATTCTCGGTGTTCTGTGTTATGAGTATGAGTCACTGAGGGTAACCCTTCCCTTAAACAATAATGCCCTACATATAATCAACCTATATGTGCCACAGAATAAACTTGACCTTGACACACTGCCTGAATTTACTAATGAAGAACCTACCCTGCTGGTCGGTGACCTTAATGCCAGGCACCCTCACTTTGGTGCTAACTATCATCAGCCCAATGTTAGAAACTGTCACTATGTTAGAGCAAGTGAAAACCTCATGGTCCTGGGAGATGACCAGCCAACTCACCTTAGAGGAGGAAGATTAGACTATGCTCTCTTGCTGAATGTACAGGACACGGATGCCAGTACACACATTGTACACAGTTTATGTACACGAAATGGGTTGAAGACTACCTTACAGGGAGGAAAGCCAAGGTCTGCTTCAATGGAGCAGTCTCAAGAACAATGAATTGCCTTGGGGGACTCCCCCAAGGCGGAGTCATAAGTCACACTATTCAATGTACTTATGAACGCCATTGCAAATATTGATTTTCCGGAAGGGATGCAACAAGTGGGATATGCAGATGATGTCCTAATACAAGCCCACCCCTTGGAAAAAATTAAACAGTCCATTGAACCCCATGGAAGGAAATGTATTGAGCTCGGTTTCACTCTCTCCACAAACAAGACTCATAACAAGCGGAGCGCAAATGAAGAATTACAAATTATTGGTGTAACAATTGAATGGTTGACAACTACAGGTACCTTGGTGTCACTGTCGGCTCTTACAAGGGGAAGAAAGAGGAGCTCAACCAACTCATATAAATATGCAAATGGACATGGAGCTTCTATTGTCGTCCTTAAAATGATGTACACGGCCTATGTGCACTCCATCATAGACTATGCCGCACCAGTTTTATGAACCTTCTCCCAAAGCGATATGAATAGGCTTGAAAGCATTCAAAATGAAGCCATAACACTCATTCTTGGAGTTCCAAGAACTGTCAAATCGTTTAATCTACGAGGGGAGCTGTCCCTCCCCTGTGTTTAAAAGCAGAATTAAGGAACTGAATGCTAAGCTTGCAATTAAGCTAGCCAGAGATCCCTATTACAATGATGTTGCCAAGAAAAATCTAAGTTCTGTGCTACTTCCAGAAGGAAACAGGAGAAGCAAAAAATGACAACACAGATCAGTCTACTACCTAGTAGAACTTCACCTGCTTGAGCAAGCCCGTGAGCTCCTCCCTGTAGAGAGGTTACCTCCCTGGGAGGATGACTCATGCAGGATTGTCATCAATGAAATGGCAACGAAAAAATCCAACATGATACCACAAGAAATGAGGCACAAGTATCTCGGGGAAATTTATAAAGAATCCGGAGATGTACTGGATCAAATCTACACAGATGGGTCATCTAATCCTGTCAATGGCAGGACTGGTGCAGCATACACTGTAAATAGGAATAATACCTGTTACAGCCACAATGGGTCGCAACCAGGTTCTTTTCTGGTGGTACTAAAGTTCTGGTATCCGGCCCCAAGTTAGTAGTGGCTTTCAAGGAGTGAGCTCGGTAATGCAAGTAAAACACAAAGAAGGGGGGGGGGAGGGTAGCATTAAATACGACACTTCATCAATTATCTATAAATTCACTATCACTTTCCCATCACCGCATATATATTCCTAAAATAAATATTACTACACTTAATATGTACACAAGTGTCTCTCTCATTGGACACTAACCACTATTCGATGCTCAATCGATGCAGTCTTGTCAGCTACCGTGTTTCCTCAACACATAGTACCGTTCTCAACCAGTACTGGGAAACACCAACGAATCTACCCTGGCCACGGGCCAGCCAAAACACAGTCTCACTATGTGCTCTCTCGTGAACGCCCACAATCACAGTCCAGCCTGGTGCTGGCAGATACCATGAGCCTCGCGCTGCAGGGCCACTTCACTTACAAATACTAGGGTAGCAACCCCTAGGCAGGAGCTTCTTGCAACTCGCTGGTTGCACTCCTCAGTTGCACCTTAACTGTCAGTCGACTCCTCTGTTAGCCAGTCCCGGGTACGCCGAATTCCGTCACTGCCATTTCACAGGCAGACAGTAGAACACCTCAGTTCTTCTCCGGTGGCGGCTCACTGCTTCCGTAAAGCAGAATGGAGTAGAGAGACATTGGCTGCCCTGGGTAGACTGACTGTTCTCGTACCACAGCATCCCTACGTCGACTCTGTGGATACAGACACGTCATCAGTACACTGGTCAGTACATGGGACACTAGTAAACAACACTTACTGACTTAGACATAGACACCCAACTCCTCCTATAATAGATGGTGCTGATTTTCTAGGCGGCACCTCACCAGAGGTCAGCACCAGCTACCCCTCTAGCTAACTAGGACAGGAATCTAGCGCCTCTTGCTGGTATGATCCTGTCACCACTAGATGGCATCGTCCAATTTGTGGGGGTTTCAGGAGCGGACTCACAGATGGCATTGAATTCACTACTCCGTGCTCTGACGATGGAATTGGGTTCGTAATAATACCTTTCAACGCAGAAATGAAGTGAAAGCACATATTGGGAACTATGCCTCTTCAACGCAAGCAGAGCTAACTGCCATTGTTATGGCGTTAAGATTCCTTGATCAAAACACTAATGGCGCAGTGATTTGCACTGATTTAAAAGCAGTGTCACAAATCCTAAGTAAAAATCGGGCAGAAAATCTTGTGATAGTCGCTGAAATTAAGAGAGCTGTGAGGGTACTAATCAACCAGGAAAGAGTTGTCAAGTTTCTATGGATCCCCTCCCCTGTTGGAATATGTGAAAATAAACGGGCAGGTATGCTGGCTGCTGAAGGTGCTGAAGGAGACCATATTGAATACTTCATACCTAAGACTCTTCAACAAATTTGAGGTATTGTCAGACAACATCACCGTGACAAGGTAATTGAGGAAAGGAGGATAGAAGCACAAATCAGTGAATATGTACGTTGGTACAATATGGTTGCGGCTGGCAATCCCAATCATTATGGACGAAGAGGAGGTGGCCGTGGGAGAGAATCAGTAATGGTGAGAATCCATCTTGGATACAAATATCCATGGAGATTCAGAATGGAAACAACAGATGAGCAGCGGAGTTGCAGAATCTGTGATAAGAGTGACGGACACCACCTTGACCACTACCTGAGAGAATATGAACACCTGAGAGACATTAGAAATATGTGTACCATAATAAATCCCACATTGTTTGAGTTAGATAAACACTATTTGTGAAATATTAATACTGTTTTTAAAAGATTTCCCCCATTTTGTATCTGCAAGATAACGTAAGATTTTAAGGGTTGACAGATGTTAATCTTGTTTGAGGAGCTGTTCACTTGAGACAGTTAAGCAAGTCCCAGCTGTGTATGGTTATAAGTACAAAATACAAAATACAAATACAAATATTTATTCAGTTAAAGTACATACATAGATACAAAACGTTGATGGATTTATAGATAGAGCTAGTACATACAATGCCTAAAGCCACTATTACGCAATGTGTTTCGGGCAGGAAAAACACTAAGACTAAAACTTAATACTAATTGAGATCAAAGTATAAATTGTGTTGAGAAAAAAAATAAGAAAATAAGGTCAGGATTGACATTACAGTTCAGCGTTTGTCTCTTTTACTCTGACGGGGTGAGATAGCTGATAGAGAAACTAGTGCAATACCTTCTGTGGTTGATTGTTCAATAAACCCTTGAACTATATGTTTAACACATCTCTAACCCTGTCCATGGAGGACAGAAGAAAATGTATATATGCTGGTTAGCATTGTAAATGTGTGGCCATGCCTGTGGTAGAATATAATAATAATAAACAAAAAAAAGTTCAGCATTTTATATATATAAATTACACATGAGAGGATGTGCTGTGACTATGTATGTGAATGCATGTGGCATGTGTGTGTATATATGTATGTATATATGTACATGTACGTATATGTGTGTGTGTGTGTGTATGTATATGTATGTGTATAAAGTATATATGGAAGCTGATCAGAATTACATTTCACATTTGTAAATGCACATTAATGACACATCGAACACTTTATGAAGGGCATACGTAAATCTGTATCTATGTATTTACGTATGTAGGTTAGCTTAGCATTTTAAAAGCACCGAATCACCTTCTGTGGTTGATTGTTCAATAAACCCTTGAACTATATGTTTAACACATCTCTAACCCTGTCCATGGAGGACAGATGAAAATGTGTATATGCTGGTTAGCATTGTAAATGTGTGGCCACGTCTGTGGTAGAAAATAATAATAATAAAAAAAAAAGTTCAGCGTTTTATATATATAAATTACACATGAGAGGATGTGCAGTGACTTAATATCTAACATATTCAGAGATTTGAGTAAGGGTACCGAGTGCTGTCTGGGGCCAGAGTTAGATATTGTCCTAATAGCAGCTTTGTGTTGAGTAATTAGAGGACGTAAATGATTTTGGGTAGTAGAACCCAAAGCACAAACACCATAGTTGAGATAAGGAAAGATAAGGGAGTAATAGAGCATCACCAGGGCAGGGCGAAGTACATAATATCTGATCTTAGAAAGAATGCCAACAGTTTTTGAAACTTTTTTTTATATATTTTGAATGACAGGAGGAGGAGGAGAAGTGAGAGGATGAACAACCCAGCGGGTTTTCTTACTATTGGGGAGTGTTGTATGCTACTATGGCAGTATGTCCACTCATAGG
This sequence comes from Procambarus clarkii, assembly GCF_040958095.1. NCBI lineage: Eukaryota > Metazoa > Arthropoda > Malacostraca > Decapoda > Cambaridae > Procambarus > Procambarus clarkii. Next base: position 25,594,160 of record NC_091221.1, on the reverse strand, counting down.
ATGAGTGGCGCTGCCCAATAAACGCGCCCCTCGGGGCAAAAAAAAAAAAAAACTGCCTTATTGGTTTACACACACTCACCTTGAGTGGGTTTACACACACTCTCACCCTGAGTGGGTTTACATACACTCTCACCCTGAGTGAGTTTACACTCACTCTCACCCTGAGTGGGTTTACACTCACTCACCCTGAGTGAGTTTACACACACACTCACCCTGAGTGGGTTTACACACACACTCACCCTGAGTGGGTTTACGCACACACTCACCCTGAGTGGGTTTACACACTCTCACCATAAGTGGGTTTACACACACTCTCACCCTGAAAGGGTTAACACACTCATCCTGAGTGGGTTTACACACACTCTCACCCTGAAAGGGTTTACACACTCATCTTGAGTGTCTTTACACACACTCTCACCCTGAGTGGGTTTACACATTCTCTCTCACACCCTGAGTGTTTACACACACTCTCACCTTGAGTGGGATTACACTCTCACTCTGAGTGGGTTTACACACACTCTCACCCTGAGTGTTACAGGTGACTCCTTACTTAAGAGATCGTCACACTGATCCCAACGGGGTTTACAACACGTGGTCTGGCTTGTCCTAGACCTGGGGTTTACAACACGTGGTCTTGCTTGTCCTAGACCTGGGGTTTACAACACGTGGTCTTGCTTGTCCTAGACCTGGGGTTTACAACACGTGGTCTTGCTTGTCCTAGACCTGGGGTTTACAACACGTGGTCTGGCTGGTCCTAGACCTGGGGTTTACAACACGTGGTCTGGCTTGTCCTAGGCCTTGGTTTACAAAACGTGGTCTGGCTTCTCCTAGACCTAGGTTTATAACACGTGGTCTGGCTTGTCCTAGACCTTGGTTTACAACACGTGGTCTCGCTTGTCCTAGAGTGGGTTTACAACTCATGGTCTGGCTTGTCCTAGACCTGGGTTTACAACTCGTGGTCTGGTTTGTCCGAGACCTGGGTTTACAACGCGTGGTCTGGATTGTCCTAGACCTGGGTTTACAACACCGTAGTCCGGCTTGTCGTAGACCACGGTTTACAACACGTGATCTGGCTTGTCCTTGACATGGGTTTACATCACGTGGTCTAGCTTGTCATAGTCATGCGTTTACATCACGTGGTCTAGCTTGTCCTAGTCCTGGATTTACACCACCGTTTTCTGGCTTGTCGCAAACCTGGCTTTACAACACGTGATCTGGCTTGTCCTACATCTGGGTTTACAACATGTGATCTGGCTTGTCCTAGACCTGGGTTTACAACACGTGGTCTGGCTAGTTCTAGACCAGGGATTACAAAACGTGGTCTGGCTTGTTCTAGATCTGGGTTTACAACACGATGCCAGGCTCGTCCTTGAAAATGGTTTACAGCACGTGGTCTGGTGGGTCCTAGACCTGAGTTTACAACTCGTGTTCTTGCTTGTCCTAAACCATAGCTTAAAACACGTGATCTGACTTGTTCTAGACCTGGGTTTACAACACGTGGTCTAGCTAATCCTTAACCTGGGTTTACAACACGTGGTCTGGTTAGTCCTAGACCTGGGTTTACAACACGTGGTCTGGCTTGTTCTAGAGCTGGGATAAAAACACGTGGTATGGCTTGTCCTAGATCTGGGTTTACAACATGTGGTCTGGCTAGTTCTTGACCTGAGTTTACAACACGTGGTCTGGTTGGTTTTCAACCTGGGTTTACAACACGTGGTCTGGCTAGTCCTTAACCTGGGTTTACAACCAGTGGTCTATCTCGTCCAAGAAAAAGGTTTACAGCACGTGGTCTGGCGGGTCCTAGACCTGGGTTTACAACACCGTAGTCCGGTTTGTCCTAGACCTGACTTTACAACACGTGGTCTGGCTTGTCCCAGACCTGGGTTTACAGAACGTGGTCTGTCTAGTCCTACACCTGGGTTTACTACACTGTGGTCCGGTTTGTCCTAGACCTGAGTTTACAACACGTGGCTGGCTAGTCCTTAACCTGGGTTTACAACACGTAGTCTGGCTTGTCCCATACCTGAATTTACAACCCGTGGTCTGGCTCGTCCTAGACAATGGTTTACAGCACGTGGTCTGGTGGGTCCTAGACCTGGGTTTACAACGCTTGGTCTGGGTTGTCCTAGACCTAGGTTTGCAACACGTGGTCTGGCTCGTCCTAGACCTGTGTTTACAACACGTGGTCTGGCTTGTCCTAACCCTCGGTGTACATCACGTGGTCTGGCTAGTCCAAGACCTGGGTATACAACACGTGGTCTGGCTTGTCCCAGACCTGGGTTTACAACACGTGGTCTGACTTGTCCTAGAGCTGGGTTTACCACACGTGGTCTGGCTTGTCCTAGATCTGGGTTTACAACACGTGGTCTGGCTAGTCCTAGGCCTGGGTTTACAACACGTTTCTGGCAAGTCCTAGACCTGGGTTTACAACACGTGATCTGGCTAGTCCAAGACGTGGGTTTACAATACGTGGTCTGGTCTGGCTTGCTGTAGACCTGGGTTTACAACACGTGGTCAGGCTTGTCCTAGACCTGAGTTTACAACACGTGGTCTGCCTAGTCCTAGACCTAGGTTTACAACACGTGGTCTGGCTTGTCCTGGAGCTGGGTTTACAACACGTGGTCAGGCTTGTCCTTGACCTGGTTTTGCAATTCGTGGTCTGGCTTGTTGTAGACAATGGTTTAAATCACGTGGTCTTGCGGGTCCTAGACATGGGTTTACCACACGTGGTCTAGGAGCTGGGTTTACAACATGTGGTCTGCCTTGTTCAATATCTGGGTTTACAACACGTGGTCTGGCTCGTCCTGAACAATGGTTTACAGCACGTTGTCTGGCGGGTCCAAGACCTGGGTTTACAACACGTAGTCTGGCTAGTACTAGACCTGAGTTTATAACACGAGGTCTGGCTTCTCCTAAATCTGGGTTTACAACACGTGGTCTGGCTTGTCCTAGACCTAGGTTTACAACACGATGTGTGGCTCATCCTTGAAAATGGTTTACAGCAAGTGGTCTGGTGGGTCCTAGACCTGAGTTTACCACTCGAGTTCTTGCTTGTCCTATACCATAGCTTACAACACGTGATCTGGCTTGTTCTAGACCTGGGTTTAGAACACGCGGTCTAGCTAGTCCTGAACCTGGGTTTACAACACATGGTCTGGCTTGTCACAGATCTAGGTTTACAACACGTGGTCTGGCTAGTCATAGACCTGGGTTTACAACACGTGGTCTGGCTAGTCCTTGACCTGGGTTTACAACACGTGGTCTGGCTGGTTTTAGAGCTGGGCTTACAACACGTGGTCTGGCTAGTACTTAACCCGGGTTTACAACCTGTGGTCTGGCTAGTCCTAGACCTGGGTTTAATACACGTGGTCTGGCTTGTCCTAGATCTGGGTTTACAACTCGTGGTCTTGCTTGTCCTAAAATTAGTTTACAACACGTGATCTGGCTACTCCTAGACCTGGTCTGGGTTGTCCTAACCCTCGGTGTACATCACGTGGTCTGGCTAGTTCACGACCTGGGTATACAACACGTGGTCTGGCTTGTCCCAGACCTGGGTTTACAACACGTGGTCTGGCTTGTCCTGGAGCTGGGTTTACCACACGTGGTCTGGCTTGTCCTAGATTTAGGTTTACAACACGTGGTCTGGCTTGTCCTAGACCTGGGTTTACAACACGTGGTCTGGCTTGTACTTGACCTGGGTTTACAACACGTGGTCTTGCTTGTTTTAAAGCTGGGTTTACAACACGTGCTATGTCTTGTTCAATACCTGGGTTTACAACACATGGTCTGGCTCGTTCTAGACAATGGTTTACAGCACGTGGTCTTGCGGGTCCTAGACCTGGGTTTACAGCACGTGGTCTGGTGGGTCATAGACCTGGGTTTATAACACGTGGTCTAGCAGGTCCAAGACCATGGTTTGCAAAACGTGGTCTGGCTCGTCCTAGACCTGGGTTTACAACACGTGGTCAGGCTGGTCATAGACCTGGGTTTACAAGCAGGTTTACTGGGTTTACATTCTCTTAGGTCTGTACACCATGATTGATGAAAATATTGCATTGTTTCCCCATCGTTGGAACATAAGTATCAAAGACCATGTCATACCTTTGTGTAGCATGTATCGACAGGGCCATGAGTTCAACCTTCAATCAGATTACGTTAATTTTGTTGACACCCGCCTTGCTAGCGTAGGTTTGTCAGATCATTGTCGTGGTAGCATACCCGAGAAAACAGGCACTCGATTGAAGCATAGTAGTTGTGCAGTTGTTAAGGAGAATGAGTATCGGGACTTTCTGGAAGGGGACGCCCTAACGGATTCTCGTTGTCTCGCTCGCCTGGCAGCTTCCATCTCTGAAGTCAGTGGTTCCACGGCTACTGACACTGTGCTACACCCTCATTCTCTCACCAGAATAAGAGTTAAGGTTCAGGGAGTGCCTGAGTTGTCGGATGTGATTGCGGAAAGTGAAACATGTAAAGTGAATGGTACATTTGTTGAACCCTCCTGGCACACAGTGCAGGATGGTACTGTCTCACTTTTTATCGCGAACACAAGTAATGCCGATATCCATCTCCAGTCTGGTACCCATGTTGTAGATTTTGCCCATTACTCGTTACCGGTGCGAGTTGTGGATGATGTCTCCATGGATCATACTGTTTGTACACTCACACCAGGAGAACAGGGATCTCAGCCAGAGGTGCAAGCGCAACACCTCAGTCCTACTGATTTTCCTGACTCTGTGGCTCAGCTTTTGGAAATTTTGAACAGGAATAGAGCTGTTGTTGCTCTACCAGGAGAAAAATTAGGTCTCACTCCTCTCATTACACATAAAATTCCCCTTGAACAAGGAACTACGCCTATTTATGTACCAGCTTACCGTCTTCCCCATTCTCAGAGAGCAGAAGCAGATAGACTTGTAGAAGAAATGTTACAGAGTGATGTAATTGAATCGAGTAATTCGCCATGGAACGCTCCATTGATTCTTGTACCAAAGCGAGATGGGACTTGGAGACCTGTAATCGATTATCGCAAGCTTAACAGAGTAACAATACCTGATCGTTTCCCACTTCCAGTTCTCAATGATTTGTTGCAAAGTATTGGTCGAAACAAAGTATTCTCAACGTTAGATTTGTTGCAGGGATTCTGGCAAATCCCCCTTGATGAGGAAAGTAAACAATTGACAGCCTTTAGTACTCCCAATGGTCATTTTCATTTCAAAAGAATGCCGTTTGGTTTGCGTAGTAGTCCAATAACCTTTTCACGGCTCATGACAAATCTATTTCGTAGATTGATAGGAAGTACGCTTCTAGTTTACCTTGATGATCTCATAATCATGTCGCAAGATGTTCAGACTCATTTCCAGAACCTTGAAAAGGTACTTGCAAAGCTCGCTGAAGCTAATTTAAAAATAAAGCTTGCAAAATGTTCATTTTTAAAGCAAAAGATTAATTTCCTAGGTCATACAGTTACACCTTCAGGTATTACATTGAATGAATCAAAAATTATTGCTGCCCGTGATTTTCCAACACCTCGTACCGCAGAAGCCGTAAGACAGTTCACAGGTCTTGTAGGATTTTATCGTTCATTTATTGCTGGATTCTCTATTATAGCCGCTCCGCTTTACAAGTTGCAAAGAAAAGATGAACCCTTTGTTTGGGGAGAGGCCCAGGATCAGTCATTCAAAAAACTCAAAGCAGCCTTGATTTCGTCACCTGTCCTTAGGTATCCAGATTTTTCTAAACCTTTTACGTTGGTTACAGATGCTAGTGACATAGGTCTAGGTGCTGCATTACTTCAAACAGAAGGTCACAGAGATCACGCAATAGCTTATGCTAGCCGCACATTATCCAAAGAAGAGAAAAATTATAGTGCAACAGAACGAGAAGCCTTGGCAGTTGTTTGGGCACTTAAACATTTCAAGGATACAATTTATAATTACCCAGTTCATGTTCTTACAGATCACCAACCATTAATTCCCTTGTTCAAAAATAAGAATCCAGTTGGAAAGTTTGCTAGATATTTGCTCACAATTCAAGAATTCAATCCCACATTTGGATATATTCCAGGAAAGCAAAATGTTGTAGCGGATGCGTTTTCTCGACACGTAGCTGCGATTCAGTTAAATTACCCAGCATTAGATGCTACAGTAGTAGAAACGGAACAAAGACAAGACCCCATATGGGCACCCGTCATTAAATTTTTGACTAAGCAAGACACTCGCCCGATTCATAAACCACCAGTACCATTGAAAGAACTAGTTATGTTGGACAATTTACTGTGTAGAGTAGTAAAGCTAGGGACAGCCTCGAGGAAATGTTGTCAGTTAGTTGTTCCAGCTGTCTTGGTACCAACTGTGTTAAAAATTATCCATGATGCTCCTGCAAGTGCACATCCAGGAAAGGATCGTACACTCCAACAAGGTCGATTGAAATATTTTTGGCCAAAAATGGCTAAGGAGATTGCTCATTATGTTGACAGATGTTTAACTTGTTTACAGCACAAGGGACATGTTTCAGGACCTAATCCAATTCAGGTGTACCCAGCAACTAAAGCTCCTTGGGAACGAATATCGATGGATTTATTGACAAATTTTGCGGAAACAGAGAAAGGGAACAAACATTTGCTTGTAATGGTCGATAATTTTTCACGGTTTTGCGAACTAGTTCCTATCCCGAACAAAACAGCAGAAACCATAGCCAGCGCATTCCATGACCAAATAATTTGTAGATATAGTATGCCTAAAGTAATCCTTTCAGATAATGGACCAGAATTCAGTAATAGTATTCTAACTAGCTTGTGTGATTTATATAACATAAAAAAATGTAGCATTATGCCTTATCATCCGGCAAGTAATGGACTAGCTGAACGTACTAACAGGAAAGTGTTAGATGCCTTGAGAGTCACGTTGAATTTTGATAACAACAATTGGGATGATTTTATACCCTTAATTCAGTGTGCTATAAATTCTTCAATTAATGTTTCTACTGGTGACACACCTCACGCTATTCTTTATGGTACAGATAAGATCCTCCCTAATGAATTGATTAACGTACCTCCTACTCCCTTATATAACGTAGATGATTTTGTTCAAGTGAAGCGTAGACAAATGCAACTAGTATTCAAGAAAATACGAGAACAACTGTCCAAAGCAACAGCCGAGTTCACTCTAGCAAGGAATGCACGAGCTAAACCCAATAAAATAACTATTGGATCTGTAGTAATGATACTTAACCAACACAGGTCTGGTCCTATGTACAAGTTAACTAAGAAATTTTTGGGTCCATATAAGGTAGTCGAGCTTATTAAAGGTAACAAATACAGACTTAAGAACTTGTTAACAGGAGAGTATATAAATGAACATTTAGACCACATGAAGTTAGCTAAAATGACTGTTGACGAGACTGATGAGGAAGATGACAATGAACTTACCCAGACAGATACTCCTACTCGGACACCACCTCCTGTGGTTGACAGACCACTGGATGTTCAGCAACCCCATACTAGCAATTATAATCTTAGATCTAGACCTCTCGTTTCAACCGTGCACTCACCACATGTCCATTGGCTAGATGTTAACGAGGATATCTCTCAAGATGATAGTTTGTCGCATAAAGTTTCATCTGTTCCGGACCTTCAGTCAGAGCCAGAGTTGTATAGTGCTCTGGATGAGCCAGGTGTAGATATCCGCAGAATTTATAATTGATTGCACTCTGCAGTTATTCTGTTTGTTTTGAAAAAAAAAAAAAACGTCATTTGCAGTATTTCTACCACATGTGTCTTATTATTACCATTATATATAATGTATAGTTTTTCTCAAATTTATTTTGTTATAAATTAGATGCCATTGTTAAGTCTACTACCATTTGTATTTTCACAGTGCTTGTCATAAGAGTTATTATTGTTGTAGCAACCACATTGTGGCCAGTGAATCCTGACTGCTATCACGCAGATGTTAGTCTTCTTGATCCAGGTCTTGTATATGCTTGTAAATATATTGCACATTATATATATTGTACATTGGTCTTGTAAATATATTGTATTATTTCAAAAAAAAAAAAAAAAAAAAAATCATTATCTATCTTGAAATTCAATTGTGGTTGTTAGGTCAGAACTTTGTTCCATTAATGTAATAATTGTTTAATTTTGTATGGTTTTCAAGCACATGCCATTGACACATGTTAATAATTTTGTTTAGGCAATACCTTGAGTTGTATTGTTCATATCTGATCAGTAGACATACACATGTTCTTAATACTCTGATTTAATCAAAGCATTGTTACCATGATTTTCACCTATTATGATGAATTTTTTTTTTTTTTGGTGCATATATGCCGAGTTGTTTGTATTACGCACACCTGATCTTCTTTCAATGTTTTATTATGCAAATTTCACATGTAAGCCATTATTGTATGCCACCGAGGTCCTTTCAGTATCATTGTAACTATATAGCTAGCCAGAGCTTGTCGACAAGGGACGTCGACTTGGTAGCGTGTCCGAGCGGTGTTATACTCAAATTCTGTCAGTTGAAATGTAACCAATCACAGGCAAGTAGGCCTCTGACGTCATGCCAGACAGAGGAGCATCAAGCATGCTCCCAGCAGCCTCAGTCATCCTCACAGACCCAGAGTAGGTGGACCTCGGCTGGCCAGTTATACACCTGTTTGCCTCACTCAATAAATATATACAGAAGCGACTACTGTGTCTACATTCAACCCGAACAAGGCAAACGAATACGTGGTCAGGCTTGTCCCAGACCTGGGTTTACAACTCGTGGACTGTCTAGTCCTAGACCTGGGTTTACAACACGTGGCCTGCCTAGTCCTACACCTGGGTTTTAGAACACGTGGTCTGGCTTGTGGTAAACCTTGGTTTACAACATGATGTCTGGCTAGTCCTAGACCTTGGTTTACAACACGTGGTCTGGCTAGTCCTTAACCTGGGTTTCCAACACCTGGTCTGGCTTGTCCTAGACCTGAGTTTACAACACGTGGTCTGCCTAGTCCTAGACCTGGGTTTACACCACGTTTTCTGGCTTGTCCTGGATCTGGGTTCTCAACTCGTGTTCTTGCTTGTCCTAGATCATAGTTTACAACACGCGGTTTGGCTTGTCTTACACCTGGGTTTACAACATGTGGTCTGGCTGTTCTTTCAACTTGGTTTGAAATACGTGGTCTGGATCGTCCTAGACCTGGGTTTACAACACGTGGACTGGCTAGTACTAGACCTGAGTTTACAACACGTGGTCTGGCTTCTCCTAAATCTGGGTTTACAACACGTGGTCTATCTTGTTCTAGACCTTAATTTGCAACACGTGGTCTATCTTGGTCTAGACCTTGGTTTACAACACGTGGTCTAGCTTTTCCTAGACCTTGGTTTACAACACGTGGTCTAGCTTTTCCTAGACCTGAGTTTACAACACATGGTCTGGCTAGACCTAAACCTGGGTTTGCAAAACGTAGTCTGGCTTGTCCGTGAGCTGGGTTTACAACACGTGTCTGGCTTGTCCTAAACCGCGATTTACAATTCGTGTTCTTGCTTGTCCTAGACCATGGTTTAATACACGTGATCTAGCTCGTCCGAGACCAGGGTTTACAACATGTGGTCTGGCTTGTCGTAGACCTGGGTTTACAACACGTAGTCTGGCTTGTTCTAGACCTGGGTTTACAACTCGTGTCCTTGCTTGTCCTAGACCATAGTTTACAGCACGTTATCTAGCTGGTCCGAGACCAGGGTTAACAACATGTGGTCTGGCTTGGCCTTGACCTGGGTTTACATCACGTGGTCTGGCTTGTCCTAAATCTGGGTTTACACCCCGTGTCAGGCTTGTCCTAAACCTGGGTTTACAACTCGTGTTCTTGCTCGTCCCAGACCATGGTTTACAACATGTCGTCTGGCTAGTCCGTGACCTGGGTATACAACACGTGGTCTAGCTAGTACTAAACCTCGGTTTACAAAACGTAGTCTGGCTTGTCCTAGACCTGGGTTTACATCACGTGGTCTGGCTAGTCCTAAACCTGGGTTTACAACACGTGGTCTGGCTTGCTGTAGACCTGGGTTTACAAAACGAGGTCTGGCTTGTTTTAGACCGGGGTTTACATGAGGATTCTGGCTAATCCAAGACCTTGGTTTACAACAAGAGGCCTGGCTTGTCGTAGACCTTGGTTTACAAGTCGTTGTTTGGCTTGTTCTAGACCTGGGTTTACAACAGGTAGTCTGGCTAGTAATTAACCTGGGGTTACAACACGTGTTCAGCCTAGTCCTTGACCTGGGTTTACAACACGTGTTCTGCCTAGTCCTAGACCTGGGTTTACAACAAGTGGTCTGGCTAGTCCTAGACCTGGGTTTACAACACGTGGTCTGGCTTGCTGTAGACCTGGGTTTACAACACGTGGTCAGGCTTGTCCTAGAGCTGGGTTTACAACACGTGGTCAGGCTTGTCCTAGACCTGGGTTTACAACACGTGGTCTGCCTAGTCCTAGACCTAGGTTTACAACACGTGGTCTGGCTTGTCCTGGAGCTGGGTTTACAACACGTTGTCAGGCTTATCCTTGACCTGGGTTTACATCTCGTGGTCTGGCTTGTCGTATACAATGGTTTGAAGCACGTCGTCTTGCGGGTCCTAGGCCTTGCTCTACCACACGTGGTCTGGTGTGTCCTAGACATGGGTTTACCACACGTGGTCTAGGAGGTCCTAGACCATGGTTTACAACACGTGGACTGGGATGTCCTTGACCTGGGTTTGCAACACGTGATCTGGTTTGTCCCATACATGGGTTTACAACATGTGGTCTGCCTAGTCCTAGACCTTGGTTTACAACACGTGGAATGGCTTGTCCTAGAACTGAGTTTACAACACGTGGTCTGGCTTGTCTAGAGCTGGGTTAACAACACGTTATCTGGCTTGTCGTAGAGCTGGGTTTACAACACGTGGTCTGGCTTGACATAGACCTTGGTTTACAACACGTGGTATGGCTTGCCTAGAGCTGGGTTAACAAAACGTGATCTGGCTAGTCCTAGACCTGTGCTTACAACATGTGGTCTGGCTTGTCGTAGACCTTGGTTTACAACACGTGGTCTGGCTTGTTCTAGAACTGGGTTTACAACACATGGTCTGGCTAGTCCTAGACCTGGGTTTTAGAACACGTGGTCTAGCTTGTCCTAGACCTGGGTTTACAACACGTGGTCTGGCTTGTACTTGACCTGGGTTTACACCATGTGGTCTTGCTTGTTTTAAAGCTTGGTTTACAACACGTGGTCTGTCTTGTTCAATACCTGGGTTTACAACACCTGGTCTGGCTTGTCCTAGGCAATAGTTTACAGCACGTGTTCTGGCGGGTCGTAGACCTGGGTTTACAGCACGTGGTCTAGTGGATCCTAGACCTGGGTTTACAACACGTGGTCAGGCTTGTCCCAGACCTGGGTTTACAACACGTGGTCAGGCTTGTCCCAGACCTGGGTTTACAACACGTGGTCTGGCTGGTCCTAGACCTGGGTTTACAACACGTGGTCAGGCTTGTCCCAGACCTTGGTTTACAACACGTGGTCTGCCTAGTCCTAGACCTGGGTTTACACTACGTTTTCTGGCTTGTCCTGGACCTGGGTTTTCAACTCGTGTTCTTGCTTGTCCTAGATCATAGTTTACAACACGCGGTTTGGCTTGTCTTACACCTGGATTTACAACATGTGGTCTGGCTGTTCTTTGAACTTGGTTTGAAATACGTGGTCTGGATCGTCCTAGACCTGGGTTTACAACACGTGGTCTGGCTAGTACTAGACCTGAGTTTACAACACGTGGTCTGGCTTCTCCTAAATCTGGGTATACAACACGTGGTCTATCTTGTTCTAGACCTTGGTTTACAACACGTGGTCTAGCTTTTCATAGACCTTGGTTTACAACACTGGGCTAGCTTTTACTAGACCTGCGTTTGCAAAACGTAGTCTGGCTTGTCCTTGAGCTGGGTTTACATCACGTGTCTGGCTTGTCCCAAACCGCGATTTGCAACTCGTGTTCTTGCTTGTCCTACACCTTGGTTTACAACACGTGGTCTAGCTGGTTCGAGACCACGGTTTATAACATGTTGTCTAGCTTGTCGTAGCCCTGGGTTTACAACTCGTGTCCTTGCTTCTCCTAGACCATAGTTTACAACACGTGATCTGGCTAGTCCTAGACCTGGGTTTACAACATGTGGTCGGGCTTGTCGTAGACCTTGGTTTACAACATGTTGTCTAGCTAGTCCTAGACCTGGGTTTAAGACACGTGGTCTGGCTTGTCCTAGAGCTGCGTTTACAGCACGTGGTCTGGCTTGTCCTAGACCTGGGTTTACAACACGTGATCTGGCTTGTTCTAGAACTGGGTTTATAACACGTTGTCTCTCTCGTCCTAGACAATGGTTTACAGTAAGTGGTCAGGCTTGTCCCAGACCTGGGTTTACAACTCGTGGTCTGCCTAGTCATAGACCTGGGTTTACAACACTTGGTTTGGTTTGTCCTAGACCTGGGTTTACAACACGTGGTCTGCTTAGTTCATGACCTGGGTTTTAGAACACGTGGCGTGGCTTGTCGTAAACCTTGGTTTACAACATGTTGTCTGGCTAGTGCTAGACCTTGGTTTACAACACGTGGTCTGGCTTGTTGTAGACCTGGGTTTACATCACGTGGTCTGGCTAGTCCTTAACCTGGGTTTTCAACACCTGGTCTGGCTTGTCCTAGACCCGGGTTTACAACACGTGGCCTGCCTAGTCCTAGACCTGGGTTTACAATACGTGGTATGGCTTGTACTAGACCATGGTTTACAACACGTTATCTAGCTGGTCCGAGACCAGGGATAACAACATGTGGTCTGGCTTGGCCTTGACCTGGGTTTACAACACGTGATCTGGCTTGCCCTAAATCTGGGTTTACACCCCGTGTCTGGCTTGTCCTAAACCTGGGTTTACAACTCGTGTTCTTGCTCGTCCCAGACCATGGTTTACAACATGTCGGCTGGCTAGTCCGTGACCTGGGTTTACAACACGTAGTCTAGCTAGTACTAAACCTCGGTTTACAACACGAGGTCTGGCTTGTTCTAGACCTAGGTTTACATCACGTATTCTGGCTAATCCTAGACCTTGGTTTACAACAAAAGCCCTGGCTTGTCGTAGACCTTGGTTTACAAGTCGTTGTCTGGCTTGTCCTAGACCTGGGTTTACAACATGTTGTCTTGCTTATCATAGACCATGGTTTACAACTCGTGTTCATGCTTATCCTAGATTATGGTTTGCAACACGTGAATTGGCTGGTCCTAGTCCTGGGTTTACAACACGTGGTCTGGCTTCTCCTAAATCTGGGTTTACAACACGTAGTTTAACTTGTTCTAGACCTTGCTTTACAACATGTGGTCTAGGTTTTCCTAGACCTGGGTTAACAACACGTGGTCTCGCTAGCCCTAAACCTGGGTTTGCAAAACGTAGTCTGGCGGGTCCTAGACTTAGGTTGACAACACGTGGTCTGGTGGGTCATAGACCTGGGTTTACAACACGTGGTCTAGCAGATCCTAGACCATGGTTTGCAACACGTGGTCTGGCTCGTCCTAGACCTGGGTTTACAACACGTGGTCTGCCTGGTCAAAGACGTGTTGTAAACCCAGGTTACGGACTAGCCAGACGATATGTTGTAAACCATGGTCTGGGACGAGTAAGAACACTAGTTGTAAACCCAGGTTTAGGACAAGCCAGACACGGGGTGTAATCCCAGATTTAGGACAAGATAGATCACGTGTTGTAAGACCAGGTCAAGGCCAACCCAAACCATATGTTGTAAACCAAGGTCTACGACAAGCCAGACCACGTGTTCTAAAACCCAGGTCTTGGAGTAGGCAGACCACCTGGGATTACAAAAAGTGATCTGGCTTGTTCTAGACCTGGGTTTACAGCACGTGGTCTGGCTAGTCCTTAACCTGGGTTTACAACACGATTTCTGGCAAGTTCTAGACCTGGGTTTACAACACGTGGTCTGGCTAGTCCTAAACCTCGATTTACAACTCGTGTTCTTGATTGTCCTAGACTATGATTTACAACACGTAATCTAGCTTGTCCGAGATCAGGGTTTACAACATGGGGTCTGGCTTGTACTAGACTTTGGTTTACAACATGTGGTTTGGCTTGGCCTTGGCTTGGGTTTACATCACGTGGTCTGGCTTGTCCTAGTCCTGTGTTTACAACACGTGGTCTGGCTTGTCCTTGACTTGAGTTTAAAACACGTGGTCTGCCTTGTTCTACACCTGGGTTTACAAGACGTGGTATTGCTCGTCCTAGACAATGGTTTACAGCACGTGGTATTGCTCGTCCTAGACAATGGTTTACAGCACGTGGTCTGGCTCGTCCAGGACCTGGGATTACAACACGTGGTCTAGCTGATCCCAAACCAGGGTTTAAAACTCGTGGTCTGCCTAGTCATAGACCTGGGTTTTAGAACACGCGGTCTGGCTTGGCGTAGACCTTGGTTTACAACATGTTGTCTGGCTAGTCCTAGACCTGGGTTTACATCACGTGGTCTGGCTAGTCCTTAACCCGGGTTTTCAATACCTGGTCTGGCTTGTCCTAGACCTAGGTTTACAACACGTAGTCTGCCTAGTCCTATACCAAGGTTTACACCACGTGGTCTGGCTTGTCCGAGACCTGGGTTTACAACACGTGGTCTGGCTGGCCCTAAATCATGGTTTACACCACGTTCTCTTGCTTGTCCTGGACCTGGGTTTACAACTCGTGTTTTTGCTTGTCCTAGACCATGGTTTACACCACGTGATCTGAGTGGTCCTAGACCTGGGTTTACAACACGTGATCTAGCTAGTCCTAGACCTGTGTTTACAACATGTTGTCTGGCTAGATCTAGACCTGGGTTTACAACACGTGGTCTGGCTTGTTCTAAACCTGGGTTTACATCACGTGGTCTTGTTTGTCCTTAACCTGGGTTTACAACACGAGGTATGGCTTGTCCTAGAGCGGTTTATAACACGTGGTCTGGCTTCTCCTAGACCTGGGTTTGCAACACGTGGTCTGGTGGGTCCTAGTCCTGGGATTACAACACGTGGTCTAGCAGGTCCTAGACAATAGTTTACAACACGTAGTCTGGGATGTCCTAGACCTGTATTTACAACACGTGGTCTGGCTCGTCCTAGACCTGGGTTTACAACTCGTGTTCTTGCATGTCCTAGATCATAGTTTACAACACGTGGTTTGGCTTGTCTTACACCTGGGTTTACAATACGTGGTCTGGCTGTTCCTAGACCTGGGTTTGAAATACCTGGTCTTGCTCGTCCAAGACCTGGGTTTGCAACACGTGGTCAGGCTTCTCCTAAATCTGGGTTTACAACACGTGGTCTGGCTTGTTCTAGACCTTGGTTTACAACACGTGGTTTGGCTGGTCCTAGACCTTTGTTTACAGCACGTGGTCTGGCTGGTCCTAGATCTTGGTTTACAACATATGGTCTAGCTGGTACTAGACCTTGGTTTACAGCATGTGGTCTGGCTGATCCTAGACCATTGTTTACAACACGTAGTCTGGCTTGTCGTAGACCTTGGTTTACAATATGTTGTCTGGCTTGTCCTAATCCTGGGCTTACACCACCGTGGTCTGGCTTGTCGTAAACCTGGCCTTACAACACGTGATCTGGCTTGTCCTAAATCTGGGTTACACCCCGTGTCAGGCTTGTCCTAAAAATGGGTTTGCAACTCGTGTTCTTGCCAGTCCTAGACCATGGTTTTACAACACGCGGTCTGGCTTGTCCCAGAGCTGTGTTTACAACACGTGGTCTGTCTTGTCCTAGACCTGGGTTTACAACACGTGTTCTTGCTTGTCCTAGACCATGGTTTACAACACATGGTCTCGTTCGTCCTAGACCTGGCTTTACAACACGTGGTTTGCCTTGCCCTAGACCTTGATTTACAACGCGTGGTATGGCTTGTCCTAAATCTGGGATTACAACATGTCTTCTTGCTTGTTCTAAACCTCGGTTTACAACTCGTGTTCTTGCTTGTCCTCGACCATGGTTTACAACACGTGATCAGGCTGGTCCTAGATCATGGTTTACAACACGTGGTCTAGCTTGTCCTAGACCTGGGTTTACAACACGTGGTCTGGCTTGTCCAAGACCTGGGTTTACAACACATGATCTGGCTGGTCCTAGACCTGGGTTTACAACACGTGGTCTGGCTTGTCCTAGACCTGGGTTTATAACACATGATCTGGCTGGTCCTAGACCTGGGTTTGCAACACGTGGTCTAGCTTGTCCTAGACCTGGGTTTACAACACATGATCTGGCTGGTCCTAGACCTGGGTTTACAACACGTGGTCTGGCTGGTCCTAAACCTGGGTGTACAAAACGTAGTCTGGCTTGTTGTAGACCCGGGTTTACAAAATGTGTTTCGTTTGTCATAAAACTAGGTTTACAACATGTGGTCTGGCTTGTCCCAGAATTGGGTATACAACACGTGGTCTGGCTAGTCTTAAACCTGGGTTTACAAAAGGTAGCATGGCTTGTCCTATTGCTGTGTTTACAACACGTGATCTGGTTTGTCCATGACCCGGGTTTACAACATGTGGTTTGGTGGATACTAGACCTGGGTTTGCAACACGTGGTCTAGGTTTTCCTAGAACTGGGTTTACAACACGTGGTCTGGCTAGTCCTAGAACTGGGTTTACAACACGTAGTCTAGCTTGTCCTTGACCCGGGTTTACAACATGTGGTTTGGTTAGTCATAAAACTAGGTTTACTACATGTGGTCTGGCTTGTCCTAGAACTGGGTTTACAACACGTGGTCTGGCTAGTCTTAAACCTGGGTTTACAAAAGGTAGTCTGGCTTGTCCTAGACCTGGGTTTACAACACCTGGTCTGGCTTGTCCCAAATCTGGGTTTACAACACTTGTCTGGATTGTCCTTAACCTGGGTTTACAACTTGTGTTCTTGCTTGTCCTAGACCATAATTTACAACACGTGATCTTTCTGGTCCTAGACCTGGGTTTACAACACGTTGTCTGGCTTGTCGTAGTTCTGGGTTTACAACACGTGTTCTGGCTTGTCCTTGACCTGGGTTTACAACATGTGGTCTAGCTTGTCCTAGACCTTGGTTTACAACACGTTGTCTGGCTAGTCCTAGACCTGGGTTTACAACACGTGTTCTGGCTTGTCCTAGACCTGGGTTTACAAAATGTGGTCTAGCTTGTCCTAGACCTTGGTTTACAACACGTTGTCTGGCTAGTCCTAGACCTGGGTTTACAACATGTGGTCTTGTTTGTCATAGACCATGGTTTACAACTCGTGTTCTTGCTTATCCTAGACCATGGTTTGCAACACGTGAATTGGCTGGTCCTAGACCTGGGTTTACAACATGTGGTCTGGCTTGTTGTAGACCTGGGTTTACAACACGTGGTGTGGCTTTTTCTTGACCTGTGTTTACAACACGTGGTCTGGCTTGTCCTAGACCTGGGTTTACAACACGTGGTCTGGCTTGTTCTAGACCTGGGTTTACAACACGTGGTCTTCCTTTTCCTAGAACTGGGTTTACAACACGTGGTCTGGCTTGTTCTAGACCTGGGTTTACAACACATGTTCTTGCTTGTCCTAGACCATGGTTTACAACACATAGTCTCGCTCGTCCTAGACCTGGGTTGACAACACGTGGTTTGCCTTGCCCTAGACCTGGATTTACAATACGTGGTATGGCTTGTCTTAAATCTGTGTTTACAACATGTCTTCTTGCTTGTCCTAAACCTCGGTTTACATACGTGTTCATGCTTGTCCTAGAGCATGGTTTACAACACGTGGCCTGGCTTGTCGTATATCTTAGTTTACAACATGTTTTCTGGCTAGTCCTAGACCTGGGTTTACACCAGGTGGTCTGGCTTGCCCTAGACCTGGGTTTACAACACATGATCTGGCTGGTCAGAGACCTGGGTTTACAACACGTGGTCTGGCTGTTCCTTGACCTGGGTTTGCAACACGTTGTCCGGTTTGTCTTAGACCTGGGTTTACAACATGTGGTCTGACTGGTCATAGACTTTGGTTTACAGCACGTGGTCTGGCTGGTCCTAGACCTTGGTTTACAAAATGTGGTCTGGCTGGTCCTATACCATTGTTTACAACACGTGGTCTAGCTGGTCCTAAACCATGGTTTACAACACGTGGTCTGGCTTGATGTAGACCTTGGTTTACAACATGTTGTCTGGCTTGTCCTAGTCCAGGGTTTACACCACCGTGGACTGTCTTGTCGTAAACCTGGCTTTACAACACTTGATCTGGTTTGTCCTAAATCTGGGTTTACACCCCGTGTGAGGCTTATCCTAAACCTGGGTTTACAACTCGTGTTCTTGCTTGTCCTAGACCATGGTTTACAACACGTGACCTTGCTGGTCCTAGACCTGGGTTTACAATACGTGATCTGGCTAGTCCTAGACCTGTGTTTACAACATGTATTCTGGCTTGTCCTAGACCTGGGTTTACAACACGTAGTCAGGTGGGCACTAGAATTGGGTTTACAACAAGTGGTCTAGCTGGTCCTGGACCTGGGTTTACAACACGAAATCTGGCTGGTCATAGAACTGGGTGTGCAACACGTGGTCTGGCTAGTATTTAACCTTGGTTTACAACACGCGATCTTGCTTGTCCTAGAGCTGTGTTTACAACACGTGGTCTGGCTTGTTCTAGACCTTGATTTACATCACGTGGTCTGGCTAGTATTTAACCTGGGTTTACAACACGCGATCTTGCTTGTCCTAGAGCTGTGTTTACAACACGTGGTCTGGCTTTTCCGAGACCTGGGTTTACAACACGTGGTCTAGCAGGTCCTAGACCATGGTTTACAAAACGTGGTCTGGGTTGCCCTAGACCTGGGTTTACAACACGTGCGCTGGCTCGTCCTAGACCTTGGTTTACAACACGTTCTCTATCTTGTCCCAGACCTGGGTTTACAACATGTGGTCTGGCTTGTCGTAGACATTGGTTTACAACATGTTGTCTAGCAAGTCCTAGACCTGGATTTACAACACGTGGTCTGGCTTGTCCAAGACCTGGGTTTACATCTCGTGGTCTAGCTTGTTCTTGACATGAGTTTACAACATGTGGTCTGGCTAGTCATAAAACTGGGTTTACAACACGTGATCTGGCTTGTCCTATACCTGAATTTACATCACGTGGTCTGGCTTGTCCTAGACCATTGTTTACAACACGTGGTCTGGCTGGTCCTAGACCTGGGTTTACAACACGTGGTCTGGTTAGTCTTATAACTTGGTTTACAACACGTGGTCTGATTGGTCCTGGACCTGTCTTTACAACACGTGGTCTGGCTTGTCATAGACCTTGGTTTGCAACACGTGGTCTGGCTTGTCCTAGACCATGGTTTACAACACGAGGTCTGGCTCGTCTTGGGCTTGGGTTTACAACACGTGGTTTGGCTGGTCCTAGACAATGGTTTACAACACGTGGTCTGGCTAGTCTTAAACCTGGGCTCACAACATGTTGTCTAACTAGTCCTAGACCTTGGTTTGCAACATGTTGTCTGGCTAGACCTGGGTTTACAACACCTGGTCTAACTTGTCCCAAATCTGGGTTTACAACACTTGTCTGGATTGTCCTTAACCTGGGTTTACAACTTGTGTTCTTGCTTGTCCTAGACCATAGTTTACAACACGTGATCTTTCTGGTCCTAGACCTGGGTTTACAACACGTTGTCTGGCTTGTCGTAGATCTGGGTTTACAACACGTGTTCTGGCTTGTCCTAGACCTGGGTTTACAACATGTGGTCTAGCTTGTCCTAGACCTTGGTTTACAACATGTTGTCTGGCTAGTCCTAGACCTGGGTTTACAACACGTGGTCTGGTTTGTCCTAGACCTGGGTATACAACACGTGGTCTTTCTAGTCCTAGACCTGGGTTTACAATATGTGGTCTGGCTTGTCCTAGACCATGGTTTGCAACACGTGAATTGGCTGGTCCTAGACCTGAGTTTACAACATGTGGTCTATCTTGTCCTAGACCTGGGTTTACAACACGTGGTCTGGCTTGTTCTAGACCTGGGTTTACAACACGTGGTCTTCCTTTTCCTAGACCATGGTTTACAACACATAGTCTCGCTCGTCCTAGACCTGGGTTGACAACACGTGGTTTGCCTTGCCCTTGACCTGGATTTACAATACGTGGTATGGCTTGTCTTAAATCTGGGTTTACAACATGTCTTCTTGCTTGTCCTAAACCACGGTTTACATTCGTGTTCATGCTTGTCCTAGAGCATGGTTTTCAACACGAGATGTGGCTGGTCCAAGACCATAGTTTACAACATTAGGTTTGGTTAGTCATAAAACTGGGTTTACAACATGTGGTCTGGCTAGTCTTAAACCTGGTTTTACAGAAGGTAGTCTGGCTTGTCCTGGACCTGGGTTTACAACAAGTGGTCTGGCTTGTCCTAAACCTGGGTTTACAACTCCTGTTCTTGCTTGTCCTAGACCATAGTTTACAATACGTGGTCTGGCTTGTCGTAGATCTTAGTTTATAACATGTTTTCTGGCTAGTCTTAGACCTGGGTTTACACCACGTGGTCTGGCTTGCCCTAGACCTGGGTTTACAACACATGATCTGGCTGGTCATCGACCTGGGTTTACAACACGTGGTCTGGCTGTTCCTTGACCTGGGTTTACAACATGTGGTCTGGCTGGTCCTAGACCTTGGTTCACAGCACGTTGTCTGGCTGGTCCTAGACCTTGGTTTACAAAATGTGGTCTGGCTGGTCCTAGACCATTGTTTACAACACGTGGTCTGGCTGGTCCAAGACCATGGTTTACAACACGTGGTCTGGCTTGATGTAGACCCTGGTTTACAACATGTTGTCTGGCTGGTCCTAGTCCTGGGTTTACACCACCGTGGTTTGTCTTGTCGTAAACCTGGCCTTACAACACTTGATCTGGCTTGTCCTAGACCATGGTTTACAACACGTGGTCTGGCTTGATGTAGACCTTGGTTTACAACACGTGACCTTGCTGGTCCTAAACCTGGGTTTACAATACGTGATCTGGCTAGTCCTAGACCTGTGTTTACAACATGTATTCTGGCTTGTCCTAGACCTGGGTTTACAACACGTGGTCAGGTGGGCACTAGAATTGGGTTTACAACAAGTGGTCTAGCTGGTCCTCGACCTGGGTTTACAACACGTAATCTGGCTGGTCATATAACTGGGTGTGCAACACGTGGTCTGGCTAGTATTTAACCTTGGTTTACAACACGCGATCTTGCTTGTCCGAGACCTGGGTTTACAACACGTGGTCTAGCAGGTCCTAGACCATGGTTTACAAAACGTGGTCTGGGTTGTCCTAGACCTGGGTTTACAACACGTGGTCTGGCTCGTCCTAGACCTTGGTTTACAAAACGTTGTCTGGCTTGTTCTTGATCTGAGTTTACAACATGTGGTCTGGCTAGTCATAAAACTGGGTTTAACACACTCTATCTGGCTTGTCCTATACATGGATTTACATCACGTGGTCTGGCTTGTCCTAGACCATTGTTTACAACACGTGGTCTGGCTTGTCCTAGTCCTTGATTACAACACTTGGTTTGGTTTGTCTTAGACTTGGGTTTACAGCACGTGGTCTGGTTTGTCCAAGGCCCAGGTCTAAAACACGTGGTCATGCTTGTCCCAGACCTGGAATTACAACACGTGGTCTGGTTTGTCCAAGACCCAGGTCTAAAACACGTGGTCGTATTTGTCCTAGACCTGGGGTTTACAACACGTGGTCTAGCGTGTCCTAGACCATGGTTTACAACACGTGATCTGGCTTGCCCTAGACCTGGGTTTACAACACTTGGTCTAGCTTGTCTTAGACCTGGGTTTACAACACTTGGTCTGGCTTGCCCTATACCCGGGTTTACAACACGTTGTCAGGCTTGTCCTAGACCTGGATTTACATCACGTGGTTTGGCTTGTTCTAGACCTGGGTTTACAACACGTGGCATGGCTGGTCCTAGACCTGTATTTACAACACGTGGTATGTCTTGTCAAAAACCTGGGTTTACAACAACGTGGTCTGGCTTGTCATAGACCTGGGTTTACAATTCGTGGTCTGGCTTGTCCAAGACCTGGTTTTACAACACGTGGTCTAGCTTGTCTTAGACCATGGTTTACAAAACGTGGTCTGGCTGGTCCTAGATTAGGGTTTACAACACGTGGTCTGTTTTTTCCTAGACCATGATTTACAACACCTGGTTTGGCTGGTCATAGACCATGGTTTACAACACGGTGGTCTTGCTGTTGCTAGACCGGGGTGTAACACCCATGCCCCCCTCCTTAGAGTTCACACTCAGGGAAGTCTTCTCCAAGAGGTCAGCCCAGATGACCTCCGGATTATCTTGTATGTTGATTAAAAATTCCTGGGTTAGTATTAGTCAGCATAGTTTCAAGTATGTAATATTTCATGATACTCTTGTCAAACATTGCAATGGAATTAGACTCCACATTCTTATGTGTAAACATCCATGGATCTCCCCCTTTTGGCCAGGTCAGAGGTCAGCCACACTCGTAATTTATAACTCCTCTCTTGAAGAGTGTATGGTGAATGTCAAACAAGTTTAATGAAAATTCTTGAGTGTTTGTACAAGTGTGGCCGATCTCTTACATTCTTGGTGTAGGTAGCAACTGCAGATCTCCCCCCTCCCCCCTGTGGGGGTTGTATATAGAGGTCCTGTAGAGACTTAGTGGGAAGAGAGTGTGGGACACCAGGATCGAGAGCAGGTCTGTGAAGAACATCTTAGCCAGGGAGAGACAGAGGTCTTCAGGTAATGTGTGTGATCTCTGAGGTTTTGTTCCATGTCCAAATTTCTTAAATTTTTGCCAGTGTTAGAGTAAGATTTATAAGTGGTGATTGACATAATTTTGGTCTCAATAAACTTGTGTTAAATTTCCCGTCTGTGTCAATTGTTGAATCCTCTTAGCCTTTTGGATATAGTGGCTGACAACCGTCCCATAATTAATGACAGTTATAGAAAGTACTCTCCAAGTCAAGCAATGTTTCTTGCCTCGGTGCTTGATATAGTTTCAATGGTCAAAGGCAGATGGTGGCAGCGTATTTAGTCCTGTGTAGCATTTCCTTGTTGGCAGTGTACCTTTTATTTCCGGTGTAACCATCATATGTCAGCTCATATTACAGTGTTCAATAACAGTGTTACCAAGTGCAACCGATGGGGAAGTGTTACTCAGGATACGTAGTAGTGTGTACTTTATTAGTTTAGAGTATCCATTATAGTGGTGTTCCATTATAGTGGTGTTACACATTAGAGCGTTGTTACATGGGTTTACAACACGTGATCTGGCTTGTCCTAGACCTGGGTTTACAACACCGTGGTCTGGCTGGTCTTAGACCTTTGTTTACAACACGTGGTCTGGCTGGTCCTAGACCTTTGTTTACAACACGTGCTCTGGCTGGTCCTAGAACTTTGTTTACAACACGTGGTCTGGCTGGTCCTAGACCTTGGTTTACAACACCGTGGTCTGGCTGGTCCTAGACCATGGTTTACAACACGTGATCTGGCAGGTCCTAGACCTTGGTTTACAACACGTGGTCTGGTTGGTCCTAGACCTTAGTTTACAGCACGTTGTCTGGCTGGTCTTAGACCTTGGTTTACAACACGTGGTCTGGCTGGTCCTAGACCATGGTTTACAACACGTGATCTACCTGGTCCTAGACATTCCCAACGGGGTAATGGTAGTGTCACATTGGTTCCCCGGAGTACTGTCAGTCCCGCATGGGTCCCCCGGGGTAGTGGCAGTCCCACATAGGTCCCCCGGGGTAGTAACAGTCCCACATGGGTCCCCCGGGATAGTGGCAGTCCCACATGGTACACACGGGGTATTGGCAGTCCCACATGGGTCCCACGGGGTACTGGCAGTCCTACATGGGTCCCTCCGGGGTAGTGGCAGTCCCACATGGGTCCCCCGGGGTAGTGGCAGTCCCACATGAGTCCCCCGGGATAGTGGCAGTCCCACATGGTACACACGGGGTATTGGCAGTCCCACATGAGTCCCACGGGGTACTGGCAGTCCCACATGGGTCCCCCGGGGTAGTGGCAGTCCCACATGGTACACACGGGGTATTGGCAGTCCCACATGGGTCCCACGGGGTACTGGCAGTCCTACATGGGTCCCTCCGGGGTACTAGCAGTCTCTCATGGGTCCCTACGGAGTACTGGCAGTCCCACATGGGTCCCCCGGGTTAATGGCAGTCCCAAATGGGTCCCCCGGGGTACTGGCAATCTCACATGGGTCCCCTCGGTGGTATTGACAGTCCTTCATGGGTCCCCGCGGGGTACTGGCAGTCCCAAATGGGTCCCCCCGCTGTACTGGCAGTCCCACATTGGTCCCCCGAGGTACTGACAGTCCCACATGGGTCCCCCAGGTTAATGGCAGTCCCAAATGGGTCCACCCAGATACTCTCACTCCCACATGGGTCCCCCCAGGTACTAGCAGTCCCACATGGGTCCCCCCAAGTACTGGCAGTCCCACATGGGTCTCCCTGAGGTACTGGCAGTCCCGCATGGGTCTCTTTGGGTACTGGCAGTCCCACATAGGTCCACCCAGGTACTGGCAGTCCCACATGGGTCCCTTGGGGGTACTGGCAGTCCCACAAGTGTCCCTCCAGGTACTGGCAGTCCCACATGGGTCCCTTGGGGTACTGGCAGTCACATATGGGTCCCTTGGGGTACTGGCAGTCCCACATGGGTCCCTTGGGGTACTGGCAGTCCCACATGGGTCCCCTGGCGGTACTGGCAGTCCCACAAGTGTCACCCCATGTACTGGCAGTCCCACATGCGTCCTCCAGGGTACTGGCAGTCCCACATGGATCTCTTGGGGTACTGACAGTCCCACATGGGTCCCCCTGGGGTACTGGCAGTCCCACACGGGTCCCCCCGGAGAACTGGCAGTCCCACATGGGTCCCCCAGGGGAACTGCCAGCCTCCGAAGGGTCCCGTCGGGGTACTAGCAGTCCCACATAGGTCCCCCGGGGTAGTGGCAGTCCCACATGGGTCCCCCGGGGTAGTGGCAGTCCCACATGGATCCCCCGGGATAGTAGCAGTCCCACATGGGTCCCCCGGGGTACTGGCAGTCTCACATGGGTCCCCTTGGTGGTATTGACAGTCCTTCATGGGTCCCCGCGGGGTACTGGCAGTCCCAAATGGGTCCCCCCGCTGTACTGGCAGTCCCACATTGGTCCCCCGGGGTACTGACAGTCCCACATGGATCCCCTAGGTTAATGGCAGTCCCAAATGGGTCCACCCAGATACTCTCACTCCCACATGGGTCCCCCCAGGTACTGGCAGTCCCACATGGGTCCCCCCCGGTACTGGCAGTCCCACATGGGTCTCCCTGATGTACTGGCAGTCCCACATGGGTCTCTCTGGGTACTGGCAGTCCCACATAGGTCCACCCAGGTACTGGCAGTCCCACATGGGTCCCTTGGGGGTACTGGCAGTCCCACAAGTGTCCCCCCAGGTACTGGCAGTCCCACATGGGTCCTCCAGGGTACTGGCAGTCCCACATGGGTCCCTTGGGGTACTGGCAGTCCCATATGGGTCCCTTGGGGTACTGGCAGTCCCACATGGGTCCCTTGGGGTACTGGCAGTCCCACATGGGTCCCCTGGGGGTACTGGCAGTCCCACAAGTGTCCCCCCAGGTACTGGCAGTCCCACATGGGTCCTCCAGGGTACTGGCAGTCCCACATGGGTCCCTTGGGGTACTGGCAGTCCCACATGGGTCCTCCAGGGTATTGGCAGTCCCACATGGACCCCTAGGGGTACTGACAGCCCCACAAGGGTACCACTGGGGTACTGGCAGTCCCACACGGGTCCCCCCGGAGTACTGGCAGTCCCACATGGGTCCCCCAGGGGAACTGCCAGCCTCCGAAGGGTCCCGTCGGGGTACTAGCAGTCCCACATGGGTCCTCCGGGGTACTGACAGTCACACACAGGTTCCCCCTGGGCTACTTGCAGCCCCACATGGGTCCCTGGGGTACTGGCAGTCCCACATGGGTCCCCCCTGGGGAACTGACAGTCCCACACGGGTCCTCCGGGGTACTGACACTCCCTAACAGGTCCCCCACTGGGAACTGGCAGTCCCACATGGGTACCCCTGGGGTACTGACAGTCCCACATGGGTCCCCCACTGGGTACTGGCAGTCCCACATGGGTACCCCTGGGGTACTGACAGTTCCACACAGGTCCCCCACTGGGTACTGGCAGTCCCACATGGGTACCCCTGGGGTAGTGAGAGTCCCACATGGGTACCCCTGGGGTAGTGAGAGTCCCACATGGGTCCCCCAGGGTACTGACCGTCCCACACGGGTCCCCCCGGCGTACTGACAGTCCCACGTGGTTCCTCCCGGGGTACTTGCAGTCCCACACGGCGTACTGATATTCCCACATGGGTCCCCCAGGGTCCTCCGGGGAACTGGCAGTCCGACATGGGTCCCCCGGGGAACTGGCAGTCCCACATGAGTTCCCCGGGGTAATGGCAGTCCCACATGGGTTCCTCCGGGGTACTAGCAGTCCCACATTCGTCACCTTGGGTACTGGCAGTCCCACATGGGTCTCCCCGGGGTACTGATAGTCCTACATAGGTTCCCCCCAGGGTACTCGCAGTCCCACATGGGTCCCTCGGGGTTACTGGCAGTCCCACATGGGTCCCCTTGGGTAATGGCAGTCGCACATGGGTCTCCTGGGTACTGGCATTTCCACATGGGTCCCCCGGGGAACTGGCAGTCTCCCACGGGTCCCCGAGGTACTGGCAGTCCCACATGGGTCCCCTAGGGTTACTGGAAGTCCCCCACGGGTCACTCCAGGTACTGGCAGTCCCACATGGGTCCTCCTGGGTACTGGCAGTACCACATGGGTCCCCCGGGGTACTGACAGTCCCACATTGGTCCCTCTGGGTATTGACTCCTACATGGGTCCCCCTGGGGTACAGGCAGTCCCACATGGGTTTTCACGGTGCACTGACAGACCTACATGGGTCCACTGGGGAACTGGCAGTCCCATATGGGTCCCCCAGGGGTAATGGCTCTCCCACATGGGTCCCCCCGGGGTACTGGCAGTCCCTCATTCATCCCCCGGGGTATTGACAGACTCACATGGGTCCCCCTGGGGTACTGGCAGTCCCACATGGGTCCCCTGGAGGTACTGACAGTCCCACACGGGTCCTCCGGGGTACTGACGGACCCACACGGGTCCCCCCGGCGTATTCGCAGTACCACATGGGTCCCTCTGGGTTACTGGCAGTCCCACATGGGTCCCCTCAGGGGAGACTGACAGACCCACATGGGTCCCCCCGGTGTACTGGCAGTCCCAAACGGGTCCCTCCCGGGGTACTGGCAGTACCACATGGGTCCCCCGGGGTACTGACAGTCTCACAAGGGAAGGCCGTCCCACACGGGTCCCCCTGGCGTACTGACAGTCTCACGTGGTTCCCACCAGGGTTATCTTGAGGTTATCTTGAGATGATTTCGGGGCTTTAGTGTCCCGCGGCCCGGTCCTCGACCAGGCCTCCACCCCCAGGAAGCAGCCCGTGACAGCTGACTAACACCCAGGTACCTATTTTACTGCTAGGTAACAGGGACATAGGGTGAAAGAAACTGCCCATTGTTTCTCGCCTGCGCCCGGGATCGAACCCGGAACCACAGGATCACATGTCCAGTGTGCTGTCCGCTCGGCCGACCGGCTCCACTTGCTAGCAAGTGGGGTACTTGCAGTCCCCCATGGGTCCCCCGGTGTACTGGCAGTCCCACATGGTTCCACAGAGGTACTGGCAGTCCCACATGGGACCCCCCGGGGTACTGGCAGTCCCTCATGGGTCCCCCCGGGGTACTGGCAGTCCCAAATTGGTCCCCTCGGGGTACTGACAGTCCCACATTGGTCCCCTTGGGTATTGACAGTCCTACATGGGTCCCCCTGGGGTGCTGGTAGTCCCACATGGGTTTTCACGGGGCACTGACAGACCTACATGGGTCCACCGGGGAACTGGCAGTCCCTCATTGGTCCCCGGGGTATTGACAGACTCACATGGGTCCCTCTGGTGTACTGACATTCCCACATGGGTCCCCCGGGGTACTGGCAGTCCGACATGGGTCCCCACGGGGAACTGGCAGTCCCACATGGGTCCCCCCTGGGGTACTGGCAGTCCCACATGGGTTCCTCCGGGGTACTGACAGTCCCACATGGGTCCCCCGGGGTATTGATAGTCCTACATAGGTCCCCCCGGGGATACTGGCAATCCCACATTTGGGTCTACCTGGGGTATAACAGTCCCACATGGGTCTTCCCGGGGTACTGATAGTCCTACATAGGTCCCCCCTGGGTACTGGCAGTCCAACATGGGCCCCCTGGGGTTACTGGCAGTCCCACATGGGTCCCCCGGAGGTACTGGCAATCCCACATGGGTCCCCCCTGGGTACTGGCAGTCGCACATGGGTTTCCTGGGGTACTGGCAGTCCCACATGGGTCCTCCGGGATACTGGCAGTCTCCCATGGGTCCCCCAGGTACTTGCAGTCCCACATGGGTTCCCCTGGGTACTGACAGTGCCACATGCGTCCCCCGGGGTACTGGCAGTCTCGCATGGGTCCCCCAGGTACTGGCAGTCCCACATGGGTCCCCCCTGGGTACTGACAATGCCACATGGGTCCCCCGGGGTACTGGCAGTCTTCCATGGGTCCCCCAGGTACTGGCAGTCCCACATGGGTCCCCCTGAGTACTAGCAGTGCCACATGGGTCCCCCGTGGAGTACTGGCAGTCACACATTGATCCCCCTGGATACTGACACTCCCACATGGGTCTCCCTGGGATACTGGCAGTCCCACATAGGTCCCCCAGGGGTACTGGCAGTCCCTCATGGGTCCCCCCTGGTTACTGGCAGGCCCACATGGGTCCCCTAGGGTACTGACAGTCCCACATTGGTCCCCCAGGGGAACTGACAGTCCCACATGGGTCCCCCTGGTGTACTAGCAGTCCCACATGGGTCCCCCAGGGTACTGACAGTCCAACATGGGTCCCCCAGGGGTACTGAGTCCCACATTTGTCCTCCCGGGGAACTGGCAGTTCCACATGGGTTCCTCCGGGGTACTGACAGTCCCACATGGGTCACCTTGGGTACTGGCAGTCCCACATGGGTCCCCCCGGGGTACTGATAGTCCTACATAGGTCCCCCCTAATGTACTGGCAGTCCCACATGGGCCCCTCGGGGTTACTGACAGTCCCACATGGGTCCCCTAGGGTACTGGCAGTCTCACATAGGTCCCCCTGGGTTCTGGCAGTCGCACATGGGTCTCCTGGGGTACTGGCATTTCCACATGGGTCCCCCGGGGTACTGGCAGTCTCCCACGGGTCCCCCAGGTACTAGCAGTCCCACATGGGTCCCCCCGGGTTCTGGCAGTCACATGGGTCCCCCCAGGGAACTGGCAGTCCCACATGGGTCCCCCGGGGTACTGGCAGTCCTCCACGGGTCACTTCAGGTACTGGGAGACCCACATGGGTCCTCCTGGGTACTGGCAGTGCCACATGGGTCCCCCGGGGTACTGGCAGTTCCACATGGGTCGCCTATGGGGTAATGGCAGTCCCACATTGGTCCGTCGGGATACTGCCAGTCCCACATGGGTCCCACTGGGGTACTGGCAGTCCCATATGGGTCCCCCCGGGGTACTGACAGTCCTACACGGGTCCACCCGGGGTACTGACAGTCCCACACGGGTCCCTCCCGGGGATCTGGCAGTCCCACATGGGTCTCCCGTTGTACCGGCAGTCGCACATGGTTCCCCAGGGGTACTGGCAGTCCCACATGTTTCCCCCGGGGTACTGGCAGTCCCTCATGGATCCCCTCGGGGTACTGGCAGTCCCAAATGGATCCCCCCGGGGTACTGGCAGTCCATCATTGGTTCCCCGGGGTATAGACGGTCCCACATGGGTCCCCCCAGGGGCACTGACAGACCTACATGAGTCCCCCAGGGGGGACTGACAGCCCCACATGGGTCCCCCCGGGCTACTGGCAGTCCCAAACGGGTCTCTCCCGGGGTACTGGCAGTACCACATGGGTCCCCCGGGGTACTGACAGTCTCACAAGGGAAGGCCGTCCCACACGGGTCCCCCTGGCGTATTGACAGTCTCACGTGGTTCCCACCAGGGTTATCTTGAGGTTATCTTGAGATGATTTCGGGGCTTTAGTGTCCCGCGGCCCGGTCCTCGACCAGGCCTCCACCCCCAGGAAGCAGCCCGTGACAGCTGACTAACACCCAGGTACCTATTTTACTGCTAGGTAACAGGGACATAGGGTGAAAGAAACTGCCCATTGTTTCTCGCCTGCGCCCGGGATCGAACCCGGAACCACAGGATCACAAGTCCAGTGTGCTGTCCGCTCGGCCGACCGGCTCCACTTGCTAGCAAGTGGGGTACTTGCAGTCCCCCATGGGTCCCCCGGTGTACTGGCAGTCCCACATGGTTCCACAGAGGTACTGGCAGTCCCACATGGGACCCCCCGGGGTACTGGCAGTCCCTCATGGGTCCCCCCGGGGTACTGGCAGTCCCAAATGGGTCCCCTCGGGGTACTGACAGTCCCACATTGGTCCCCTTGGGTATTGACAGTCCTACATGGATCCCCCTGGGGTGCTGGTAGTCCCACATGGGTTTTCACGGGGCACTGACAGACCTACATGGGTCCACCGGGGAACTGGCAGTCCCTCATTGGTCCCCGGGGTATTGACAGACTCACATGGGTCCCTCTGGTGTACTGACATTCCCACATGGGTCCCCCGGGGTACTGGCAGTCCGACATGGGTCCCCACGGGGAACTGGCAGTCCCACATGGGTCCCCCCTGGGGTACTGGCAGTCCCACATGGGTTCCTCCGGGGTACTGACAGTCCCACATGGGTCCCCCGGGGTACTGATAGTCCTACATAGGTCCCCCCGGGGTACTGGCAGTCCCACATTTGGGTCTACCTGGGGTATAACAGTCCCACATGGGTCTTCCCGGGGTACTGATAGTCCTACATAGGTCCCCCCTGGGTACTGGCAGTCCAACATGGGCCCCCCGGGGTTACTGGCAGTCCCACATGGGTCCCCCGGAGGTACTGGCAATCCCACATGGGTCCCCCCTGGGTACTGGCAGTCGCACATGGGTTTCCTGGGGTACTGGCAGTCCCACATGGGTCCTCCGGGATACTGGCAGTCTCCCATGGGTCCCCCAGGTACTTGCAGTCCCACATGGGTTCCCCTGGGTACTGACAGTGCCACATGCGTCCCCCGGGGTACTGGCAGTCTCGCATGGGTCCCCCAGGTACTGGCAGTCCCACATGGGTCCCCCCTGGGTACTGACAATGCCACATGGGTCCCCCGGGGTACTGGCAGTCTCCCATGGGTCCCCCAGGTACTGGCAGTCCCACATGGGTCCCCCTGAGTACTAGCAGTGCCACATGGGTCCCCCGTGGAGTACTGGCAGTCACACATTGATCCCCTGGATACTGACACTCCCACATGGGTCTCCCTGGGATACTGGCAGTCCCACATAGGTCCCCCAGGGGTACTGGCAGTCCCTCATGGGTCCCCCCTGGTTACTGGCAGGCCCACATGGGTCCCCTAGGGTACTGACAGTCCCACATTGGTCCCCCAGGGGAACTGACAGTCCCACATGGGTCCCCCTGGTGTACTAGCAGTCCCACATGGGTCCCCCAGGGTACTGACAGTCCAACATGGGTCCCCCAGGGGTACTGAGTCCCACATTTGTCCTCCCGGGGAACTGGCAGTTCCACATGGGTTCCTCCGGGGTACTGACAGTCCCACATGGGTCACCTTGGGTACTGGCAGTCCCACATGGGTCCCCCCGGGGTACTGATAGTCCTACATAGGTCCCCCCTAATGTACTGGCAGTCCCACATGGGCCCCTCGGGGTTACTGACAGTCCCACATGGGTCCCCTAGGGTACTAGCAGTCTCACATAGGTCCCCCTGGGTTCTGGCAGTCGCACATGGGTCTCCTGGGGTACTGGCATTTCCACATGGGTCCCCCGGCGTACTGGCAGTCTCCCACGGGTCCCCCAGGTACTAGCAGTCCCACATGGGTCCCCCCGGGTTCTGGCAGTCACATGGGTCCCCCCAGGGAACTGGCAGTCCCACATGGGTCCCCCGGGGTACTGGCAGTCCTCCACGGGTCACTTCAGGTACTGGGAGACCCACATGGGTCCTCCTGGGTACTGGCAGTGCCACATGGGTCCCCCGGGGTACTGGCAGTTCCACATGGGTCGCCTATGGGGTAATGGCAGTCCCACATTGGTCCGTCGGGATACTGACAGTCCCACATGGGTCACCCTGGGGTACTGGCAGTCCCATATGGGTCCCCCCGGGGTACTGACAGTCCTACACAGGTCCACCCGGGGTACTGACAGTCCCACACGGGTCCCCCCCGGGGATCTGGCAGTCCCACATGGGTCTCCCGTTGTACCGGCAGTCGCACATGGTTCCCCAGGGGTACTGGCAGTCCCACATGTTTCCCCCGGGGTACTGGCAGTCCCTCATGGATCCCCTCGGGGTACTGGCAGTCCCAAATGGATCCCCCCGGGGTACTGGCAGTCCATCATTGGTTCCCCGGGGTATAGACGGTCCCACATGGGTCCCCCCAGGGGCACTGACAGACCTACATGGGTCCCCCAGGGGGGACTGACAGCCCCACATGGGTCCCCCCGGGGTACTGGCAGTCCCAAACGGGTCCCTCCCGGGGTACTGGCAGTACCACATGGGTCCCCCGGGGTACTGACAGTCTCACAAGGGAAGGCCGTCCCACACGGGTCCCCCTGGCGTACTGACAGTCTCACGTGGTTCCCACCAGGGTTATCTTGAGGTTATCTTGAGATGATTTCGGGGCTTTAGTGTCCCGCGGCCCGGTCCTCGACCAGGCCTCCACCCCCAGGAAGCAGCCCTGACAGCTGACTAACACCCAGGTACCTATTTTACTGCTAGGTAACAGGGGCATAGGGTGAAAGAAACTCTGCCCATTGTTTCTCGCCGGCGCCCGGGAACGAACCCGGAACCACAGGATCACAAGTCCAGTGTGCTGTCCGCTCGGCCGACCGGCTCCACTTGCTAGCAAGTGGGGTACTTGCAGTCCCCCATGGGTCCCCCGGTGTACTGGCAGTCCCACATGGTTCCACAGAGGTACTGGCAGTCCCACATGGGTCCCCCCGGGGTACTGGCAGTCCCTCATGGGTCCCCCCGGGGTACTGGCAGTCCCAAATGGGTCCCCTCGGGGTACTGACAGTCCCACATTGGTCCCCCTGGGTATTGACAGTCCTACATGGGTCCCCCTGGGGTGCTGGTAGTCCCACATGGGTTTTCACGGGGCACTGACAGACCTACATGGGTCCACCGGGGAACTGGCAGTCCCTCATTGTTCCCCGGGGTATTGACAGACTCACATGGGTCCCTCTGGGGTACTGACATTCCCACATGGGTCCCCCGGGGTACTGGCAGTCCGACATGGGTCCCCACGGAGAACTGGCAGTCCCACATTGGTCCCCCGGGGTACTGATAGTCCTACATAGGTCCCCCCGGGGTACTGGCAGTCCCACATGGGTCCACCTGGGGTATGACAGTCCCACATGGGTCTTCCCGGGGTATTGATAGTCCTACATAGGTCCCCTCTGGGTACTGGCAGTCCATCATGGGTCCCCCGGGGTTACTGGCGGTCCCACACGGGTCCCCTGGGGGTACTGGCAGTCCCACTCGGGTCCCCCCTGGGTACTGGCATCCGCACATGGGTTTCCTGGGGTACTGGCAGTCCCACATGGGTCCCCCGGGGTACTGGCAGTCTCCCATGGGTCCCCCAGGTATTTGCAGTCCCACATGGGTCCCCCTGGGTACTGACAGTGCCACATGGGTCCCCCGGGGTACTGGCAGTCTCCCATGTGTCCCCCAGGTATTGGCAGTCCCACATGGGTCCCCCCTGGGTACTGACAATGCCACATGGGTCCCCCGGGGTACTGGCAGTCCCAAATGGGTCCCCTCGGGGTACTGACAGTCCCACATTGGTCCCCCTGGGTATTGACAGTCCAACATGGGTCCCCCTGGGGTGCTGGTAGTCCCACATGGGTTTTCACGGGGCACTGACAGACCTACATGGGTCCACCGGGGAACTGGCAGTCCCTCATTGGTCCCCGGGGTATTGACAGACTCACATGGGTCCCTCTGGGGTACTGACATTCCCACATGGGTCCCCCGGGGTACTGGCAGTCCGACATGGGTCCCCACGGAGAACTGGCAGTCCCACATGGGTCCCCCGGGGTACTGATAGTCCTACATAGGTCCCCCCCGGGGTACTGGCAGTCCCACATGGGTCCACCTGGGGTATGACAGTCCCACATGGGTCTTCCCGGGTTATTGATAGTCCTACATAGGTCCCCTCTGGGTACTGGCAGTCCATCATGGGTCCCCCGGGGTTACTGGCAGTCCCACATGGGTCCCCCGGGGGTACTGGCAGTCCCACATGGGTCCCCCCTGGGTACTGGCAGTCGCACATGGGTTTCCTGGGGTACCGGCAGTCCCACATGGGTCCCCCGGGGTACTGGCAGTCTCCCATGGGTCCCCCAGGTACTTGCAGTCCCACATGGGTCCCCCTGGGTACTGACAGTGCCACATGGGTCCCCCGGGGTACTGGCAGTCTCCCATGTGTCCCCCAGGTATTGGCAGTCCCACATGGGTCCCCCCTGGGTACTGACAATGCCACATGGGTCCCCCGGGGTATTGGCAGTCTCCCATGGGTCCCCCAGATACTGGCAGTCCCACATGGGTCCCTTTGGGTACTGGCAGTGCCACATGGGTCCCCCACGGAGTACTGGCAGTCCCACATTGATCCCCCTGGATACTGACAGTCCCACACGGGTCTCCCTGGGATACTGGCAGGCCCACATAGGTCCCCCAGGGGTACTGGCAGTCCCTCATGGGTCCCCCCGGGTTACTGGCAGGCCCACATGGTTCCCCTAGGGTACTGACAGTCCCACATTGGTCCCCCCAGGGGAACTGACAGTCCCACATGGGTCCCCCTGGTGTACTAGCAGTCCCACATGGGTCCCCCAGGGTACTGACAGTCCAACATGGGTCCCCCAGGGGTACTGAGTCCCACATTTGTCCTCCCGGGGAACTGGCAGTTCCACATGGGTTCCTCCGGGGTACTGACTTTCCCACATGGGTCACCTTGGGTACTGGCAGTCCCACATGGGTCCCCCCGGGGTACTGATAGTCCTACATAGGTCCCCCCTAATGTACTGGCAGTCCCACATGGGCCCCTCGGGGTTACTGACAGTCCCACATGGGTCCCCTAGGGTACTGGCAGTCTCACATAGGTCCCCCCTGGGTTCTGGCAGTCGCACATGGGTCTCCTGGGGTACTGGCATTTCCACATGGGTCCCCCGGGGTACTGGCAGTCTCCCACGGGTCCCCCAGGTACTAGCAGTCCCACATGGGTCCCCCTGGGTTCTGGCAGTCACATGGGTCCCCCCAGGGAACTGGCAGTCCCATATGGGTCCCCCGGGGTACTGGCAGTCCCCCACGGGTCACTCCAGGTACTGGCAGACCCACATGGGTCCTCCTGGGTACTGGCAGTGCCACATGGGTCCCCCCGGGGTACTGGCAGTCCCACATGGGTCGCCTAT
Organism: Procambarus clarkii; assembly: GCF_040958095.1. Taxonomy (NCBI): domain Eukaryota; kingdom Metazoa; phylum Arthropoda; class Malacostraca; order Decapoda; family Cambaridae; genus Procambarus; species Procambarus clarkii. The sequence goes on along the minus strand of NC_091221.1, from coordinate 25,558,480 downwards.
GGGGTAATGGCAGTCCCACATTGGTCCGTCGGGATACTGACAGTCCCACATGGGTCCTCTGGGGTACTGGCAGTCCCATATGGGTCTCCCCGGGGTACTGACAGTCCTACACGGGTCCACCCGGGGTAGTGACAGTCCCACACGGGTCCCCCCCGGGGACCTGGCAGTCCCACATGGGTCTCCCGTTTTACCGGCAGTCGGACATGGTTCCCCAGGGGTACTGGCAGTCCCACATGTTTCCTCCGGGGTACTGGCAGTCCCTCATGGGTCCCCTCGGGGTACTGGCAGTCCCAAATGGATCCCCCCGGGGTACTGGCAGTCCCACATTGGTTCCCCGGGGTATTGACAGTCCCACATGGGTCCCCCCAGGGGCACTGACAGACCTACATGGGTCCCCCGGGAAACTGGCAGTCCCTCATGGGTCCCTCAGGGGTACTGGCAGTCCCACATGGGTCCCCCGGGGTACTGGCAGTCCCACATTGGTCCCCCGGGGTATTGACAGACTCACATGGGTCCTCTTGGGGTACTGGCAGTCCCACATGGGTCCCCCGGGGTACTGGCAGTCCCCTACGGGCCCCTCTAGGTACTGGCAGTCCCACATGGGTCCCCCCTGGTTACTGGCAGTGCCACATGGGTCCCCCATGGAGTACTGGCAATCCCACATTGATCCCCCTGGATACTGACAGTCCCCCATGGGTCCCCCTGGGGTACTGGCAGTCCCACATAGGTCCCCCAGGGGTACTGGCAGTCCCTCATGGGTCCCCCCGGGGTACTGGCAGGCCCACATGGGTCCCCCCGGGGTACTGGCAATCTCTCATGGGTCCCCTAGGGTACGGACAGTCTCACATTGGACCCCCAGGGGAACTGACAGTCCCACATAGGTCCCCCTGGTGTACTAGCAGTCCCACATGGGTCCCCCAGGGTACTGGCAGTCCAACATGGGTCCCCCAGGGATACTGAGTCCCACATTTGTCCCCCCGGGGAACTGGCAGTCCCACATGGGTTCCCCCGGGGTAATGGCAGTCCCACATTGGTTCCTCCGGGATACTGACAGTCCCACATGGGTCACCTTGTGTACTGGCAGTCCCACATGGGTCACCTTGGGGACTGGCAGTCCCACATGGGTTCCCCCGAGTAGTGTAAACCGGGCCAGAAGCCGGGCGTTTTGCGTTTTCCCGGGCCGGAACTTGGCCCCTGGGTTTTACGAACTTTTTTTCATGGCCGGTCATTGGCCCCTGGGTTTTCTCGAAAAAAAATTCATGGCCGGTCATTGGCCCCTGCCATTTTCGCTCAAGGGGATTAAACGGCCGCCTCCAGTCATCCCCAAATTTCGTTTGCTCAGTGACCCTGCACAGGCATGTTAAAGGGGATTAAAAAGCCGGTCATTGGCCCCAGGGTTTTCTCGAATTTTCTTTCATGGCAGGTCCCATGCACAGGCATAGCCAATGGTCAATGACGTCACCAGCAAGCCGTGCAGCGTTCCTGCACAGGCACGTTCAAGGGGATTAAAAAGCCGGTCTATGAGTTGTGTATTTTGCGTTTCAACAGTGACCCTGAAACCATCATCCCTAGTCTATTTTAGATTCCATATTTACTTTCGACCGTCACCCATTACATGTATCAAAGGGGGGCAACACAGAGCATGAACTACCATGTATCTCAGCGTTCATCCCTGTAACTGAACCAGTATTTACCCAGGTCTTTTTTCCTAAATGTAAAACTTATCCAATTTATTCCTGTTCTGTTTCATGTTGATACGTTTAATAGGTTATTAATATCTCCCTTTACTATGACCATTCAGTCACACCTTTATCATGTCACCCCTATTTCTTCTTCTTCGTCTTGCTAGAGAATGTAATTTAAGCTTTGACAATCTTCCTTGAAGGATAGTTTATTTCTCATAGGGCAAAATAAAAATGAAAACCGCTATCAGTCATATATACATGAAAAATCAGAGCCCTGGGCATTGGCAATTTCAATGCAAGTTCAGTAGTAATCCAATGTTGTCCCTAACCATATACACGTCTCACATATGCTCGAAACATACCTCCCACACCTTACTGTAGCATATAGCAGATCAAAAATACTCATTCAGTAAAAGCAAGCCTCTCATGTTTTGAAATAAGGCCTTCTGCAGTTACCGTCTTTTGTGACGTCATCATCCCTAGTGCGGCGCTCCCAGCCAACATGCTAAATGCGGATCCCAGGAGGTTCACACATAAGTGTGAACTCTTAATCTGGCTTAATACCTCAACTGTACTCTGTGCTTCACCAGAGTTGATATTCAGCTACATTGGCTCGTATTTTCGCTCATTGCTCATATTTTCCATTATTCATTTCATAAACCCGATGAAACCATCCTAACCTAACTTATATATATATATATATATATATATATATATATATATATATATATATATATATATATATATATATATATATATATATATATATATATATATATATATATATATATATATATATATATATATATATATATATATAACAAACAAATGCATTCTACAGACCAGTTGTAGTTGTTGTTTAGTGACATCATGAAAAGCTGCCCAGTATAGGGATGGAGTATTGTTGGCCATTAGCATATAAGTGTCAAGGTATCACAGCACCTGACTGGTCAACTATGTGTGACGTCACCAGATAACCAATGCGACCTTTGGTGTCCTACCTGTATATGTACTGTTTTTGATGTTATTATTATTCAAAAATGACTAGACTAACCATCCCCACCTAACCTAATCAGAGGTTTAAGAATATACATTGTATAGGTTTCTATTATTTTATTGTTAATACAAGTTTACATTCTGGTCTAACAGTAAAATTGTAATGGGGAGCAAGCATGATATTTCAGATGTTGGTCATAGCAATCCTAGATCCTGGTAATTTTTGTGAGGGAGACCAGTTCCTCTGCAACATCAAATCTGGAACAGTAAATAGAAACCATATGAGCAACACAGAATAATAATAATAATAAATCAGCAATAATATGAAAGACAATATATGGCAAACATCTAGAAATATACTTACAGCTCAGTAATATGAGGAGTCATCACACAGCGATAGACATTTATCCTGTCCATCTATGCAAAATGTGTTTGTGCAGTTGGGCATTGCAAAATTAGAATATGCAAATTGAATTATCTTCCTATCGTTCATATCATATTCCCCATATTCAAATAAAGTTTCAAATTTATGTAGTGCAGCTCTCAAGTTCAGGCAACATAATTTATAGACGAAAAACATGGCATAGGCTCCACAATAATAGGAGTCCATACTCTGTATGCGTTTTGTGAACATGTGAACTCTATAATCTTCAAAATAAGAGAGGAATTCTTGTAAATAACGTGAATGGGATTCCATCTTCAACCCAAAACTGTCCAACAGGGCGATAATGGCTCCTGAAGGTTTAATGTTTATATAAACAGTCATCCAATGACCCATCATCGTTGCAGGGGATTTCTCATCTAAAGTATTTAAAATAAATACCACTGGCTCTTTATTTAATTTCTTAAAGATTCTCCGTACATCGTTCGCTAAATAACATCCGATATATATGGCTTCATTCCCTAAATATATATTTTTCAACCCATTGTTTATTTCTAAACAATTCATGTTTCTTAGGCTCTCGTTTCACAAATAATACGTCGGTCAGCATTAATTTTCATAACCCCAGTAGTAGGACCAAACAGCAGTATAACTTTATTTCCCACTATGGCTGTATTGAATTCCAATGTAATTCTTAAATTCCCTGTCGCTTCCAAGGAAACTGTACCCTTTATTTCTTCTGGTAATAAATTAAAGACCAGCAGTTTGTCCTTTAACAAACGATTCGTAGGACAAAATATTATCTACATTAAATCCTAGAGCATTCAGGACCGTATAATATAATTTCGAACATTCATGAGGGAAATCACTCGCAATATTAAATAAACTCGTGCTGTTCTTTGAGATATATACGTTGCTCAAGGCGGAATTGTTGAAATATAATGGGTTTAAGGTATAATATCCAGAAATGGCTTCCATATCAATAATGGCCATGTGTAACTTATCAGGGATCACTCCACCCCAGGGCTGGTCCATAGTTAATGATTTTTGGCCATGCCCTAGAATATAGGTTTTAAATAGGGTTTTATCAAATATATACGTTACTGCACCATTATTTTGGGCGAGTGCTCTGTTAATAGCTAATAGTCCAGAAGGGAATGGGGTTAATCTATTTATCCATAAGCGAGCCATATTTATATTATATTTATGATTAGCAGTTGCTGTATCACTGCCAATAACCCATTTATCACTATTTAACTCCAAACGTATTCTTACATCTACGTTATCCAGTAAATATTCGCTAATAGATGCAATATCCAGCAGTAATTTAAAGCACGTATAAATGCCGTGTTCTTTCATATTAGCCATTTTCTCATCCTGATCTATCGTGGTCGTAGCAAAATACTGCGCATTAATTTTATTGGGTATCGTTAGCGCCTCTTCTTTATAAAAATGCGCTAGATGCTTAAAACCATCAATTTTACTTCTGGAAAGAGTCGTTAGCAGCTTTATATACGCCCAATATGAAAATAAAGAATTACTTTCAACCACTTGTTCGTTGAAATACACCACCACTGTTTTAAAAAGTGTTTGTGATAATCCATTGGCTACAGTCACTTTTTTGCCTGAATCTATTGCGGCGTCAGCTTCTGTTAATTCTATCCCCACTTCTAGGGCTAGGGATGACATATCCAGGAAATGACCAGGAATGCCCGGGATTCTAAATTCTATATACGAGTCTTTAAATTTATTAATTCCTAAATTAACAGGTAAAATATCAATATGTTTCCTGCTGGCTATAGTGGACTCAATCATACGTGCTGAATTAAGTTTGGGAAATCCATCTGTTACAGCCACTGTGTAACTTTCCAAAGGGGATTGTAGCCATGCTCCTAGTGTAGTAGTAGTATTCATGCTGGATGCCATGAAAGGAATGAATTGCAATTTATGCAAACACGTCATTATATATCTTATTCTTCTTATTCTGTTTTGTGAAACTGCGAATAAGTGCTAATTTTGTGGCCTTAGCCTTTCTCTTAGACTTTTTCCGCCTTTTACCACCACCTAAAATCTGACGGCCAACTCCCTTCAATGATTCGATCCCATGCTTCTTCATTGACTTTTTAAAGGAATGTTCGCCTGTTTGCATGTCTTGCAATAGATTCTGACCCATACTTAAGACGGCAGGAGCGAGGGTTCTCATTAAAAATGGCGCTGCTTTACGGGCTAAACCAGTGAGGAAACTGAATATACCACCTCCTCTTATATGACTCCTATTGAATATTCTAATATCACTCAGCCCACCTCCTTTATATGAGGCAGGTGGACTAATTAAGAATAATATTTCGTCTACAGACGGAGGGATGAAATTGACGCGCATTTTGTAGCTTGCAGATGAGTAATGAGGCTCGGAACTGTAATGTCCTTATTATATAGACCCAATTCGGGGTCGTATATGTAAAACAGCTGTTGTGCTTCCTCGTTTATCAAAATAAATAGGGGTGCCATTAGGATCAGTTACTGCAATACTTACACTATCCAGTACATTTGTATTTAGAGGTTTATATAGTTTCCTATTCGTGCTTTCACCGCCCTGCAAAAGACACTACGTCCAATATATTCACTAATAAATTTCCGTACATCGTAGGAGCAATTTTATCACAATAAACACACAAGTAATCCATCATGCCCCTTGGTTGTGGAGGGTAGGGGCAGGTGTCTGATATGGGTGTTTCATCCAAATAATTCTTGTGTACGTATATATCATAATTTTTATGCTGATCAGTTCCTAAAACCTTGCCAATACTCGCCCCAAAAGATAGGGAAATCCTGCATATTGCTCGATTATCGTCATAATACAATACATTCTCATCGCTACTCGGGGTATTGAACTTTACTCTATTGGAAATCGATCCATATTTAATATATGTATCTGCATATCTTGGGAAATACGTCTTATAGACATCAGACACAAAACTCAAATCATTCTGTGAAAATATATGGGTAATTTCATTATTGATGGCGTATATAATTTCCTTTATGCCACCAGCTAAAATATTAGTTTTCGGTAGAAATTTAGAATGTTTGTAACTAATTCCTTTAGCATCTATGTACATAATTCTCACGCGGATATAACTTTCCAGATCATCCGATCTTATTATGTAATATGACGAAGGCAATAATATATTCTGGAGACACATTTCGTAGGAACGTCTAGAATCCAGCACAAGTTGATTATACAGTCTGTTTTCAAAAGCACTAGGTACATTATTAGGAAATAAATCTGTATTAGAAACACTAGTAGCGTAAATAACGTGGGAATCCATTGCTGGACTAAGAATGAATAAACTAAAAACAAAACAGAACATCTATTTATACACTCACCTTTAGTAAGGTAGCCAAGTTGCTCCTCCGCCAACTTTAGGGCGTTTAGTTTCTCCAGCAGCTGTAGTAGGAGCATACACCCGTTTTCTTCTTAGTGCCACGTCATCATTAAATACTTGTTTACGAGATTCTGTATTCCTAAACATTTCTCGTGGAGTTGAGGTTAAAGAGATGAATAATTTAACCAGCGGTAATTTTTCTCGTGGGAATACAGAGCGGTGAATTGTCATTTTAGTTAAAATATCATCAATTATGTTTATTCCGGTCACTGGCATTTGCAGATTCCCATTAACGGCCCATTGCACCATCTTGCTTTCATCAAAATAATTCAACAGCGAAGTAGCATAATCATGATCTTTAGCTTTCAATTTTAAATGTACCAAATGTACTATTGAAGGATTAGCTCGTACTGAAACTGGTGCTACTGGAGTACTTGCTGCTGGTGTTGGAGCTACTGATGGCGCTACTTTTGCTTTTTTAACTACTGGTACTTTAGCAGGTCCCTCATCGATGGATTTACGAAGTACTAGATAATATTCTTTCATTTTCTATTTATTAAATAGCCTGGAAATTAGACTAGCAGCTATGGGTAATAATATACCGAGGATACTGCCTCCTTTACGAGTCAATAAAATACGCTTTTTGTTGGAAATTGAGGGTTTCTTACAAGCCAGCGAATGCAAGGTGTCTCTGTATTTCTTCAATTTGACTATAACTTTCTTTTTAACCGGAAGCCTATTTTTCAGAAATTTTTTGAAAATCTCTGACAAGCAATGAATATGTAGTTTTTTAAACTGAGCAATCAATTTTTTCCTGGGTGAGAAATTAAGTTTGCTCAGCCAGGTCACCAACTCTCTGTACTTGTATACTAATGCTTCTTCATATCTTTAACAAATCATCAGCATCAATCCACTGATCAAATGAAGAATCGTAGGCTTCGTTCCTTACTTTATACTGTAATTTATTATTGGGTAATGTACGTTTACGTAGCACCTTCTCAATATTAAATGCAGCCAGTAAATGGGTTAGGGTTAATTCTTCCTTATAAAACCCACCGTCAATAGGCTTGTTATTCAAATCTTGTAAAAAATATAATGGGATAGGCTGACTTTTATCTATACGAATAATTCTGAAAATTTCTTCCGTGTTTTGTCTAGCAAAACCTTTCTTGAATGTCGAAATTCTGTTGGAGAGAGTAATGCGAACTGTGTCCCCGACAGCTAGCAGAGAACTAAGACCTGCTTTAGGTTTGTCCTTACTTTTATACATGAGATTGAACTGTTTCTTTATATATTGTGGACGAGATAAAGCATAACCGTCAACTGGAGTCCGACCACCTAACCCTCGGTGGGGTGTTGTGTTATAGGCCTTTATGATATCAGGCAATATGGGCAGATATCTCGAGGTATTGTGCGCAGTCATATATTTATAAATCTTGGTTTTCATGGTACGTATAAAGCGTTCGGCAATAGCGGCTTCTGTTTCTTGAGAAAATACGCTATACAGTTTAATACTTTTAGCTGCTAACATTCGTTGCATATGAGAATTATAAAATTCACCTCCTCGATCTGTATAATTTTACGTATTCCTTGGAAATATGAGGATTCCAATATGTTTTCAGAGCTTTACTCACAGTCTGTCCATCTTTGCGTTTCAGAGGTGCTACTTGCGCATACCGTGAAAAAATATCGACACAGACGAGAATGTATTTAATATCATCATTATGTTTAGCCAATAATCCCATTTCTGCTAAATCACAAGCTAAATATATACGGGGTTTAGGACTCAGTACCTTTCGTCGCTGAAATTTGCGAGGTTGTAATGCATGCAAAGTGTAGGCTTTAGACGATTTCAAGTATTCTTTCACATCTGATAAAGTTATATCTGGCTTTATGGTTTTAGCTGCTTTATAAAACCTATTGACCCCTCCTAACCCTCCTGAGGATGCGGGGTTATAATAAATGTTATCTAGTACATGCTCCATCTTCTAATAAAGTGATATCGGATTGTATGGTTTTAGCTGTTTTATACATCCCATACACCCAACCCCCCTAACCTCCCCTTGTGGTTGTTGTTGTTGTTGTGGGGAACACATCCTATACACCCCACCCCCCTAACCTCCCCTTGTGGTTGTTGTTGTGGGGAACACATCCTATACACCCCACCCCCCTAACCTCCCCTTGTGGTTGTTGTTGTGGGGAACACATCCTATACACCCCACCCCCCTTACCTCCCCTTGTGGTTGTTGTTGTTGTGGGGAACACATCCTATACACCCCTACCCCCCTAACCTCCCCTTGTGGTTGTTGTTGTGGGGAACACATCCTATACACCCCACCCCCCTAACCTCCCCTTGTGGTTGTTGTTGTGGGGAACACATCCTATACACCCCTACCCCCCTAACCTCCCCTTGTGGTTGTTATTTTCATCTAGTACGTTCACCATTGGTATACAATTTCGTATGGATGCTCACCAACAATATTACTACGGAAGGTAATGCGTTCAGGGGTTTTCACTCCTAAATCCACCAATAAATATCCATAAGGTTTACTAATGGCTTTCTTGTAGATATCCAAAAGCTTTTTAGAATCTTGTTTTCCAAATAACTGCCGCCCTAAAGTCTCAATTTGAGCTAAATCTCTAGATTTCACTAATATGAATTGGGAGGCGTTGAAACTGATACTTCTAGCATATTTCCCAGAGAAAAATATATTTTGGGTAATTAATATACACGAAATAGCAAGATGTCTGCCTTTAGTGAAGATATCAGACACAATTTTGGAATTGGCAGATTCGATGAACAAGTCATCAATAATGATTAAAATAGGTGAATCATCTGTACGTTCATCTAAAGGGTTGATAATTTTAGGTTGAGCTATTATTTTCTTCTTAATTACTGGATCGTCTAGCAATGCTTTGTAACTGCCCCCACATATAATAATACTGGAGAATTTCAGATGGTATTTTTGTACGAGTTTAGTGCACAAATAAGATTTTCCGCCATTGGAAAATCCTGCAATGATTATTCTGCTAGGTTCATTGAAAATATCCAGTTGTTCTTCAGTGATAGGTGAACTATCCATGACTCGTGTTGGGTTTGTACTGACATAAGTATGATAAGGACATTATATTTAAACACGGAAGGTTTCATAGAAACATCAAAGTATACATTTCATAATTTTTATTTTTTTTGCATAGAACATTTTCAAAACATAGGTTAGGGGGGCACGGTTTTATAAAAACATCAAAATATACATTTCACAATTTTTATTTTTTATATACAACACAACATTTTCAACATAGGTTAGGGGAGACTGCATTTTCAGAACATTAGTGATGAGTCAGGGGCCCCGCAATTTTTCAAACATCAATGACAGGTTAGGGGAGGTAGCAATTTTCAAATACAAATATAGGTTAGGGGAGGTTGCAATTTTCGAACACAAAGATAGGTTAGGGGAGGTTGCAAATTTTCTATCACCAATTTCTTCAGTCACTAATTGAGAGGATACGTCTTGTTCACCAGTGCATCGCGTTTTCCCCACATGTTGAATATGGGATGGAATCCACGTCTTGCAGGACGTGCAGCAGCAGCAGGTACATCCTCCTCCTCATTCTCTTCTTCATGTATTTCTGCTCGAGGTATATCGGGGTGTCCATACGCAAAAGACTGTGTAGGACTCAGTACATAACGTTTATCGTCAAAGGTGGACAATCCACGTTTTGTAGTGAGACAGGTACACATACCGCCTTTAACATTCCTAATAGATCTGGATAGGAGCCTCTGCCCAATATTCAACTCTAAAGCACTTTGGAAAGCAGCATGAGTGAGTTTAGACTGATGATAAGTGGGAATACCTTTACAACGACAGATCTGAACCTGATCTTGAGTGAGAATTGAGTACATTTTAGGCTTCAATGCAATGAGTTCCTTGATGATTTTGGCTCCAACTTCCGATTTCAACAAACCCAGTTGACCTTTGCGAGAGTCATCGAAATAGGGATTTTCAGGAGGGAAATTGCTGAAATCCATATGCTGAGACAAAGGCAGTTTATTTAATTCCTCAAAAGCATTTGGACAGGTCAATTCAATCAAATACGAATCTGTATCCGTATACAGCAATCTAGCTTTGTCTCCATAATGAACTTTGACCGTATTATACCAAAAATCATATAGGATCCTCTTAGCTATTTGCAGGATCTGGAACCCCAAATAAGTTGGTGTATTTTTTTTTTTTTTTTTTTTTTTTTTTTTTGTGTCCCCTAACTCCCCTTGCCACTTCGGGGGGGTATAGGGTTTTTATGTAGCTTCGGAGCCCGATCCCCCCAGCCACAGGGCATGGCGAGACGGACCCCTAAGCATACCTAATACCCTAACACACACAAACTAAAATAAACATATATGGCAGATCTCATCACACCCACAAGAGTTAAGATGATACTAATAATACATAATAATAACCTGAAAATAAACAAAAATATTAATGGAAAATTCTTTTGTATTTGGTTTTTTCTATATGGGACACAGCACACATAGGTAGGGGTGCACAGTATAACATGTAAAAAAAGAACAAACAAACGCTGAAGGCCAAAGCAGCAGGCTGCCCAATCGGCAGGGATGATGATTTGACGTCGGCATACATGGAAAACTAGACACAGTGGATGCTCCTAACTCGGCCCCGGAGCGGGAGGGTTATCATGTATGCGCATGGGGTCCCTCCGGACGCCGCCTTATCTACTCGCGGGCTCTGCCAGGTCATCCACCCTCTTGTGAGACGCCATTAGGAGAAGTGGTACTCCAGATGACGAAACTGCTTAGATAGTTGGCTACCAGCTGACTTGGCTGCGGTTCACCTAAGCGTGACTATAGTTACCCTTATGCACCCTGTGCACAGTGACCCCGGGGCTAGGGGGGCCTGCCCCTTGACGTGGCCTTGGACCATATTCTGTATATAGAATACGTCCAGGTCAGGGCCTTCACGGAGCAAATCTCGAGATCGCTCTTGGTGAGACCCATACCTTGTAGACCACGCGCACTCTCCTTGCACCATCCACCTCTCCAATTAAGGGTTATTGAGGAGGCGGATACTGTAGGCTTACCGGTATACTCCCGGACCTTCTGCAGGATCTCGGGGGTGCCGTATTTGTCGCACTTGCTCTGATGTGGACGGGAGAGTGGGAAGTTATCAGCTGAGACCTGGGTGTCTAATATGAAGGCCTCATCACCTTTGCAAGCTATAATATCTGGCTTGCAGAAGGTCCCTCCGTCTGGTATACGGACCTCGCGCTCCACCTCAAAGCCTCTTTGCCGCAATCGGCCAGCTACGAACCGGGTGATGTCGTCGTGACGTTTCACCCGAGCCCCGTGTGTCTTATGGCAGGCCTGGGATATGTGGCCCAGGGTTCCTGGTTTCCGACAAGCGTCACAGAGACCAGAAGCCTCGGGTCTACCCCTAGCCGCCCTAGACGGCGTGGCTACAGCGTTTGCCCTAATTTGGACGGCGTGGGCAAAATCTCCCCCGCTTAGCAAACGGGTACCGGACGCAACCCACTTGTGACAGGATGGGACCTCACAAGAGGAAGCGAGGCCGGCGCCGTCGACCATGCTGTACAGTTTTGCCTTCCATCTTCTAGCGCACTCGGTCGTCCTGCTGGATGGCGTTCCAGCGGCCGTGGTCGGGTCTACCCACCGGCGCATTCTCGCTTGGAATGCGGGTAGGAGAGCCGCTGCCACCACCACTGGGTCCGCTGATCCGGTCAGCGCCCCGAGCCGCTTGTTCTTTTGTAGCCGGATCGATGTGGCAAAGTCGGGTATCCCTAGTCCACCGTCCTTGACGTCGGCGTGGATAAAGGCGTTGGGGGTGTCATGGGGCAGCCGCAGCCAGCCACGAGTGGCGTGTCGCAGCCGCCGGTCCAACCTCGCCAACTCCGTTTTAGCCACGTGTCCGAGGACAAGGCGGTGGTTCATTTTGGGGATTAGGTGGTGCTTTAGTAGGTATAACCTCTGTTGGGGTTTGAGCGGCGCCTTGGTGATGTTGGTCAGGCCGTCCTCAAACAGGGAACCATAGGATAAGCGTCTGCCCCCGGCTCCGATCAGTATCCCTAAGTACTTGTACTCGTCCGCCACACTCATAGTACCGATTGCATCGTCTCCGACATAATATGCCTTCCTGGTGGGGACATGCCATGTCTTCCGATGCGCATCAATCGCTATGCTCAGCGTCCGGCATTTTGCGGCGTTTACTTTGAGACCAGAGCCGCGCAGCGTGCGGCAAATACTGGTTATGAGTGTCTGTAGTCCGGCAGCCGTTTCCGCTGCCACAACCAGGTCGTCGGCGAACGCCAGCGCTGATACCTTTTCGCCGCCCAGACCAACCCCTAGCCCCAGGTCTTTAGCCCTGGTAATTGCCTCGTCAATTATCAGGTTGAAAAGAAATGGAGACAGGGGGTCACCCTGTTTCACCCCCCTAGTGATCAGGATGTCCTTCGACTTCTCACCTTGGCTGGTTATAATGGTTGAGGACCTGTCATAGCCCGACATGATATAAGTCCGTAAAGGCTTCGGGATGCCTTTACGTTTCATGGCCCGGTGGATGGCCGGATGGGAGACGCTATCGAAAGCCTTCTCCATATCCAGAAACGCCAGGTGCGTGTTGTGTTTAAGCGCACGAGCCTCAGCAAGGAGGGCATCCAGGATCACCAGGTTTTCAGGGCATCCGTCAACGGGGATGAATGCCTTCTGCCGCCTGTCGATCCTGACTGCCTCAGAGAGTCTGCTGCTCAGAATCTTATGGAACAGCCTTACTATCGTTGATGACATCGTTATGGGGCGATAATGGGAAGGAGAGTCTGGGTTAGGTTTCTTAGGTATAAGCACCGTTTTGTTCTTGCGAAACGGAATAGTAATTGTTTCTTAACCGTGCAAATGACTCTGTCTTCGCTCAATAAAATGCTCCGTTTGAAGAACGGATTGCGTGCAAGCTTTTGGAATTTGTCTCGAGATGTAACTAAATAATGCTGATCACAATATTTACTCACATTTGTCAAACTCTTGCCGTAAACTGCATTAGATACCAGCTAGAAAGCTTTACCCTTAATGGAACAAGGTGTATTTGCACGTTCACGAGCATTTGTTTCGACAAATTCCTTAAGGTACTTGCTTTGTCGGAATTCATAAACTGCATTTACCTTAGCAACTTTCAATCCCAATTTCATCAGCATCTGAAGCAAATCCAAACTGACCAAGTAATCTTTTTGAGGGAGATGTGAGGCAATTAATTTATTGTTTTTCTTGGGGAGTTTACGATCTTCAGTATTTAAAATATGTTTGCTATAATCGGACAGAAGATCAGTAGAAATATTAGCATGCGACAGGGTTAAAGGTAAGTCATCGGTGTATCGAGCCACCTCAGGTGCGACATGCTTGGTATCACACATGACCCAATACCCTTTATCCCCATCACAAGCAATATTTTCCAATCCCTGTTGGAGCCAATCATTGCATTCGGCAGCAGATAATTTACGGATCCCGCCTTGAGGAAGCAGTTCTGTCATACAGGTGGCGTATAAGCCATTGAAATCTAAATAAAGAATATATTTATCAGTGCTAGAAGGATCAGCACCCGTATGCTCATTTTGTACACTTGTGTGTTGTCGCACAACAGAGGTAAATCCGCCTCTTAGATTTCTGCGCAATACATCGTACAAATGGGGATCAGAAATAGAGTCCAAGACAACTTGACTCTTAAACAAGAAAGCGTCCCATGCAAAACTAGATAACGAGACATAGTGTGTAATGTCTAACTTGTACAGCTCAAGCATGGCCTTGCGCCATACAGTAAACACATCACACAATAGTCCAGTATCTACTTTCAAATAGACCTTCAAGTAATCCCCAATGGTCTTGCATTCCGCTAATCTAAAGACTTCTTTAGCCTGTTTATAATCGTTCTCGCTTATGGCCTCGTGTTTTAAACTATTGAAAAAGGCTTCGGGAGGAGGAAGAGCCAGTTCATTTAATTTCTCCAAAGATGAAATGTAGTCATAGCAGAATACCTGTGTACCTGTCTTTAATAAATGGTGGGCAGCTGCAGGGACGTCATCTAGCATAACTGAGGTGTAAGTGGTGGGTTTACCTTCCTTGATATGTTCTTTAGCTAGTTTTTCCAGCCCACCATTTAGTAAAGCCAGACTATCCATAAACCGAAGTTTACCGATATCCACTTTCATGAACTTAAATCCATCTTTGGAGGCAATATCGATTTCACGGTTAGGGACGTTAGACAATTCATTTAAAATTACCCCGAGGTCATAAGCCGCATTGTGAGAGAATGTATATAAATATTTATAAGAATTTCTGCATAACATGTTGCACCTACGACAATAGGCTGCAAGATAATTATTAAATTCAATGGCATGATCATGATGACGGTGCTTGTCTTTATCTGATTTGAATGGCCTATAACACATTTCACATGCGGTTTGCCGTCTATAGGCTTGCCAATGTTCACGTGTCATAGATATTTTGTATTTAGGCATGGATGATTTGATTCTCTTCCATGCTTTCTCCAAAGTATCTATGAAATGATTCACAGGATCATCCCCCATATACGTTAATTTCTCTACCACCTCCAATTCCCTGTTGATGATAATAAAAGCATATGCCACGGCTTTGTGACGCTTCTCAATCATACCTTTGGGATTGGAGGGGTCCAACAAGCACTCGAAATCATAATATGCTGTGTGAGAGGGACCATAAGCACGACCGTAATTTTTGAACTTGATTTTATGATCTTCAGGGTAAAATTTCAATGTTTGTTTAACTTCGCACGACTCTTCATGATCCCTCATAGCATCAGGTGACAAATGAATTAAACACGAATGACAGTAAATATGATTGTTAGGGATCTCATATGAATGGCTGCGCATGTTGCGAACATACTGATTGAAATCTTTAATGAGCACAAGATGCTGATCCTTTAGCATGAGCAAAGGTACTTTACGGGCGGAATGTTCTCTCCCTTTTCTAGCTAAGCTAATGTAGTACCTATTTTCTTCACGAGTGAGCACATAGATAAAAATACTTAATTTATTTATACTTTCAATTTTATTAATGTTATCATACGTTATAGGAATTTCAATATCCTTACTCCAACGGACAAATCTAAGACACCACCTGGTAGACTTGGAACGTTTTCTGATATTATCTAATGTCATCTCCTGAGCAAGGCATATGTAAGCTGCCAAACATTGGATCAAACATGCATTTCGCTCGCCTTTAGGATTGAAAACATACTTTTTGCCACGCAATTTATCTGGATACGGCACGTATTCTCCTAGACGGATGGGATGCTGAACTGCTATAGAATTTATATAAAAACCAGAAATGCTCTGTATACCTAGACTAGAACCTTCTGTCTCGGCAAAGAACTCTTCTAACTTATTATCCAATTCAGCAATCCATTGATCTATGACCACACTAGCCTCATGCCTAGATACAGTGCGTTGCTCGGCCCTTATAGGTAACTCTCCCTCAAAATCAGGTTCATTTTCTTGATTAAGCCGTTGTAAATTGAATGTTAAATCGGGGTATATGAAGAGGGCAGGAGGGAAATTGGGGTGAACGGCATCACACAAGGATTTTATTTGCTGAATAAAATAATCAGGATATATAGTTAAATAATGGGCAGGATCTCCTTGGGCATGATCTGGGATGCTATATGAATGGCGTATGTACCCCCCATTGAAATTATTAATCACTTCAAGCACTTCGGGTTGAGGAGGAAGCAAAACATCTACTTGCTGCTGTTCCTGAGGTAGTGGTGGCGAATTGGCGATAGGCTGGCTGACGTCCATATCGGAATCTGCTTCCAAAACTAGATGCAGGGAGTCTTCACCCTCCAGTTGCAAACCTATAAGTAACAAGAATAATGATTTTCAGTCAATAAAATTTTAATATAGGGAGTTTAATAATAATAATAATGGCATTATTGAAATATGAAAATAATAATTAATGTGGATGTTACTTACGATTAGAACTTTCCCTGTTGTCATTTTGTCAATCTTCTGGTGTCGGTGAGCGAGCTCGGCTCGTGCTTGGCAGTTCACCACCTCCTCCACGAGGATATTCCTCCTTTACCTCCACTAACTGCTGAGTTGGCGAGCCTTAAATCATATAAATGATCATGTAAATAATAATTGAAGATGATAAGCGAGGTATTTATATAAATATATCTAACAAGAATTGGGAATAGTTTAATATTGCAGAAAAAACTATATTTAACTTACTTTCGTATTGGACGTTTTGGTGCGATGATGCATCTGAGTCATCTCTGAATCAGAACTAGTATCAGACTCGGAATCATCTAGATACATGGAAAATGGACATGCATCAGGGTTGCGACCTGTAGATTTTAATTATTCTATATAGTTATGCGTATTTTTTAAGGAATGCTGTATAGCTCTACGACTAATTGTAAATAATAATTCATATATAAATTTTAGCTGCCGCAATTTAATAAAGAATGTATTTTTTGTTCAGAATATTAATACAAATAATATCTGATGCTGATGTTAAGTCATTTTTTTCAATAGTAACTATAAATATGCTATAACTCACAACATATCTATGGGAAATTTCTACAGTTGTCATAACCACACTGATATTTATGGATAGAACAAATCACTTTGGAGCACGAGGAACAAATCTTATCAAAATGTCCACGAGGTATTTTAAAGCACTGCTCACAGTAAATAACACACTGATGCCGAGGATTGGCGGTGAAGGTTATCTTACATTCAGCACATCTCGCCTGGCACAGGTGGAATGGCCCTAGTTTAGGAGCCTTTTTTTTTTTTTTTTAAAGATTAAGCCACCCAAGAGGTGGCACGGGCATGAATAGCCGGTAAAGTATTTAGGAGCCTTGCAAAGTTCACAAATATACATGGTCGATTTGATAGATACGAGACAGCGAAGTTCGTTAATGCACAAGTGCTGGAGCTAGTTCAGAGTGTTAGCACAGGAAGCCTGAGTTGGACTGTCCTTTGGGATTGATTGATAAAGATTAAGCCACCCAAAAGGTGGCACGGGCATGAATAGCCCGTAAGTGGTGGCCCTTTTGAGCCATCACCAGTATCAATAGATGATACTGGAGATCTGTGGAGGCGCGACTGCACCCTGCGTGACGGGAGATGTCTCCCTTGTGAATGTGTTTAAGATGATGATGAAGCCACCCAAACGGTGGCACGGGCATGATTAGCTCGTAAGTGGTAGCCCTTTTGAGCCATCACCAGTATCAATAGATGATACTGGAGATCTGTGGAGGCGCGACTGCACCCTGCGTGACGGGAGATGTCTCCCGGACCAAGTGGTCCTTTGGGCTGAGGGAGGTCTTTATAAGGACAGCTCACCTGCTGCCAGATGTACGATTCTGCTTAAATTGCTGTACGACATTTGGGCTGCTGTTATACTTTTGCACTTATCACCGAATGATGATTTCAGTTGTGGATAATTAAAAATTTATATTCTTAAACCTCTGATTAGGTTAGGTGGGGATAGATAGTCTAGTCATTTTTGAATAATAATAATAATAACATATAACAGACACCATATGCAAGTTCCATGCTAAAGGACACATTGGTTATCTGGTCACATGGTTGACCAGTCAGGTGCTGTGATACCTTGACACCTATATGCTAATGGCCATCAATACCTTATCCCTATACCTGAGGTCGCTTTCCGTGATGTCACTAAACAACAACAACAACTGGTCTGTAGAATGTATTTGTTTGTTATATATAATAAATTAGGTTAGGATGGTTTGATAGGGTTTATGAATAACGGAAAATATAAGCAAATAGCGAAAATACGAGCTATTGTAGCTGAATATCAACTCTGGTGAAGCACAGAGTACTGTTGAGGTATTAAGCCAGATTAAGAGTTCACACTTATGTGTGAACCTCCTGGGATCCGCATTTAGCATGTTGGCTGGGAGCGCCGCACTAGGGATGATGACGTCACAAAAGACGGTAACTGCAGAAGGCCTTATTTCAAAACATGAGAGGCTTGCTTTTACTGAATGAGTATTTTTGATCTGCTATATGCTACAGTAAGGTGTGGGAGGTATGTTTCGAGCGAATGTGAGACGTGTATACGGTTAGGGACAACATTGGATTACTACTGAACTTGCATTGAAATTGCCAATGCCCAGGGCTCTGATTTTTCATATATATATGACTGATAGCGGTTTTCATTTTTATTTTGCCCTATGAGAAATAAACTATCCTTCAAGGAAGATTGTGAAAGCTTAAATTACATTCTCTAGAAAGACGAAGAAGAAGAAATAGGGGTGACATGATAGAGGTGTGACTGAATGGTCATAGTAAAGGGGGATATTAATAACCTATTAAACGTATCAACATGAAACAGAACAGGAATAAATTGGATAAGTTTTACATTTAGGAAAAAAGACCTGGGTAAATACTGGTTCAGTTACAGGGATGAACGCTGAGATACATGGTAGTTCATGCTCTGTGTTGCTCCCCCTTTGATACATGTAATGGGTGATGGTCGAAAGTAAATATGGAATCTAAAATAGACTAGGGATGATGGTTTCAGGGTCACTGTTGAAACGCAAAATACACAACTCATAGACCGGCTTTTTAATCCCCTTGAACGTGCCTGTGCAGGAACGCTGCACGGCTTGCTGGTGACGTCATTGACCATTGGCTATGCCTGTGCATGGGACCTGCCATGAAAGAAAATTCGAGAAAACCCTGGGGCCAATGACCGGCTTTTTAATCCCCTTTAACATGCCTGTGCAGGGTCACTGAGCTAACGAAATTTGGGGATGACTGGAGGCGGCCGTTTAATCCCCTTGAGCGAAAATGGCAGGGGCCAATGACAGGCCATGAAATTTTTTTCGAGAAAACCCAGGGGCCAATGACCGGCCATGAAAAAAAGTTCGTAAAACCCAGGGGCCAAGTTCCGGCCCGGGAAAACGCAAAACGCCCGGCTTCTGGCCCGGTTTACACTACTCCCCCGTGGTACTGATAGATACATAGGTCCCCGCGAATGTACTGGCAGTCCCACATGGGTCCCTCGGGGTTACTGACAGTCCCACATGGCTCCCCCGGGCTACTGGCAGTCCCCCAACGGGTCACTCCAGGTACTGGCAGTCCCACATGGGTCCTCCTGGGTACTGGCAGTGCCACATGGGTCCCCCGGGGTACTAGCAGTCCCACATGGGTCGCCTATGGGGTAATGGCAGTCCCACATTGGTCCGTTGGGATTCTGACAGTCCCACATGGGTCCCCCTGGGGTACTGGCAGTCCCATATGGGTCCCCCTGGGGTACTGGCAGTCCCATATGGGTCCCCCCGGGGTACTGACAGTCCTACACGGGTCCACCCAGGGTACTGACAGTCCCACATGGGTCCCCCCCGGGGTACTGGCAGTCCCACATGGGTCCCCTGGTGTACTGAAAGTACCACATGGTTCCTCAGGGGTACTGGCAGTCCCACATGGGTCCCCCCGGGGTACTGGCAGTCCCTCATGGGTCCCCTCGGGGTACTGGCAGTCCCAAATGGGTCCCCCCGGGGTACTGGCATTCACACATTGATCCCCCGGGGTATTGAGAGTCCCACACGGGTCCCCCCCCGGCACTGACAGACCTACACGGGTCCCCCGGGGAACTGGCAGTCCCTCATGGGTCCCCCCGGGGTACTGGCAGTTCCACATTGGTCCCTCGGGGTATTGACAGACTCACATGGGTCCCTCCAGGTACTGGCAGTCCCACAAGGGTCCCCCGGGGTACTGGCAGGCCCACTTTGATCCCCCTGGATACTGACAGTCCCACATGGGTCCCCCAGGGGTACTGGCCGTCCCTCATGGGTCCCCCCGGGGTACTGGCAGGCCCACATGGGTCTCCCCGGGGTACTGTCAGTCCCACATGGGTACCTCCGAGGTACTGGCAGTCCCACATGGGTTCCCTAGGGTACTGACAGTCCCACATTGGTCCCCTAGGGGAACTGACAGTCCCACATTGGTCCCCCTGGTGTACTAGCAGTCCCACATGGGTCCCCCGGGGTACTGGCAGTCCCACATGGGTCCCCCCTTGATCCTGGCAGTCCCACATGGGTCCCCACAGGGTACTGGCAGTGCCACATGGGTCTCTCCGGGGTACTGGCAGTCCCACATGGGTCTCCCGGGGTATTGGCAGTCCCACATGGGTCTCCCGGGGTACTGACAATCCCACAGGGGTCCCCAGGAGTACTGGCAATCACGCATGGACCCCCGGGGTACTGGTAGTCCCACATGTGTCCCCCGGGGTACTGGCATTCCCACATGGGTACTGACAATCCCACAGGGGTCCCCAGGAGTACTGGCAGTCACACATGTGTCCCCTTGGAGTACTGGCATTCCCAAAGGGTTCCCCAGGGATACTGGCAGTCACACATGGGTCCCCCTGGGGTACTGGCAGTCCCACATTGGTCTCTCTGGGTACTGACAGTCCCACACGAATCCCCCTGGGGTACTGGCAGTCCCACATGGGTCCCCCCTGATAACTGGCAGTCCCACATGGGTCCCTCCGGGGAACTGGCATTCCCTCATGGGTCCCATCGGGTACTGGCAGTCCTACATGGGTCCCTCGGGGGTTACTGGCAGACCCACACAGGTCCCCCCGGGGTACTGGCAGTCCCACACGGGTCCCTCGGGGGTTACTGGCAGTCCCACACAGGTCCCCCTGGGGTACTGGCAGTCCCACACGTGTCCCCTCCGGGGTACTGGCAGTCCCTCATGGGTCCCCCTGGGGTACTGGCAGTCCGACATTGGTACCCCCCCCGGGTACTGGCAGTCCCACATGGGGTGCTGTCTGTCCCACATGGGTCCCCCCGGGGTACTTGCAGTCCCACATGGGTACCCCCCCTTCCGGGTACTGGCAGTCCCACATGGGTCCCCCCGGGTACTTGCTGTCCCACATAGATTATCCCGGGGTACTGGCAGTCCGACATTGGTCCCCCCGGGGTACTGGCAGTCCCACATGGGGTACTGCCTGTCCCACATGGGTCCCCTCGGGGTACTTGCAGTCCCACATGGGTACCCCCCCCCCCGGTACTGACAGTCGAACATGGGTCCCCCCCCCCCCCGGGCACAGGCAGTCCCACATGGGTCCCCTCCCGGGTACTGCCCGTCCCACATGGGTCGTCCCCCCTGGGTACTGGCAGTCCCTCATGGGTCCCCCCCTGAGTACTGACAGTCATAAGAACAAAGGTAACTGTAGAAGGCCTATTGGCCCATACGAGGCAGCTCCTATCTATAACCACCCAATCCCACTCATATACTTGTCCAACCCGCGCTTGAAACAATCGAGGGACCCCACCTCCACCACGTTACACGGCAATTGCTTCCATAAGAACAAAGGTAACTGCAGAAGGCCTATTGGCCCATACGAGGCAGCTCCTATTTATAACCACCCAATCCCACTCATACTTGTCCAACCCACGCTTGAAACAATCGAGGGATCCCACCTCTACCACCTTATACGGTAATTGGTTCCACAAATCAACAACCCTGTTACTGAACCAGTATTTACCGAAGTCTTTCCTATATCTAAACTTATCCAATTTATACCCATTGTTTCGTGTTCTGTCTTGTGTTGATACTTTAAATACCCTATTAATATCCCCTTTGTTGTGTAGAGTAATCCACTTGTAAACCTCTATCATGTCACCCCTAACTCTTCGCCTTTCCAGGTAAGGCAACTAAAGCTTTGTTAATCTTTCTTCATATGAAAGATTTCTAATTTGGGGAATTAACTTAATCGGGAGGAATCCCGATCATATGTGGCATTCTTCCAAGAAAGGGAGTGGGTAATGAATGATGTCGAGGGCACTTGGTGTCAATTGCCGGCTGGAAAGATATTGCAAATCAAATGCAATATCTTTCATAGACAACTGGGAACGCTTCTATGAAAGAAATGAAATCTAAGACCTTGGCAAAACCGACAACTAATAGCCTACACCTAAGGCCTTTAATGCATTTGACGTATTAGAGGACGAGTGCTGTGGTGAACCTGTTGTTCAAAGAGGAGGCAAAGCAACGAGGAGCATTGAAGCGCAGGTCCCTCAAACTGCTCGAAAGGAAAAGGGAGAATCGAAGCGAATTTTGGTTGTGGGAGATTCCCAGGTGAGGTATTTAGACAGAACGTTTTGTGCCAGAGATAGGGGGAACAGATTAAGGGTTTGCTATCCGGGAGCTGGAATTGGTGATATTGTTGGAAACATGAATGATATTATGGCGGGAAATGGAAACAAACCCATTATTTGTATTAGTGCAGGGGGTAATGATGTTGGGCGAGTTAGGAGTGAGGAACTAATACAGAGATTCAGGACAGTCACTGAATTAGTTAGGAGCAAGGGAGGAATCCCGATCATATGTGGCATTCTTCCAAGAAAGGGAGTGGGTAATGAATGGATGTCGAGGGCACTTGGTGTCAATTGCCGGCTGGAAAGATATTGCAAATCAAATGCAATATCTTTCATAGACAACTGGGAACACTTCTATGGAAGAAATGAAATGTATGCTCGTGATGAGGTGAATCTATCGAGGGCTGGGGTTGTTGCTGTTGCGAACTCGTTGGAAGAAGTGGTTAGAGGTGTTTGTTTGGGTTTAAACTGTTAGTAGATAGTGGTATGGGAATGGATTTGGAGGAAGGAGGTAATGAAAGTATGTGTTCGTGGGAGAAAAGAATTGGCAAAATGATCAGGGAAAGAAAAGGGCCTCAAAATAACAATTCACTTAGGGTATATTACTTAGGGAAAGTTACTTGAATCAATAATTGCAAATACAATTCGTCTCCATCTAGAAAAACATAAATTAATAAATGAGTCGCAACATGGTTTTACAAATGGCCGTTCATGTTTAAGAAATTTGCTAACTTTTTATTCCAGCATAGTTGAGGCAGTTGATAGTGGTAAGGATTGTGATGTTGTGTACCTTGACTTTAGCAAAGCTTTTGATACAGTGCCACATGAAAGACTAATTAAAAAAAATAGAAGCTCATGGTATTGGGGGTGCTATATTAAGTTGGATTAGGGCATGGCTATTCCAAAGGAAACAGAGTTAGTATAAATGGGGTTAAGTCAGAGTGGGATAATGTTGTTAGTGGGGTGCCTCAGGGCTCTGTCCTGGGACCTCTGTTGTTTATAATATATATAAATGATTTAGATTCAGGTTTGAGTAGCAACATTTGCAAATTTGCCGATGATACGAAAATCGGTAGGGAAATTAATTCGGAGGAGGACTCAATATCACTTCAAGTTGATCTAGATAGGGTTTTGAAATGGTCGAAGGATTGGCAGATGCAGTTTAATGCTGATAAATGTAAAGTTCTGAGGTTAGGTAATGATGATAGGGTTACAAGATACGAGCTAGATGGTGTTGAGATTGCGAAGTCGAATTGCGAAAGGGATCTGGGAGTTATGATTAGCAAGAATTTAAAACAAAAGGATCAATGCATAAATGTTCGTAATAAGGCAAATCGGACACTTGGATTTATTAATCGCAGCGTTAGTAACAAGACACCTGGTGTGGTTCCCAAGCTATATCTTGCTCTAGTTAGGCCCCATTTAGATTATGCAGTTCAGTTTTGGTCGCTATATTATAGAATGGATATAAATTCACTTGAACGTGTCCAGCGTAGGATGACTAAGTTAATTTCCCAAATTAGAAATCTTTCATATGATGAAAGATTAACAAAACTTAAGTTGCATTCACTGGAAAGGCGAAGAGTTAGGGGTGACATGATAGAGGTTTACAAGTGGGTGAATGAACATAACAAAGGGGATATTAATAGGGTATTAAAAGTATCAACACAAGACAGAACACGAAACAATGGGTATAAATTGGATAAGTTTAGATTTAGGAAAGACTTGGGTAAATACTGGTTCAGTAACAGGGTTGTTGATTTATGGAACCAATTGCCGCGTAACATTGTGGAGGTGGGGTCCCTCGATTGTTTCAAGCATGGGTTGGACATGTATATGAGTGGGATTGGGTGGTTATAAATAGGAGCTGCCTCGTATGGGCCAATAGGCCTTCTGCAGTTGCCTATTCTTATGTTCTTATGTTCTAGTAAGTAGTGCAATAGCGGCGCCTCTGCCTCAGTTTCACAGATGTGACACTCTTTAACTATTGGGTTCATTACCTCCCAGCAGCACTTGTACCCAAGTCTGAGTCTGTGTATGGCTACTGCAATGTCTCTGGATATCTTTTTGCCAGGCTTGAAAGAGGAGTAACCAGTGGCTTGTTCATACTATATCGCAGTGGATCTTCCTTCCGCTACTTTGGCTCTGTGGCGACTTTTGATAGTTGAGAATATTTTCTTCTTGATTTGCTCCTTTATCTGTGAGATACTTGGAGGTATTTGAACCTGTACAACAGGTAGAGCAGTGGCAGTTTTTGCTAGTGAGTCTGACTTTTTATTGCCCTTTATGCCAATGTGACTTGGTATCCAATTTAGGGTGATTGACAGCCCTCGATTATGGGCATCTTTTCCTATATGTTGAATTTCTGTGAGGAGTTGTATATTATCTCTGTGCTGACTGGATAACAATGTCTGGAGCGAAGATTTAGAGTCTGTATGAATGATGACATCATGTAAATTATTCTCAATTGTATAGTTTATTGCCTCCTTCTGGGCATATAATTCTGTTTGCAATGTTGAGCACCCACTATTCATGCTCCAGTAAGCTTCATGGTTGGTAGTGTAAACTGCTGCCCCAGCAGAACCTTTTTCTTGATCAACTGATCCGTCTGTGAAGATGTGAGTCGTTGTGGGTCTAGAGATAGTTTCCATTTGTTGCTCTATTACTTCCTTGAGCCTCTGCGGGTCACATGCTGATTTTTTAACTGATAATCTTTCAATGATTATCTTTAGAGTCGATTCTTCCCATGGAGGAGGCTGTCGAAAGTGTTGATATGGTCTATCTTCCCCTTTGTTTTTAATGGTCCATTTCATGTCCATTTTCTCTAAAATCTTGACCACATTATCCATCTATGAGCGTGTTCTATACTGTAGGTTTTTCTGAAAGGATCTCTGTATGCTGTCTTTGATTGACAGCCTGGCGGTTGTTCCAGTAAGTTTTCCTATTATGGTGGCTATCCTTTGTTTCATCCTGTTTTCTAATGCTGGTAAATTTGTTTCCATTCTAAGGTTCTCTCTACGCGTCCATATAGGTGCTCCAAGCATTGTTCTCAGAGCATTATTTTGAGACACTTCCATTTTCTCCCATTGGTTATCAGTGAGGGATGTAAGAGCAGGAGCAGCATAGTCGATGAGTGACCTAACTGCTTGAACGTAGTACATTTTGAGTACTGGTAGAGATGCACCCTCTCTAAGACTGGTCAGAGAGCGCAAAACTGAGTTTCTAGCTTTACAGCGTTGCCGAAGATATTCAATTTCTTGAGTGAATTTCAACTGGTTGTCTATTATGACTCCTAGGTATTGAAAAGAGGTAACCCACTCAATTTCTTGTCCTTGTATTGCCAGTCTGATGTCTTGAGTTCTCATTTTAACGGCCATTGCTTTTGTTTTATTGCTGTTTATTTTCACTGCGTTCCGCTTCCCTGCTGATAATATCTAGGCATTTTTGTGCATGGTTCCTTGCACCTTTGCCATTGATGATGACCACAAAGTCCTCTGCATAGTTAAGAAGTTTGGCTTTTGGTAGCTTGAGCTTCATGAATTGTTCCATGAGACAGTTGAAGAGGAAGGGGCTTAGTATTCCTCCCTGCGGAGTTCCATTTTCCAGCCTCTTTGAGGTCGATGTTTTTCCTCGGAATTTGACTTTAGCTTCTCGGTTAAGCAGGCTTCCTCTGGCAAAAGCAAGAGCGTGTCCTTTGATTTCCTTATCCACAAGGCAGCACAGTGTAGCTGGAGCACTGGCTAACTCGAAGGCTTTTTCAAGGTCTAGAAAAATAAGGATTCAAGGTTTGTCATTGATTTTATCCAGGAGGAAGGTAAGGCATTCTGTGGTTCCAACACCTTTTCTGTAAGCAAACATATTTTGGTGTAGTGGATTGGCCTTCCATTCAATTCGATTAAGAGCCATTCTTTCTGCAGTTTTAGCCAGACAGCTTGTTAATGAGATGGGTCTTGGATTTCCTGGGTCTTTAGGTTTTGGAATGGGAACTATAATTGCACTGTTCCAAGAGAGTGGTCGAGTTCTTGTCACCCATACTCTGTTGATGAGATTCAAGAAGGCATCTTCACCCTTTTCTCCTAGCTTGGCCAGCATGTTGTAAGTGATTTTGTCCTCGCCTGGAGCTTTTTAGTTTTCTTTGTAGCACTTCTGAGTTCTTTTAGATTGAAAGGTTGGTCTAGTTCGTCAGGTAAGGCTAAAGCATCATCTATTTTTTTCCGCCTTGCTGCTTGAAGTCTTTGTTGGTGAGTCAGAGTTGCTTGAGGAAGTTGAGTGGAACTGGCTCTTGAAGCAAATAGATTTGCTAGCCTTTCTGCTTCTTGCTCTGGATGAACATGGTGCGGCGGAGCTGGAGGCGATTTTCCTTTGGCCTTGTTGATCTGCCTCCAGATGTCGCCCAAGGACGTATGCTGATATGTGTGCCAAGGACGAGCTTGGCACACCACTCGAGCCATTTTTCTTCTTGGACTTTTTCTGTTTCTTCGTGCACATGATCTCGGACAGCTCTAAGAAGTCCTAGATTAGCTTCGGTTCTATCTCTTCTGAAATTCTTTCGTGCACGATATAGTCTGTTATGTAGCTCTTTGATCCTATCACAGTAATACCAATGGTCCTTGTGTTGCTGGGTAATTGTTTTCCTCTTGGGGATGGCGTGATTTGCTGCTCTATGTATTGCATTTACTAAATCGTTTTCCATTTCATCGATGTTGTCAGGAGGAGTGTAGTTTTGGTGCCAAGTTTCGAGAGCTTCCTGAAACTTCGTCCAATCTGCTTTGATAAAGTCCCATCCGGGCTCGGGAGCTGGAGGTCTAGGAGGTAGTGCTATATTAATAACTGTTTTTGTGGCAAAGTGGTCACTAGTCAGAACATGATCCACTGACCAATGACACAACTCATAAACACTAGTGAAACAAACGTGAGATCCAACTTTCCCTCACCAGTGTGGGTTGGTTCCGTCGAATTAAGCAGACTGATTTCTGGCACTTCATCCAAAAGATGTTCAATATGTCTTCCGTTGGCGTCGGTTCTTGGTGAATCAAGAAGTAATTCACTATGAGCGTTGAAGTCGCCAGAGATGATAGTAGGTGTAGTGACTGCTATTTCAAAGATTGTTGAGAGATCCATGTCGTGTTCTCTCTGGCTCTTGTATACATTGAAAATGGACAGCGTTGAGTTCCTCATAGTGAGCTTAACTCCCATAATTTCGACGTTCTCGCCACAGTTGGGCAGGTCTGTGATTGCCGTGGCATTGATATGATTTCTTACTAGAATTGAAATGCCTCTGGTCCTGGTGAGTGTTTCTTGGAGTATAACAATATCAATGCTATCCTTGAGAAGCACTGCTCTGAGTGTTTGTGCTTTGCTTTTGAATCCTTGAATATTCCATTGTATAATTTTGAGATTGTCCATTTTTCCGTTTATAGTGGAATCATTGAGTCCATGGTTTTTATAGTACTGGTTTTCCCGACCGTTTGTGTCTTCTTGGCTAGAGTGGAGACTTCCTTCTTGGCGGGTGAGGAGACTCCTGGTTGGGCCGAAGCGCCCCTGCTACATCCAGCCACTGAGGCACCCGATGATGCAGGGATCATCATTCCTGCCTGGGAGGTCCCGGAGGCAACGGCAGGCATGTTCGCCCTGCCGCCCCGATCCATTCTGTTGCTGTCTCCCAGTGGAGCAGCGCCCCCCTGCCCCCTCCAGTTGTTGGAGGCCCCGTCCTTGCCCAGACCAGAAGGACCCGGCGCGCCAGACTGTTGCTGATCTTCATTTATTCGGACTTGCCGAGGGGTGTACCACTGGCTTTTTACCGAGGGTCTGGTCGATTGAAGTCTCGAAGTAGTTACTTTGGGTTGCTGGGTTGATCCGAAAGCTAGTATTCTTTTTACCCTTTCTGGACATCGTTTGTTCCAGGCGTGATGTGTATCCCCGCAGTTCGGGCATTTTGCTTTCGTTTGTCTGCCTTCTTTGTGCAGATTCTTGCATATGTCGGTATTATGGAGCTCGCTACATACACCACATCGTTCCGGACCTCTGCAGCCATCTTTGTGGTGGCCGAAGCGCTGACATCTGTAACAGCGCATGGGTTCTGGGTTGTACAGTCTCAGCCTGAATTGACCATAGATGCCAACACTCAGAGTGTTGATGTGAGGTCCTTTTATTGTTACAAGAACCTGTCTTGTTTCGATATTGTTGTGATTGCATCTTTCCGCCGTTGTGACATTTGGGCATTCAAGGAGTCTGTTTGCATGAACTTCGACCGGGAAATTTTGAACTATCATTTTGGTGATTTTTTCTTCTGGTTTCAGTTCCACTAGGTGTTCTGTGTTCCTGAGGTTTGTGATTATATCCGGATTAGCTGTGGATTAACTAGAGCTATATCTTGCTCTAGTTAGCTAGATGGTGTTGAGATTGCGAAGTCGGATTGCGAAAGGGATCTGGGAGTTATGATTAGTAAGAATTTAAAACAAAAGGATCAATGCATAAATGTTCGTAATAAGGCAAATCGGACACTTGGATTTATTAATCGAAGCGTTAGTAACAAGACACCTGGTGTGGTTCTCAAGCTATATCTTGCTCTAGTTAGGCCCCATTTAGATTATGCAGTTCAGTTTTGGTCGCCATATTATAGAATGGATATAAATTCACTTGAACGTGTCCAGCATAGGATGACTAAGTTAATTCCCCTAATTAGAAATCTTTCATATGAAGAAAGATTAACAAAGCTTAAGTTGCATTCACTGGAAAGGCAAAGAGTTAGGGGTGACATGATAGAGGTTTACAAGTGGGTGAATGGACATAACAAAGGGGATATTAATAGGGTATTAAAAGTATCAACACAAGACAGAATACGAAACAATGGGTATAAATTGGATAAGTTTAGATTTAGGAAAGACTTGGGTAAATACTGGTTCAGTAACAGGGTTGTTGATTTGTGGAACCAATTATCGTGTAACGTGCTGGAGGTGGGGTCCCTCGATTGTTTCAAGCGCAGGTTGGACAAGTATATTAGTGGGATTGGGTGGTTAGAAATAGGAGCTGCCTCGTATGGGCCAATGGGCCTTCTGCAGTTACCTTTGTTCTTATGTTCTTAACAGGGAAACTCATATTAAGGACATCGAAATAGGGAGTGAGCTAGGGAACAGTGATCATAAAGAAATCAGATTTAGCATTGATTGGAATGGATTGGAATAGGGAAAGGATAGGTCCATAAGGGAAAGGATAGGTCCATTAAAAACTGATACAGGTCAAATAACAGATAGTGATGAAGAGATGAGTAGTATTTGTGTGGGTATAGTTGTGGGAGATTCCCAGATAAGGTATTTGGATAGAACGTTTTGTGCTAGAGATAGGGGGAACAGGTTAAGGGTTTGCTATCCCGGAGCTGGCATTGGTGATATTATAAACAACATGAATGATATTATGGCTGGTAATGGGAACAATCCCATTATTTGCATTAGCGTGGGAGGAAATGATGTTGGTCGAGTTAGGAGTGAGGAACTGGTTCAGAGGTATAAAACAGCCATAGAGTTAGTTAGGAGCAAGGGAGGGATCCCGATCATATGTGGCATTCTTCCAAGAAAGGGAGTGGGAAATGAATGGATATCGAGGGCACTTGGTGTCAATTGCCGGCTGGAAAGATATTGCAAATCAAATGCAATATCTTTCATAGACAACTGGGAACACTTCTATGGAAGAAATGAAATGTATGCTCGTGATGGGGTGCATCTATCGAGAGCTGGGGTTGTTGCTGTTGCGAACTCGTTAGAAGAAGTCGTTAGAGGTGTTTGTTTGGGTTTAAACTGTTAGTAGATAGAGGTATGGGAATTGATTTGGAGGTAGGAGGTAATAAATGTATGTGTTTGTGGGAGAAAGGAATTGGCAAAACGATCAGGGAAAGAGAAGGTCCGCAAAAAAACAATTCACTTAGGGTATATTACACTAACAGTAGAAGTCTAAGAAATAAAATTAACGAATTAAATGCTCTTGTCTGCACAGAAAAAATAGATATTATTGCACTTACCGAAACGTGGATGAATGTAGAAAATAGAGAACTATTAGCTGAATATCAAATATATGGATTTAAACCATTTCACACAGATAGATATATTAGACGAGGAGGTGGAGTAGCCATATATGTTAGGGACAATTTGAAATGTAGTCTCAAAGAGGGAATCAAAACAGAGCCACACACAGAAACTATTTGGATTGAATTAAACGAAAAAGCTAATAATATTATAATAGGAGTAATATATAGGCCACCAAATTTAGACAGAATGGAAGCAAAGCATCTATGGGATGAAATATCTAGAGCATCTAGATCTAACAGTATTTATGTCATGGGTGACTTTAATTTTAGCGGAATAAACTGGTTGAACAAAACAGGGAATAGTGAAGCAGAAGATTTTCTAGAATTAATTGACGATTGCTTTCTTACGCAACACATTAAGGAACCAACACGGGAAAATAATATTTTAGATTTAGTGTTAACTAACAGGGAAACGCAAATTAATGACATCGAAATAGGGAGTGAGCTAGGGAGCAGTGATCACAAAGAAATCAGATTTAGCATAGAATGGAATAGACCAGTAGGAGAAAATTCTGTTAAAGTGCCAGATTTTCGAAAAGCTGATTTTAATAGCCTAAGAAATTTTTTGGGTCAAATTGATTGGAAAGTCTTGGGTATGGGGTGTGGGCCAGTCTTGGAGCGAGACATGAACCCAGCGATAGGTGACTTAAATGGGGATTTCGATGTGGATTCAATATATAACTTATTTAAGAATATTCTAAACAAAGCACAGAAACGTAGTATACCATACAAATTGAATAGATCGAATACTAATGACCCAAAGTGGATAACAAAGAATTTGAAGAACCTTATAGGTAAAAAGAGAGCTTGGTACAAAAGGATTAAAAATGGGGAGGTCACTTTAGAACAGGAATTCATACAACTGGTTAGAAATGTTAAAAAAGAGATAAGGAAAGCAAAAAGAAACTATGAAGTTCGCATAGCAGGGCAAGCAAAGACAAATCCTAAAGGGTTTTTTCAGTTATATCGTACTAAGACTAGGGAAAGGATAGGTCCATTAAAAACTGAGACAGGTCAAATAACAGATAGTGATGAAGAGATGAGTAGTATTTTTAATAAATATTTTGTATCTGTATTTACTAAAGAGGAACTTAACAATATGCCTTCAGCCGAACAAGTCTATGTGGGTGGGGACGAGGACAGGTTGACGAGTTTAGCAGTTACCAGGGAGGATGTTCTTAAACAAATAGTAAAACTCAAACCAAACAAATCCCCAGGGCCGGATGAAGTGTTTGCCAGGGTGCTTAAAGAATGCAAAGAGGAGCTTTGTGACCCACTGTCAACCATATTTAATAAATCAATAGAGTCAGGCAGAGTGCCAGAGTTTTGGAAAGTTGCTAATGTGATACCAGTTTTTAAGAAAGGAGATAGATCACTTGCGTCTAACTATCGACCAATTAGCCTAACGTCTATTGTGGGGAAGTTACTCGAATCTATAATAGCAAATAAAATTCGTCTTCATCTTGAAAAACATAAATTAATAATTGAGTCGCAACATGGTTTTATAAATGGCCGTTCATGTTTAACAAATTTGTTATCTTTTTATTCTAGCATTGTTGAGGCAGTTGATAGTGGTAAGGATTGCGATGTTGTATACCTTGACTTTAGCAAAGCTTTTGATACAGTGCCACATGAAAGACTGATTAAAAAGATAGAGTCTCATGGTATTGGGGGTGCTATATTAAGCTGGATTAGGGCATGGCTATACCAAAGGAAACAGAGAGTTAGTATAAATGGAATCAAGTCAGAGTGGGAAAATGTTGTAAGTGGAGTGCCTCAAGGCTCTGTCCTGGGACCTCTGTTGTTTATAATATATATAAATGATTTAGATTCAGGTTTGAGTAGCAACATTTGCAAATTTGCCGATGATACTAAAATCGGTAGGGAAATTAATTCGGAGGAGGACTCACTATCACTTCAAGTTGATCTAGATAGGGTTTTGAAATGGTCAAAGGATTGGCAGATGCAGTTTAACCACTGCACTGCGCAAAGCGCCTTTAGGCGCTCGGAGAGTTGTGCTTTTTGTTTTTTAATTTGGCTATATTTTAATGTTTTTTAATGTTTTCATTACTATTTGTGTTTTGAAATGGAAATAGTTGACTTTGGAAACATTTTGACATTAAATTTACCTGAACATTTGTAAAAATAACAAAAATATGTCCTTGTCAATTGCACCAAGACGTTTTTGCCGAAAATAGGTGAGCAGTGCAAGGGTTAATGCTGATAAATGTAAAGTTCTGAGGTTAGGTAATGATGATAGAGTTACTAGATACGAGCTAGATGGTGTTGAGATTGCGAAGTCGGATTGCGAAAGGGATCTGGGAGTTATGATTAGTAAGAATTTAAAACAAAAGGATCAATGCATAAATGTTCGTAATAAGGCAAATCGGACACTTGGATTTATTAATCGCAGCGTTAGTAACAAGACACCTGGTGTGGTTCTCAAGCTATATCTTGCTCTAGTTAGGCCCCATTTAGATTATGCAGTTCAGTTTTGGTCGCCATATTATAGAATGGATATAAATTCACTTGAACGTGTCCAGCGTAGGATGACTAAGTTAATTCCCCAAATTAGAAATCTTTCATATGAAGAAAGATTAACAAAGCTTAAGTTGCATTCACTGGAAAGGCGAAGAGTTAGGGGTGACATGATAGAGGTTTACAAGTGGATGAATGGACATAACCGGGGGGATATTAATAGGGTATTAAAAGTATCAACACAGGACAGAACACGAAACAATGGGTATAAATTGGATAAGTTTAGATTTAGGAAAGACTTGGGTAAATACTGGTTCAGTAACAGGGTTGTTGATTTGTGGAACCAATTGCCGCGTAACATTGTGGAGGTGGGGTCCCTCGATTGTTTCAAGCACGGGTTGGACAAGTATATGAGTGGGATTGGGTGGTTATAGAATAGGAGCTGCCTCGTATGGGCCAATAGGCCTTCTGCAGTTACCTTTGTTCTTATGTTCTTATGTTCTTATTTTTAATAAATATTTTGTATCTGTATTTACTAAAGAGGAACTTAACAATATGCCTTCAGCTGAACAAGTCTATGTGGGTGGGGACGAGGACAGGTTGACGAGTTTAGCAGTTACCAGGGAGGATGTTCTTAAACAAATAGTAAAACTCAAACCAAACAAATCCCCAGGGCCGGATGAAGTGTTTGCCAGGGTGCTTAAAGAATGCAAAGAGGAGCTTTGTGACCCACTGTCAACCATATTTAATAAATCAATAGAGTCAGGCAGAGTGCCAGAGTTTTGGAAAGTTGCTAATGTGATACCAGTTTTTAAGAAAGGAGATAGATCACTTGCGTCTAACTATCGACCAATTAGCCTAACGTCTATTGTGGGAAAGTTACTCGAATCTATAATAGCAAATAAAATTCGTCTTCATCTTGAAAAACATAAATTAATAATTGAGTCTCAACATGGTTTTATAAATGGCCGTTCATGTTTAACAAATTTGTTATCTTTTTATTCTAGCATTGTTGAGGCAGTTGATAGTGGTAAGGATTGCGATGTTGTATACCTTGACTTTAGCAAAGCTTTTGATACAGTGCCACATGAAAGACTGATTAAAAAGATAGAGTCTCATGGTATTGGGGGTGCTATATTAAGCTGGATTAGGGCATGGCTATACCAAAGGAAACAGAGTCAGTATAAATGGAATCAAGTCAGAGTGGGAAAATGTTGTAAGTGGGTTTCCTCAAGGCTCTGTCCTGGGACCTCTGTTGTTTATAATATATATAAATGATTTAGATTCAGGTTTGAGTAGCAACATTTGCAAATTTGCCGATGATACGAAAATCGGTAGGGAAATTAATTCGGAGGAGGACTCACTATCACTTCAAGTTGATCTAGATAGGGTTTTGAAATGGTCAAAGGATTGGCAGATGCAGTTTAATGCTGATAAATGTAAAGTTCTGAGGTTAGGTAATGATGATAGAGTTACAAGATACGAGCTAGATGGTGTTGTGATTGCGAAGTCGGATTGCGAAAGGGATCTGGGAGTTATGATTAGTAAGAATTTAAAACAAAAGGATCAATGCATAAATGTTCGTAATAAGGCAAATCGGACACTTGGATTTATTAATCGCAGCGTTAGTAACAAGACACCTGGTGTGGTTCTCAAGCTATATCTTGCTCTAGTTAGGCCCCATTTAGATTATGCAGTTCAGTTTTGGTCGCCATATTATAGAATGGATATAAATTCACTTGAACGTGTCCAGCGTAGGATGACTAAGTTAATTCCCCAAATTAGAAATCTTTCATATGAAGAAAGATTAACAAAGCTTAAGTTGCATTCACTGGAAAGGCGAAGAGTTAGGGGCGACATGATAGAGGTTTACAAGTGGGTGAATGGACATAACAAGGGGGATATTAATAGGGTATTAAAAGTATCAACACAGGACAGAACACGAAACAATGGGTATAAATTGGATAAGTTTAGATTTAGGAAAGACTTGGGTAAATACTGGTTCAGTAACAGGGTTGTTGATTTGTGGAACCAATTGCCGCGTAACGTGGTGGAGGTGGGGTCCCTCGATTGTTTCAAGCGCGGATTGGACAAGTATATGAGTGGGATTGGGTGGTTATAGAATAGGAGCTGCCTCGAATGGGCCAATAGGCCTTCTGCAGTTACCTATGTTCTTATGTTCTTATCTGTAGGAGAAAATTCTGTTAAAGTGCCTGATTTTCGAAAAGCTGATTTCAATAGCCTAAGAATTTTTTTGGGTCAAATAGATTGGAAAGTCTTGGGTATGGGGTGTGGGCCGGTCTTGGAGCTAGACATGAACCCAGCGATAGGTGACGTAAATGGGGTTTTCGATGTGGATTCAAAATATAACCTATTTAAAAATATTCTAAGCAAAGCCCAGGAATGTAGCATAACATATGAATTGAATAGATCAAATACTAATGATCCAAAGTGGATAACACAGGACCTGAAGAACCTTATAGGTAAAAAAAAAAGTGGTACAAAAGGATTATGAATGGGGAAGTCAGTTTAGAACAGGAATTCGTACAACTGGTTAGAAATACTAAAAAAGAGATAAGGAAATAAAAAAGAAACTATGAAGTTCGCATAGCAGAGCAAACAATGACAAATCCTAAAGGGTTTTTCCAGTTATACCGGACAAAGATTAGGGAGAGGATAGGTCCATTAAAATCTGAGACAGGTCAAATAACAGATAATGATGAAGAGATTAGATTAGCTGGAGCTCTGGAGTAACATTATTATTGCAATAATGGAATGATTAGTTAATGATTTGGTGAGTTTGGTTGGAGCTCTGCGAGCAGAGATGGATTCCCTGCGGGAGGAGGTACGACGGCTGAGACTTCGAGAGGAAACGAAGCAGGAGACCAGTGTTGACGAGACCTCATTGTGGAGAGTAGTGAAAGACAGGGGTCTTAAGAAGACCTTGACAAGGCCGCCTACAGACGCCCTAAGGACGGCAAATTCATTTGCCGTGTTGGAGGATGAGTGCTGTAGTGCGCCTGCAGTGAGGAAATCAGCGAGGAACGGCGGAGCGCAGGCTGCTCAGAAAGTTAGGGCGGTACCGAAGCGAATTTTGGTTGTGGGAGATTCCCAGGTGAAGTATTTAGTCAGAACGTTTTGTGCCAGAGATAGGGGGAACAGATTAAGGGTTTGCTATCCGGGAGCTGGAATTGGTGATATTGTTGAAAACATGAATGATATTATGACGGGAAATGGGAACAAACCCATTATTTGTATTAGTGCAGGGGCTAATGATGTTGGGCGAGTTAGGAGTGAGGAACTAATACAGAGATTTAGGACAGCCATTGAATTAGTTAGGAGCAAGGGAGGAATCCCGATCATATGTGGCATTCTTCCAAGAAAGGGAGTGGGAAATGAATGGATGTCGAGAGCACTTGGTGTCAATTGCCGGCTGGAAAATTATTACAAATCAAATGCAATATCTTACATAGACAACTATGAACGTTTCTATGGAAGAAATGAAATGTATGCTCGTGATGGGGTGCATCTATCGAGGGCTGGGGTTGTTGCTGTTGCGAACTCGTTCGAACCAGTGGTTAGAGGTGTTAGTTTGGGTTTAAACTGTTAGTAGATAGTGGTATGGGAATTGATTTGGAGGAAGGAGGTAATAAAAGTATGTGTTCGTGGGAGAAAAGAATTGGCAAAATGATCAGGGAAAGAAAAGGGCCTCAAAATAACAATTCACTAAGGATATATTACACTAACAGTAGAAGTCTAAGAAATAAAATTAATGAATTAAATGCTCTTGTCTGCACAGAAAAAATAGATATTATTGCACTTACCGAAACGTGGATGAACGTAGAAAATAGAGAACTATTAGCTGAATATCAGATAAATGGATTTAAACTATTTCACACAGATAGATATATTAGACGAGGAGGGGGAGCAGCCATATATGTTAGGGACAATTTGAAATGTAGTCTCAAAGAGGGAATCAAAACTGAGCCACACACAGAAACTATTTGGATAGAATTAAACGAAAAAGCAAATAATATTATAATAGGAGTTATATATAGGCCACCAAATTTAGACAGAATGGAAGCAAAGCATCTATGGAATGAAATATCTAGAGCATCTAGATCTAACAGTATTTATGTCATGGGTGACTTTAATTTTAGTGGAATAAACTGGGTGAACAAAACAGGGAATAGTGAAGCAGAAGATTTTCTAGAATTAATTGACGATTGCTTTCTTACGCAACACATTAAGGAACCAACGCGGGAAAATAATATTTTAGATTTAGTGTTAACTAACAGGGAAACACAAATTAATGACATCGAAATAGGGAATGAGCTAGGGAACAGTGATCACAAAGTAATCAGATTTAGCATAGAAAGGAATAGACCTGCAGGAGAAAATTCTGTTAAAGTGCCAGATTTTCAAATAGCTGATATTAATAGCCTAAGAAATTTTTTGGGTCAAATAGGTTGGAAACTCTTTGGTATGGGGTGTGGGCCGGTCTTAGACCGAGACATGAACCCAGCGACAGGTGACGTAAAAGGGGATTTCGATGTGGATTTAATATATAACTTATTTAAGAATATTCTAAACAAAGCACAGGAACGTAGTATACCATACAAATTGAATATGTCGAATACTAATGACCCTAAGTGGATAACAAATAATTTAAAGAACCTTATAGGTAAAAAGAGAGCTTGGTACAAAAGGATTAAGAATGGGGAAGTCAGGTTAGAACAGGAATTCATACAACTGGTTAGAAATGTTAAAAAAGAGATTAGGAAAGCAAAAAGAAACTATGAAGTTCGCATAGCAGAGCAAGCAAAGTCAAATCCTAAAGGGTTTTTTCAGTTATATCGAACTAAGACTAGGGAAAGGATAGGTCCATTAAAATCTGAGACAGGTCAAATAACGGATAATGACAAGGAGATGAGTAGTATTTTTAACAAATATTTTATATCTGTATTTACCAAAGAAGAACTTAACAATATGCCTTTAGCCGAACAAGTCAATGTGGGTGGGGATGAGGACAGGTTGACTAGTTTAGCAGTTACCAGGGAGGATGTAATTAAACAATTAGTAAAACTAAAACCAAACAAATCCCCAGGGCCGGATGAAGTGTTTGCCAGGGTGCTTAAAGAATGCAAAGAGGAGCTTTCCGAGCCACTGTCTACCATATTTAATAAATTAATAGAGTTAGGCAGAGTGCCAGAGTCATGGAAGGTAGCTAATGTGGTACCAATTTTTAAGAAAGGAGATAGATCACCTGCGTCAAACTATCGGCCAATTAGCCTAACGTCTATTGTGGGAAAGTTACTTGAATCAATAATTGCAAATACAATTCGTCTCCATCTTGAAAAACATAAATTAATAAACGAGTCGCAACATGGTTTTACAAATGGCCGTTCATGTTTAACAAATTTGCTAACTTTTTATTCTAGCATAGTTGAGGCAGTTGATAGTGGTAAGGATTGTGATGTTGTGTACCTTGACTTTAGCAAAGCTTTTGATACAGTGCCACATGAAAGACTAATTAAAAAAATAGAAGCTCATGGTATTGGGGGTGCTATATTAAGTTGGATTAGGGCATGGCTATTCCAAAGGAAACAGAGAGTTAGTATAAATGGGGTTAAGTCAGAGTGGGATAATGTTGTTAGTGGAGTACCTCAGGGCTCTGTCCTGGGACCTCTGTTGTTTATAACATATATAAATGATTTAGATTCAGGTTTGAGTAGCAACATTTGCAAATTTGCCGATGATATAAAAATCGGTAGGGAAATCAACACGAAAGAAGACTCGCTATCACTTCAAGTTGATCTAAATAGGGTTTTAGAATGGTCAAAAGTTTGGCAGATGCAGTTTAATGCCGATAAATGTAGAGTTTTGAGGCTGGGTAATGATGATAGAGTTACAAGATACGAGCTAGATGGTGTTTTATGAAAAACATAAATTAATAATTGAGTTGCAACATGGTTTTATAAATGGCCGTTCATGTTTAACAAATTTGTTATCTTTTTATTCTAGCATTGTTGAGGCAGTTGATAGTGGTAAGGATTGTGATGTTGTGTACCTTGACTTTAGCAAAGCCTTTGATACAGTGCCACATGAAAGACTAATTCAAAAAATAGAAACTCATGGTATTAGGGGTGCTATATTAAGCTGGATTAGGGCATGGCTATACCAAAGGAAACAGAGAGTTAGTATAAGGGGCCATATCGCCAGGATATAAAAAATTGTTGTAGGGTATTCATAATTTATTATCCTGATACATGTGAAAGGTGCTGCACCTAGGCCAA
Organism: Procambarus clarkii; assembly: GCF_040958095.1. Taxonomy (NCBI): domain Eukaryota; kingdom Metazoa; phylum Arthropoda; class Malacostraca; order Decapoda; family Cambaridae; genus Procambarus; species Procambarus clarkii. Next base: position 25,518,978 of record NC_091221.1, on the reverse strand, counting down.
GTTTCAGCATCTCAGCCTAAATAGAGACGGAGAAAAAAAAAAAAAAAAAAAGAATTTTTCAACCATGTTCAATTGATTTCACAGCCCACAATTGTGAACCAAAATCATTTATACGACACTCAGCTATGACCTTACTATATAATAAAGATTTGCATGTCACATCATTATCCCAGATGTATTTAGTGCAATAATACAGATTTATAAAAGTTTCCCAAAAACGTATGCAACAAAATGAAGTGTATCATTATTTAAAGAAATCAATAAATCTACGTAGATAAGAATAATGACATGCGTTTATAGAGGCGTAAACTCTACATATAATGTGCAAGTTTCATGTAAATTGAATAATAAATAAAGGCTGTGAAACGAGATCTAGTTGTAAAAGTTGGAGTTGCGTAGCGCGCGCGACAAGTTACTGTACTCGCGGTCATGCGTGATTTACGCATTGCGGCCAACTAGTACCTTCTATGGAGAGCTCGCATGCATCTAGCTGTCAATGCTTTTCACTTGTTCGTTTGGTAAGTCATATTGCAGTACAAATAACAATAATAGCATGAGTTCTGGGAGATAGTGTGAGAGCGCGTCAGCGATACAACCACCCCTCACAAGAGACACAGAGTCACTGATACTCTGAGCCACATAGGACCCTCTCTGTCACACGTTACTGTTGCCATTTAGTGAGTTTATATTCATTTTATGCAAAACATGTTATTTTCAACGCTATTACGAAAAATAAGACTTCTACAACGTAAGATACAATACCCCGCGGCGCACTCACGGCGCGAGGACCAGATTCACGAAAGTTGCAGCGGGAAATTTGACTCTAATTACGTTAATTTTCAAGATATCATTAAACGGTTTGGACCACAGTGTTGCCAGAACGTTGTAGTATTTTTCGTAATTTTATCGTAAATATTCCATTTTTCATCGGATTTTCGGTTAACATGGCCCCTAAAAGGAATCAAGTCAGAGTGGGAAAATGTTGTAAGTGGAGTGCCTCAAGGCTCTGTCCTGGAACCTCTTTGTTTATAATATATATAAATGATTTAGATTCAGGTTTGAGTAGCAACATTTGCAAATTTGCCGATGATACGAAAATCGGTAGGGAAATTAATTCGGAGGAGGACTCACTATCACTTCAAGTTGATCTAGATAGGGTTTTGAAATGGTCAAAGGATTGGCAGATGCAGTTTAATTTTGATAAATGTAAAGTTCTGAGGTTAGGTAATGATGATAGAGTTACAATATACGAGCTAGATGGTATTGAGATTGCGAAAGGGATCTGGGAGTTATGATTAGTAAGAATTTAAAACAAAAGGATCAATGCATAAATGTTCGTAATAAGGCAAATCGGACACTTGGATTTATTAATCGCAGCGTTAGTAACAAGACACCTGGTGTGGTTCTCAAGCTATATCTTGCTCTAGTTAGGCCCCATTTAGATTATGCAGCTCAGTTTTGGTCGCCATATTATAGAATGGATATAAATTCACTTGAACGTGTCCAGCGTAGGATGACTAAGTTAATTCCCCAAATTAGAAATCTTTCATATGAAGAAAGATTAACAAAGCTTAAGTTGCATTCACTGGAAAGGCGAAGAGTTAGGGGTCACATGATAGAAGTTTACAAGTGGGTGAATGGACATAACAAAGGGGATATTAATAGGGTATTAAAAGTATCAACACAAGACTGAACACGAAACAATGGGTATAAATTGGATAAGTTTAGATTTATTAAAGACTTGGGTAAATACTGGTTCAGTAACAGGGTTGTTGATTTGTGGAACCAATTACCGCATAACGTGCTGGAGGTAAGAACATAAGAACAAAGACAACTGCAGAAGGCCTATTGGCCCATACGAGGGAGCTCCTATTTATTGATATAAATAACTCGCCTTTCGACAAACTAACACACTTCGTAGCAATCTAGTTCACACTGCTCCTCCTGCTTCTAATGCTGCTGGTGTCTACTCTATTTCCTGTTCATCTTGTCCTCTCCAATACTTTGGTGAAACTGGCCGTACACTGAATGACAGACTTAAAGAACACAAGAGAAGTGTTAAGTCTGCAGACACTAACAATGCTCTCTTCTGCCATGTGAGGGATTCTAATCATCCCATTGATTGGTCTTCCTCCAAAATAATCTTTCCTGCCTCTACTCTACACAGACGCCGTCTTGTAGAATCGGCTCTTATAAACAATGTACCCACTCTTCCCTCTTGTGTGGCTGTGGACTCTTCCCTTTCACAGTATATACTCAAATGCTCTAATCTTTCTAACAAACGTGACTTAACATAAGCTTTCCCCCTTCCATTTCTTTCTTTCTCTCTTCTCCCTTTTTCTGTTCTTTGTCTTCTCCTACGCTCCCTTGCTATCCTCTTCTTTTTCCTATTACTATCTCCTTCGGTGGTTATAATAGGAGCTGCCTCGTATGGGCCAATAGGCCTGCTGCAGTTCTCATTACTACTATCCCCCACACCTGACTTTCCTCCTCAGCTCTCTCTTGCCTATTTATTGCCTGTCCCTACCTCCTCATCACAATCGACTTGAGAATGGTCCAGGACGGACCGAAACGTCGTCGTCCCTTCAATTTCTAGTGTGTGGTCTGGTCAACATACTTCAGCCACGTTATTGTGACTCATCGCCTGCAGCTCCTATTTATAACCACCCAATCCCACTCATATACTTGTCCAACCAGCGCTTGAAACAATCGAGGGACCCCACCTCCAGCACGTTACGCGGCAATTGGTTCCACAAATCAACAACCCAAACAGGTGGGGTCCCTCGATTGTTTCAAGCGTTGGACAAGTATATGAGTGGGATTGTGTGGTTATAAATAGGAGCTGTCTCGTATGGGCCAATAGGCCTTCTGCATAAGAACATAAGAACATAAGAACAAAGGTAACTGCAGAAGGCCTATTGGCCCATACGAGGCAGCTCCTATTCTATAACCACCCAATCCCACTCATATACTTGTCCAACCCGTGCTTGAAACAATCGAGGGACCCCACCTCCACAATGTTACGCGGCAATTGGTTCCACAAATCAACAACCCTGTTACTGAACCAGTATTTACCCAAGTCTTTCCTAAATCTAAACTTATCCAATTTATATCCATTGTTTCGTGTTCTGTCCTGTGTTGATACTTTTAATACCCTATTAATATCCCCCCGGTTATGTCCATTCATCCACTTGTAAACCTCTATCATGTCACCCCTAACTCTTCGCCTTTCCAGTGAATGTAACTTAAGCTTTGTTAATCTTTCTTCATATGAAAGATTTCTAATTTGGGGAATTAACTTAGTCATCCTACGCTGGACACGTTCAAGTGAATTTATATCCATTCTATAATATGGCGACCAAAACTGAACTGCATAATCTAAATGGGGCCTAACTAGAGCAAGATATAGCTTGAGAACCACACCAGGTGTCTTGTTACTAACGCTGCGATTAATAAATCCAAGTGTCCGATTTGCCTTATTACGAACATTTATGCATTGATCCTTTTGTTTTAAATTCTTACTAATCATAACTCCCAGATCCCTTTCGCAATCCGACTTCGCAATCACAACACCATCTAGCTCGTATCTTGTAACTCTATCATCATTACCTAACCTCAGAACTTTACATTTATCAGCATTAAACTGCATCTGCCAATCCTTTGACCATTTCAAAACCCTATCTAGATCAACTTGAAGTGATAGTGAGTCCTCCTCCGAATTAATTTCCCTACCGATTTTCGTATCATCGGCAAATTTGCAAATGTTGCTACTCAAACCTGAATCTAAATCATTTATATATATTATAAACAACAGAGGTCCCAGGACAGAGCCTTGAGGCACTCCACTTACAACATTTTCCCACTCTGACTTGATTCCATTTATACTAACTCTCTGTTTCCTTTGGTATAGCTGCAGTTGCCTTTGTTCTTATGTTCTTAAGACAGAACACGAAACAATGGGTATAAATTGGATAAGTTTAGATTTAGGAAAGACTTGGGTACTGGTTCAGTAACAGGGTTGTGATTTGTGGAACCAATTGCCGGGTAACATTGTGGAGGTGGGGTCCCTCGATTGTTTCAAGCATGGGTTGGACATGTATATGGGTGGTTATAAATAGGAGCTGCCTCGTATGGGCCAACAGGCCTTCTGCAGTTGCCTTTGTTCTTATGTTCTTATATGTTGAGATTGCGAAGTCGAATTGCGAAAGGGATCTGGGAGTTATGATTAGTAAGAATTTAAAACAAAAGGATCAATGCATGAATGTTCGTAATAAGGCAAATCGGACACTCGGATTTATTAATCGCAGCGTTATTAACAAGACACCTGGTGTGGTTCTTAAGCTATATCTTGCTCTGGTTAGGCCCCATTTATATTATGCAGTTCAGTTTTGGTCGTTTTACTATAGAATGGATATAAATTCACTTGAACGTGTCCAGCGTAGGATGACTAAGTTAATTCACCAAATTAGAAACCTTTCATATGAAAAAAGATTAACAAAGCTTAAGTTGCATTCACTGGAAAGGCGAAGAGTTAGGGGTGACATGATAGAGGTTTACAAGTGGATGAAGGGCATAACAAAGGAGATATTAATAGGGTATTAGAAGTATCAACACAAGACAGAACACGAAACAATGGGTATAAATTGGATAAGTTTAGATTTAGGAAAGACTTGGGTAAATACTGGTTCAGTAACAGGGTAGTAAAAATCTAAATGGGGCCTAACTAGAGCAAGATATAGCTTGAGAACCACACCAGGTGTCTTGTTACTAACGCTGCGATTAATAAATCCAGGTGTCCGATTTGCCTTATTACGAACATTTATTCATTGATTCTTTTGTTTTAAATTCTTACTAATCATAACTCCCAGATCCCTTTCGCAATCCGACTTTGCAATCTCAACACCATCTAGCTCGTATCTTGTAACTCTATCATCATTATTTAACCTCAGAACTTTACATTTATCAGCATTAAATTGCATTTGCCAATCATTTGACCATTTCAAAACCCTATCTAGATCAACTTGAAGTGATAGTGAGTCCTCCTCCGAATTAATTTCCCTACCGATTTTCGAATCATCTGCAAATTTGCAAATGTTGCTACTCAAACCTGAATCTAAATCATTTATATATATTATAAACAACAGAAGTCTCAGGACAGAGCCCTGAGGTACTCCACTAACAACATTATCCCACTCTGACTTAACCCCATTTATACTAACTCTCTGTTTCCTTTGGAATAGCCATGCCCTAATCCAAGTTAATATAGCACCCCCAATACCATGAGTTTCTATTTTTTTAATTAGTCTTTCATGTGGCACTGTATCAAAAGCTTTGCTAAATTCAAGGTACACAACATCACAATCTTTACCACTATCAACTGCCTCAACTATGCTGGAATAAAAATTTAGCAAATTTGTTAAACATGAACGGCCATTTGTAAAACCATGTTGCGACTCATTTATTAATTTATGTTTTTCAAGATGGAGACGAATTGTATTTGCAATTATTGATTCAAGTAACTTTCCCACAATAGACGTTAGGCTAATTGGCCGATAGTTTGATGCAAGTGATCTATCTCCTTTCTTAAAAATTGGTACCACATTAGCTAGCTTCCATGACTCTGGCACTCTGCCTGACTCTGTTGATTTATTAAATATGGTAGACAGTGGCTCGGAAAGCTCCTCTTTGCATTCTTTAAGCACCCTGGCAAACACTTCATCCGGCCCTGGGGATTTGTTTGGTTTTAGTTTTTCTAATTGTTTAATTACATCCTCCCTGGTAACTGCTAAACTAGTCAACCTGTCCTCATCTCCACCCACATAGACTTGTTCGGCTGAAGGCATATTGTTAAGTTCTTCTTTGGTAAATACAGATATAAAATATTTGTTAAAAATACTACTCATCTCCTTGTCATTATCCGTTATTTGACCTGTCTCAGATTTTAATGGACCTATCCTTTCCCTAGTCTTAGTTCGATATAACTGAAAAAACCCTTTAGGATTTGACTTTGCTTGCTCTGCTATGCGAACTTCATAGTTTCTTTTTGCTTTCCTAATCTCTTTTTTAACATTTCTAACCAGTTGTATGAATTCCTGTTCTAACCTGACTTCCCCATTCTTAATCCTTTTGTACCAAACTCTCTTTTTACCTATAAGGTTCTTTAAATTATTTGTTATCCACTTTGGGTCATTAGTATTCGATCTATTCAATTTGTATGGTATACTACGTTCCTGTGCTTTGTTTAGAATATTCTTAAATAAGTTATATATAAATCTACATCGAAATCCCCTTTTACGTCACCTGTCGCTGGGTTCATGTCTCGCTCCAAGACCGGCCCACACCCCATACCCAAGACTTTCCAATCTATTTGACCCAAAAAGTTTTTTTAGGCTATTAAAATCAGCTTTTCGAAAATCTGGCACTTTAACAGAATTTTCTCCTACAGGTCTATTCCATTCTATGCTAAATCTGATTACTTTGTGATCACTGTTCCCTAGCTCACTACCTATTTCGATGTCATTAATTTGTGTTTCCCTGTTAGTTAACACTAAATCTAAAATATTAGATTTAGGTCTAATCTAAAATCAGAGGTCTGGGACGACTGTTGTTTATAATATATATAAATGCTTTAGATTCAGGTTTGAGTAGCAACATTTGCAAATTTGCCGATGATACGAAAATCGGTAGGGAAATTTATTCGGAGGAGGACTCATTATCACATCAAGTTGATCTAGATAGGGTTTTGAAATGGTCGAAGGATTGGCAGATGCAGTTTAATGCTGATAAATGTAAAGTTCTGAGGTTAGGTAATGATGATAGGGTTACAAGATATGAGCTAGATGGTGTTGAGATTGCGAAGTCGAATTGCGAAAGGGATCTGGGAGTTATGATTAGTAAGAATTTAAAACAAAAGGATCAATGCATAAATGTTCGTAATAAGGCAAACCGGACACCTGGATTTATTAATCGCAGCGTTAGTAACAAGACACCTGGTGTGGTTCTCAATCTATATCTTGCTCTAGTTAGGCCCCATTTAGATTATGCAGTTCAGTTTTGGTCGCCATATTATAGAATGGATATAAATTCACTTGAATGTGTCCAGCGTAGGATGACTAAGTTAATTCCCCAAATTAGAAATCTTTCATATGAAGAAAGATTAACAAAGCTTAAGTTGCATTCACTGGAAAGGCGAAGAGTTAGGGGTGACATGATAGAGGTTTACAAGTGGGTGAATGGACAAACAAAGGGGATATTAATAGGGTATTAAAAGTATCAACACAAGACAGAACACGAAACAATGGGTATAAATTGGATAAGTTTAGATATAGGAAAGACTTTGGTAAATACTGGTTCAGTAACAGGGTTGTTGATTTGTGGAACCAATTGCCGCGTAACATTGGGGAGGTGGGGTCCCTCGATTGTTTCAAGCATGGGTTGGACATGTATATGAGTGGGATTGGGTGGTTATAAATAGGAGCTGCCTCGTATGGGCCAATAGGCCTTCTGCAGTTGCCTTTGTTCTTATGTTCTTAATATTTTCCCGCGTTGGTTCCTTAATGTGTTGCGTATGAAAGCAATCGTCAATTAATTCTAGAAAATCTTCTGCTTCACTATTCGTCACCCATTACATAAATACTGTTAGATCTAGATGCTCTAGATATTTCATCCCATAGATGCTTTGCTTCCAATCTGTCTAAATTTGGTGGCCTATATACAACTCCTATTATAATATTATTTGCTTTTTCGTTTAATTCTCTCCAAATAGTTTCTGTGTGTGGCTCAGTTTTGATTCCCTCTTTGAGACTACATTTCAAATTGTCCCTAACATATATGGCTACTCCCCCTCTTCGTCTAATATATCTATCTGTGTGAAATAGTTTAAATCCATTTATCTGATATTCAGCTAATAGTTCTCTATTTTCTACATTCATCCACGTTTCGGTAAGTGCAATAATATCTATTTTTTCTGTGCAGACAAGAGCATTTAATTCATTAATTTTATTTCTTAGACTTCTACTGTTAGTGTAATATATCCTAAGTGAATTGTTATTTTGAGGCCCTTTTCTTTCCCTGATCATTTTGCCAATTCTTTTCTCCCACGAACACATACTTTTATTACCTCCTTACTCCAAATCAATTCCCATACCACTATCTACTAACAGTTTAAACCCGAACAAACACCTCTAACCACTGGTTCTAACGATTTCGCATCAGCAACAACCCCAGCCCTCGATAGATGCACCCCATCACGAGCATACGTTTCATTTCTTCCATAGAAGCGTTCCCAGTTGTCTATGAAAGATATTGCATTTGATTTGCAATATCTTTCCAGCCGGCAATTGACACCAAGTGCTCTCGACATCCATTCATTTCCCACTCCCTTTCTTGGAAGAATGCCACATATGATCGGATTCCTCCCTTGCTCCTAACTAATTCAATGGCTGTCCTAAATCTCTGTTTTAGTTCCTCACTCCTAACTCGCCCAACATCATTACCCCCTGCACTAATACAAATAATGGGTTTGTTCCCATTTCCCGTCATAATATCATTCATGTTTTCAACAATATCACCAATTCCAGCTCCCTGATAGCAAACCCTTAATCTGTTCCCCCTATCTCTGGCACAAAACGTTCTGTCTAAATACCTCACCTGGGAATCTCCCACAACCAAAATTCGCTTCTGTACCGCCTTAACTTTCTGAGCAGTCTGAGGGGCCTGCGCTCCGCCGTTCCTCGCTGCAGGCGCACTACAGCACTCGTCCTCCAACACGACAAATGAATTTGCCGTCCTTAGGGCGTCTGTAGACGGCCTTGTCAAGGTCTTCTTAAGACCCCTGTCTTTCACTACTCTCCACGATGAGGTCTCGTCGACACTGGTCTCCTCCTTCGTTTCCTCTCGAAGTCTCAGCCGTCGTACCTCCTCCCGCAGGGAATCCATCTCTTTGTTCTTATGTTCTTATGTAAATCCATTTATTTGATATTCAGCTAATAGCTTTTAATTTCTACATTCATCCACGTTTCAGAAAGTGCAATAATATTTATTTTTTCTGTGCAGACAAGAGCATTTAAATCGTTTATTTTATTTCTTAAACTTCTAGTGTTAGTGTAATATTCCCTAACTGAATTGTTATTTTGAGGCCCTTCTCTTTCCCTGATCATTTTGCCAATTCTCTTCTCCCACAAACACATACTTTTATTATCTCCTTCCTCCAAATCAATTCCCATACCTCTATCTACTAACAGTTTAAACTCAAACAAACACTTCTAACCACTGGTTCCAACGAGTCCGAAACAACAAGAACCGCAGCCCTCGATAGATGCACCCCATTACGAGCATACATTTCATTTCTTCCATAGAAGTGTTCCCAGTTGTCTATGAAAGATATTGCATTTGATCTGGAACATCTTTCCAGCCGGCAATTGACACCAAGTGCCCTCTACATCCATTCATTTCCTACTCCCTTTCTAGAAAGAATGCCACATATGATTGGGATTCCTCCCTTGCTTCTAGCTAATTCTATGGATGTTTTATACCTCTGAATCAGTTCCTCACTCCTTACTCGACCAACAACATTTCCTCCCGCACTAATGCAAATAACGGGATTGTTCCCATTTCCAGCCATAATATCATTCATGTTGTTTATAATATCACCAATACCAGCTCCGGGATAGCAAACCTTTAACCTGTTTCCCCTATCTCTAGCACAAAACGTTCTATCCAAATAACTTATCTGGGAATCTCCCACAACTAAAGTTCGCTTAGATACTTCCTTTACTCTCTGAGGGGCCTGCGCTTCGTTGCTCTTTGTTGCTTTCCCTTTCGCGTGATCCACAGTCTCACCTCAGCACTCGCCCTCCAATACGGCAAATGAATTAAAAGTTCTTAGGGCGTCTGTAGGCGGCTTTATCAAGGTCTTCTTAAGGCCCCTGTCCCTTACAACTTTCCAAGACGAGGTCTTTTTACTACTGGTTTCCTCCTTCGTTTCTACTCGATGTTGTTTCAGCTGTCGTACCTTCTCCCATAGAGAGTCCAACTCTCTCCTCAGAGCTCCAAATAGATTAATCAGTTCCCTCACTACAACTTCCATATTGCTATGAAAAAAAACTACACTCAGGAGCTCCGGCTAACACTCTCTCACTGCTACAGTCTGCACCTGACAGTCCCACATGGATCCCCCCGGGGTATTGGCAGTCCCACATGGCTCCCCCCGGGGTACTGGCAGTCCCACATGGCTCCCCCCGGGGTACTGGCAGTCCTACATGGCTCCCCCCGGGGTACTGGCAGTCCCACATGGCCCCCCCCTGGGGTACTGGCAGTCCCACATGGCTCCCCCCGGGGTACTGGCAGTCCCACATGGCTCCCCCCGGGGTACTGGCAGTCCCACATGGCTCCCCCCGGGGTACTGGCAGTCCCACATGGGTCCCCCCCCCTGGGGTACTGGCAGTCCCACATGGGTCCCCCCCAGTGGACTACCGTATCTATGTCCACCCCCGCCTGGACTACAGTACCATGTCCACCCCCGCCTGGACTACAGTACCATGTCCACCCCCGCCTGGACTACAGTAACCATGTCCACCCCCGCATGTACTACAGTAACTATGTCCACCCCCGCCTGGACTACAGTAACCATGTCCACCCCGCCTGGACTACAGTACCATGTCCACCCCCGCCTGGACTACAGTAACTATGTCCACCCCCGCCTGGACTACAGTACCATGTCCACCCCCGCCTGTACTACAGTAACTATGTCCACCCCCGCCTGGACTACAGTACCATGTCCACCCCCGCCTGGACTACAGTAACCATGTCCACCCCCGCCTGGACTACAGTACCATGTCCACCCCCGCCTGGACTACAGTACCATGTTCACCCCCGCCTGGACTACAGTACCCATGTCCACCCCCGCCTGGACTACAGTACCATGTCCACCCCCGCCTGGACTACAGTACCATGTCCACCCCCGCCTGGACTACAGTACCCATGTCCTGCCCCGTCTGTACTACAGTAACCATGTCCACCCCCGCCTGTACTACAGTACCATGTCCTTCCCCGCCTGGACTACAGTACCCATGTCCTGCCACGTCTGTACTACAGTACCATGTCCACCCCCGCCTGGACTACAGTACCATGTCCTGCCCCGCCTGGACTACAGTAACCATGTCCACCCCCGCCTGGACTACAGTAACCATGTCCACCCCCGCCTGGACTACAGTACCCATGTCCACCCCCGCCTGGACTACAGTAACCATGTCCGCCCCCGCCTGGACTACAGTACCCATGTCCACCCCCGCCTGGACTACAGTAACCATGTCCACCCCAGCCTGGACTACAGTACCCATGTCCACCCCCACCTGGACTACAGTAACCATGTCCACCCCCGCCTGGACTACAGTACCCATGTCCACCCCCGCCTGGACTACAGTAACCATGTCCACCCCAGCCTGGACTACGGTACCCATATCCACCCCCGCCTGGACTACCGTAACTATGTCCATCCCCGCCTGGACTACAGTACCATGTCCACCCCCGCCTGGTCGAGTACCCATGTCCTGCCCCGTCTGTACTACAGTAACCATGTCCACCCCCGCCTGGACTACAGTACCATGTCCACCCCCGCCTGGACTACAGTACCCATGTCCACCCCCGCCTGGACTACAGTAACCATGTCCACCCCTGCCTGGACTACAGTATCCATGTCCACCCCCGCCTGGACTACAGTAACCATGTCCACCCCTGCCTGGACTACAGTAACCATGTCCACCCCCGCCTGGACTACAGTACCCATGTCCACCCCCGCCTGGACTACAGTAACCATGTCCACCCCCGCCTGGACTACAGTACCATGTCCACCCCCGCCTGGACTACAGTAACCATGTCCTGCCCCGTCTGGACTACAGTACCCATGTCCTGCCCCGTCTGTAATACAGTAACCATGTCCACCCCCGCCTGGACTACAGTAACCATGTCCACCCCCGCCTGGACTACAGTAACCATGTCCACCCCCGCCTGGACTACAGTAACCATGTCCACCCCCGCCTGGACTACAGTAACCATGTCCACCCCCGCATGGACTACAGTAACCATGTCCACCCCCGCCTGGACTACAGTAACCATGTCCACCCCCGCCTGGACTACAGTAACCATGTCCACCCCCGCCTGGACTACAGTACCCATGTCCATCCCCGCCTGGACTACAGTAACCATGTCCACCCCTGCCTGGACTACAGTACCCATGTCCACCCCCGCCTGGACTACAGTAACCATGTCCACCCCCGCCTTGACTACAGTACCATGTCCTGCCCCGCCTGGACTACAGTACCCATGTCCACCCCCGCCTGGACTACAGTAACCATGTCCACCCCCGCCTGGATTACAGTAACCATGTCCACCCCCGCCTGGACTACAATAACCATGTCCACCCCCGCCTGGACTACAGTAACCATGTCCACCCCCGCCTGGACTACAGTAACCATGTCCACCCCCGCCTGGACTACAGTAACCATGTCCACCCCCGCCTGGACTACAGTAACCATGTCCACCCCCGCCTGGACTACAGTAACCATGTCCACCCCCGCCTGGACTACAGTAACCATGTGCTTCTCCGCCTGGACTACAGTAACCATGTCCACCCCCGCCTGGACTACAGTAACCATGTCCACCCCCGCCTGGACTACAGTAACCATGTCCACCCCCGCCTGGACAACAGTACCCATGTCCACCTTTGCCTGGACTACAGTAACCATGTCCACCCCCGCCTGGACTAAAGTAACCATGTCCTGCTCAGCCTGGACTACAGTAACCATGTCCACCCCTGCCTGGACGACAATACCCATGTTCTGCCCCGTCTGTACTACAGTAACCATGTCCACCCCCGCCTGGACTACAGTAACCATGTCCACCCCCGCCTGGACTACAGTAACCATGTCCACCCCCGCCTGGACTACAGTACCCATGTCCACCCCCGCCTGGACTATAGTAACAATGTCCACCCCCGCCTGGACTACAGTACCCATGTCCACCCCCACCTGGACTACAGTACCCATGTTCACCCCCGCCTGGACTACAGTAACCATGTCCTGCCCCGCCTGGACTACAGTAACCATGTCCTGCCCAGCCTGGACAACAGTAACCATGTCCACCCCTGCCTGGACTACAGTAACCATGTCCACCCCTGCATGGACTACAGTAACCATGTCCTGCCCCGCCTGGACTACAGTAACCATGTCCACCCCCGCCTGGACTACAGTACCCATGTCCACCCCCACCTGGACTACAGTACCCATGTCCACCCCTGCCTGGACTACAGTAACCATGTCCACCCCTGCCTGGACGACAGTATCCATGTCCACCCCCGTCTGGACTACAGTAACCATGTCCACCCCTGCCTGGACTACAGTAACCATGTCCACCCCCGCCTGGACTACAGTACCATGTCCACCCCCGCCTGGACTACAGTAACCATGTCCTGCCCCGTCTGGACTACAGTACCATGTCCACCCCCGCCTGGACTACAGTAACCATGTCCACCCCCGCCTGGACTACATTAACCATGTCCACCCCCGCCTGGAATACAGTAACCATGTCCACCCCCGCCTGGACTACAGTAACCATGTCCACCCCCGCCTGGACTACAGTAACAATGTCCACCCCCGCCTGGACTACAGTAACCATGTCCACCCCGCCTGGACTACAGTAACCATGTCCACCCCCGCCTGGACTACAGTAACCATGTCCACCCCTGCCTGGACTACAGTACCCATGTCCACCCCCGCCTGGACTACAGTACCCATGTCCACCCCCGCCTGGACTACAGTAACCATGTCCACCCCCGCCTGGATTACAGTAACCATGTCCACCCCCGCCTGGACTACAGTAACAATGTCCACCCCCGCCTGGACTACAGTAACCATGTCCACCCCCGCCTGGACTACAGTAACCATGTCCACCCCCGCCTGGACTACAGTAACCATGTCCACCCCCGCCTGGACTACAGTAACCATGTCCACCCCCGCCTGGACTACAGTAATTATGTCCACCCCCACCTGGACTACAGTAACCATGTCCTTCCCCGCCTGGACTACAGTAACCATGTCCACCCCCGCCTGGACTACAGTAACCATGTCCACCCCCGCCTGGACTACAGTAACCATGTCCACCCCCGCCTGGACTACAGTACCATGTCCACCCCCGCCTGGACTACAGTAACCATGTCCTGCCCCGTCTGGACTACAGTACCATGTCCACCCCCGCCTGGACTACAGTAACCATGTCCACCCCCGCCTGGACTACATTAACCATGTCCACCCCCGCCTGGAATACAGTAACCATGTCCACCCCCGCCTGGACTACAGTAACCATGTCCACCCCCGCCTGGACTACAGTAACCATGTCCAACCCCGCCTGGACTACAGTACCCATGTCCACCCCCGCCTGGACTACAGTACCATGTCCACCCCCGCCTGGACTACAGTAACCATGTCCACCCCCGCCTGGACTACAGTAACCATGTCCACCCCCGCCTGAACTACAGTAACCATGTCCACCCCTGCCTGGACTACAGTAACCATGTCCACCCCCGCCTGGACTACAGTACCATGTCCTGCCCCGTCTGGACAACAGTAACCATGTCCACCCCTGCCTGGACTACAGTAACCATGTCCACCCCTGCATGGACTACAGTAACCATGTCCTGCCCCGCCTGGACTACAGTAACCATGTCCACCCCCGCCTGGACTACAGTACCCATGTCCACCCCCACCTGGACTACAGTACCCATGTCCACCCCTGCCTGGACTACAGTAACCATGTCCACCCCTGCCTGGACGACAGTATCCATGTCCACCCCCGTCTGGACTACAGTAACCATGTCCACCCCTGCCTGGACTACAGTAACCATGTCCACCCCCGCCTGGACTACAGTACCATGTCCACCCCCGCCTGGACTACAGTAACCATGTCCTGCCCCGTCTGGACTACAGTACCATGTCCACCCCCGCCTGGACTACAGTAACCATGTCCACCCCCGCCTGGACTACATTAACCATGTCCACCCCCGCCTGGAATACAGTAACCATGTCCACCCCCGCCTGGACTACAGTAACCATGTCCACCCCCGCCTGGACTACAGTAACAATGTCCACCCCCGCCTGGACTACAGTAACCATGTCCACCCCGCCTGGACTACAGTAACCATGTCCACCCCCGCCTGGACTACAGTACCCATGTTCACCCCCGCCTGGACTACAGTAACCATGTCCACCCCTGCCTGGACTACAGTACCCATGTCCACCCCCGCCTGGACTACAGTACCCATGTCCACCCCCGCCTGGACTACAGTAACCATGTCCACCCCCGCCTGGATTACAGTAACCATGTCCACCCCCGCCTGGACTACAGTAACAATGTCCACCCCCGCCTGGACTACAGTAACCATGTCCACCCCCGCCTGGACTACAGTAACCATGTCCACCCCCGCCTGGACTACAGTAACCATGTCCACCCCCGCCTGGACTACAGTAACCATGTCCACCCCCGCCTGGACTACAGTAATTATGTCCACCCCCACCTGGACTACAGTAACCATGTCCTTCCCCGCCTGGACTACAGTAACCATGTCCACCCCCGCCTGGACTACAGTAACCATGTCCACCCCCGCCTGGACTACAGTAACCATGTCCACCCCCGCCTGGACAACAGTACCCATGTCCACCCCTGCCTGGACTACAGTAACCATGTCCACCCCCGCCTGGACTACAGTAACCATGTCCTGCTCAGCCTGGTAATCATGTCCAACCCTGCCTGGACTACAATACCCATGTCCTGCCCCGTCTGTATTACAGTAACCATGTCCACCCCCGCCTGGACTACAGTAACCATGTCCACCCCCGCCTGGACTACAGTAACCATGTCCACCCCCGCCTGGACTACAGTACCCATGTCCACCCCCGCCTGGACTACAGTAACCATGTCCACCCCCGCCTGGACTACAGTACCCATGTCCACCCCCACCTGGACTACAGTACCCATGTCTACCCCTGCCTGGTCTACAGTAACCATGTCCTGCCCCGCCTGGACAACAGTAACCATGTCCACCCCTGCCTGGACTACAGTAACCATGTCCACCCCCGCCTGGACAACAGTAACCATGTCCACCCCCGCCTGGACTACAGTACCATGTCCTGCCCCGCCTGGACTACAGTAACCATGTCCTGCCCAGCCTGGACAAAAGTAACCATGTCCACCCCTGCCTGGACTACAGTAACCATGTCCTGCCCCGCCTGGACTACAGTAACCATGTCCACCCCCGCCTGGACTACAGTACCCATGTCCACCCCCACCTGGACTACAGTACCCATGTCCACCCCTGCCTGGACTACAGTAACCATGTCCTGCCCCGCCTGGACTACAGTACCAATGTCCACCCCCGCCTGGACTACAGTAACCATGTCCAACCCCGCCTGGACTACAGTACCCATGTCCACCCCCGCCTGGACTACAGTACCATGTCCACCCCCGCCTGGACTACAGTAACCATGTCCACCCCCGCCTGGACTACAGTAACCATGTCCACCCCCGCCTGAACTACAGTAACCATGTCCACCCCTGCCTGGACTACAGTAACCATGTCCACCCCCGCCTGGACTACAGTACCATGTCCTGCCCCGTCTGGACTACAGTAACCATGTCCACCCCTGCCTGGACTACAGTACCCATGTCCTTCCCCGCCTGGACTACAGTACCATGTTCTGCCCCGCCTGGACAACAGTAACCATGTCCTGCACCGCCTGGACAACAGTAATCATGTCCACCCCTGCCTGGACTACAGTAACCATGTCCACCCCTGCCTGGACTACAGTACCCATATCCACCCCCGCCTGGACTACAGTACCATGTCCTGCCCCGTCTGGACTACAGTAACCATGTCCACCCCTGCCTGGACTACAGTACCATGTCCTGCCCCGCCTGGACTACAGTACCCATGTCCACCCCCGCCTGGACTACAGTAACCATGTCCACCCCAGCATGGACTACAGTAACCATGTCCTGCCCCGCCTGGACTACAGTACCATGTCTATCCCCGCCTGGACTACAGTACCATGTCCTGCCCCGTCTGGACTACAGTACCCATGTCCACCCCCGCCTGGACTACAGTACCCATGTCCACCCCCGCCTGGACTACAGTAACCATGTCCACCCCCGCCTGGACAACAGTACCATGTCCACCCCCCCTGGACTACAGTACCCATGTCCACCTCCGCCTGGACTACAGTAACCATGTCCACCCCCGCCTGGACTACAGTACCATGTCCTGCCCCGCCTGGACTACAGTAACCATGTCCACCCCCGCCTGGACTACAGTAACCATGGCCACCCCCGCCTGGACTACAGTACCATGTCCTGCCCCGCCTGGACTACAGTAACCATGTCCACCCCCGCCTGGACTACAGTAACCATGTCCACCCCCGCCTGGACTACAGTACCATGGCCACCCCCGTCTGGACTACAGTAACCATGTCCACCTCCGCCTGGACTACAGTAACCATGTCCAACCCCGCCTGGACTACAGTACCATGTCCTGCCCCGCCTGGACTAGAGTACCCATGTCCAACCCCGCCTGGACTACAGTAACCATGTCCACCCCCGCCTAGACTACAGTACCATGTCCTCCCCCGCCTGGACTACAGTAACCATGTCCTGCCCCGCCAGGACTACAGTACCCATGTCCACCCCAGCCTGAACTACAGTACCATGTCCTGCCCCGCCTGGACTACAGTAACCATGTCCACCCCCGCCTGGACTACAGTACCCATGTCCAACCCCGACTGGACTACAGTAACCATGTCCACCCCCGCCTGGACTACAGTACCATGTCCTGCCCCGCCTAGACTACAGTAACCATGTCCACCCCCGCCTGGACTACAGTAACCATGTCCACCCCCGCCTGGACAACAGTAACCATGTCCACGCCTGCCTGGACTACAGTAACCATGTCCACCCCCGCCTGGACTACAGTAACCATGTCCACCCCCGCCTGGACTACAGTAACCATGTCCACCCCCGCCTGGACTACAGTACCCATGTCCCCCCCCGCCTGGACTACAGTAACCATGTCCACCCCCGCCTGGACTACTTTACCATGTCCTGCCCCGCCTGGACTACAGTAACCATGTCCACCCCCGCCTGGACTACAGTACCATGTCCACCCCCGCCTGGACTACAGTAACAATGTCCACCCCCACCTGGACAACAGTAACCATGTCCACCCCCGCCTGGACTACAGTAACCATGTCCACCCCCGCCTGGACTACAGTAACCATGTCCACCCCCGCCTGGACTACAGTAACCATGTCCACCCCCGCCTGGACTACAGTAACCATGTCCACCCCCGCCTGGACTACAGTACCCATGTCCACCCCCGCCTGGACTACAGTAACCATGTCCACCCCCGCCTGGACTACAGTACCATGTCCTGCCCCGCCTGGACTAAAGTAACCATGGCCACCCCCGCCTGGACTACAGTAACCATGTCCACCCCCGGCTGGACTACAGTAACCATGTCCACCCCTGCCTGGACTACAGTACCCATGTCCACCCCCGCCTGGACTACAGTAACCATGTCCACCCCGCCTGGACTACAGTAACAATGTCCACCCCGCCTGGACTACAGTAACAATGTCCACCCCCGCCTGGACTACAGTAACCATGTCCTGCCGCGCCTGGACTACAGTAACCATGTCGACCCCTGCCTGGACTACAGTAACCATGTCCACCCCTGCCTGGACTACAGTAACAATGTCCACCCCCGCCTGGACTACTTTAACCATATCCTGCCCCGCCAGGACTACAGTAACCATGTCGACCCCCGCCTGGACTACAGTAACCATGTCCACTCCTGCCTGGACTACAGTAACAATGTCCACCCCCGCCTGGACTACAGTAACCATGTCCACCCCCGCCTGGACTACAGTAACCATGTCCACCCCCGCCTGGACTACAGTACCATGTTCACCCCCGCCTGGACTACAGTAACCATGTCCACCCCCGCCTGGACTACAGTAACCATGTCCACCCCCGCCTGGACTACAGTAACCATGTCCACCCCCGCCTGGACTACAGTAACCATGTCCACCCCCGCCTGGACTACAGTAACCATGTCCACCCCCGCCTGGACTACAGTAACCATGTCCACCCCCGCCTGGACTACAGTAACCATGTCCACCCCTGCCTGGAATACAGTAGCCATGTCCTGCCCCGCCTGGACTACAGTAACCATGTCCACCCCCGCCTGGACTACAGTAACCATGTCCACCCCCGCCTGGACTACAGTACCATGTCCACCCCCGCCTGGACTACAGTACCCATGTCCACCCCCGCCTGGACTACAGTAACCATGTCCACCCCCGCCTGGACTACAGTACCCATGTCCACCCCCGCCTGGACAACAGTAACCATGTCCACCCCCGCCTGGACTACAGTAACCATGTCCACCTCCGCCTGGACTACAGTAACCAATATACCCCCGCCTGGACTAAAGTACCCATGTCCACCCCCGCCTGGACTACAGTACCCATGTCCACCCCCGCCTGGACTACAGTAACCATGTCCACCCCCGCCTGGACTACAGTACCATGTCCTGCCCCGCCTAGACTACAGTAACCATGTCCACCCCCGCCTGGACTACAGTAACTATGTCCACCCCCGCCTGGACAACAGTAACCATGTCCACGCCTGCCTGGACTACAGTAACCATGTCCACCCCCGCCTGGACTACAGTAACCATGTCCACCCCCGCCTGGACTACAGTAACCATGTCCACCCCCGCCTGGACTACAGTACCCATGTCCCCCCCCGCCTGGACTACAGTAACCATGTCCACCCCCGCCTGGACTACAGTACCATGTCCTGCCCCGCCTGGACTACAGTAACCATGTCCACCCCCGCCTGGACTACAGTACCATGTCCACCCCCGCCTGGACTACAGTAACAATGTCCACCCTCGCCTGGACTACAGTAACCATGTCCACCCCCGCCTGGACTACAGTAACCATGTCCACCCCCGCCTGGACTACAGTAACCATGTCCACCCCCGCCTGGACTACAGTACCCATGTCCACCCCCGCCTGGACTACAGTAACCATGTCCACCCCCGCCTGGACTACAGTACCATGTCCTGCCCCGCCTGGACTAAAGTAACCATGGCCACCCCCGCCTGGACTACAGTATCCATGTCCACCCCCGGCTGGACTACAGTAACCATGTCCACCCCTGCCTGGACTACAGTACCCATGTCCACCCCCGCCTGGAATACAGTAACCATGTCCACCCCGCCTGGACTACAGTAACCATGTCCACCCCCGCCTGGACTACAGTAACCATGTCCACCCCCGCCTGGACTACAGTAACCATGTCCACCCCCGCCTGGACTACAGTACCCATGTCCACCCCCGCCTGGACTACAGTAACCATGTCCACCCCCGCCTGGACTACAGTACCATGTCCTGCCCCGCCTGGACTAAAGTAACCATGGCCACCCCCGCCTGGACTACAGTATCCATGTCCACCCCCGGCTGGACTACAGTAACCATGTCCACCCCTGCCTGGACTACAGTACCCATGTCCACCCCCGCCTGGAATACAGTAACCATGTCCACCCCGCCTGGACTACAGTAACCATGTCCACCCCTGCCTGGACTACAGTAACAATGTCCACCCCCGCCTGGACTACAGTAACCATGTCCTGCCCCGCCTGGACTACAGTAACCATGTCGACCCCTGCCTGGACTACAGTAACCATGTCCACCCCTGCCTGGACTACAGTAACAATATCCACCTTTGCCTGGACTACAGTAACCATATCCTGCCCCGCCAGGACTACAGTAACCATGTCGACCCCCGCCTGGACTAAAGTAACCATGTCCACCCCTGCCTGGACTACAGTAACAATGTCCACCCCCGCCTGGACTACAGTAACCATGTCCACCCCCGCCTGGACTACAGTAACCATGTCCACCCCCGCCTGGACTACAGTACCATGTCCACCCCCGCCTGGACTACAGTAACCATGTCCACCCCCGCCTGGACTACAGTAACCATGTCCACCCCCGCCTGGACTACAGTAACCATGTCCACCCCCGCCTGGACTACAGTAACCATGTCCACCCCCGCCTGGACTACAGTAACCATGTCCACCCCCGCCTGGACTACAGTAACCATGTCCACCCCCGCCTGGACTACAGTAACCATGTCCACCCCTGCCTGGAATACAGTAGCTATGTCCAGCCCCGCCTGGACTACAGTAACCATGTCCACCCCCGCCTGGACTACAGTAACCATATCCACCCCTGCCTGGACTACAGTACCATGTCAACCCCTGCCTGGACTACAGTACCATGTCAACCCCTGCCTGGACTACAGCACCCATGTCCTGCCCCGCCTGTACTACAGTAACCATGTCCACCTCTGCCTGGACTAGAGTACCATGTCCTGCCCCTCCTGGACTACAGTAACCATGTCCACCCCTGCCTGGACTACAGTAACCATGTCCACCCCTGCCTGGACTACAGTAGCCATGTCCACCCACGCCTGGACTACAGTAACCATGTCCACCCCTGCCTGGACTACAGTACCATGTCCACCCCCGCCTGGACTACAGTAACCATGTCCACCCCTGCCTGGACTACAGTACCATGTCCACCCCCGCCTGGAGTACAGTAACCATGTCCACCCCTGCCTGGACTACAGTACCATGTCCACCCCCGTCTGGACTACAGTAACCATGTCCACCCCCGCCTGGACTACAGTAACCATGTCCACCCCCGCCTGGACTACAGTAACCATGTCCACCCCTGCCTGGACTACAGTAACCATGTCCACCCCCGCCTGGACTACAGTAACCATGTCCACCCTCGCCTGGACTACAGTACCCATGTCCCCCCCCGCCTGGACTACAGTAACCATGTCCACCCCCGCCTGGACTACAGTACCATGTCCTGCCCCGCCTGGACTACAGTAACCATGTCCACCCCCGCCTGGACTACAGTACCATGTCCACCCCCGCCTGGACTACAGTAACCATGTCCACCCCCACCTGGACAACAGTAACCATATCCACCCCCGCCTGGACTACAGTAACCATGTCCACCCCGCCTGGACTACAGTAACCATGTCCACCCCGCCTGGACTACAGTAACCATGTCCACCCCTGCCTGGACTACAGTAACCATGTCCACCCCTGCCTGGACTACAGTAACCATGT
Organism: Procambarus clarkii; assembly: GCF_040958095.1. Classification (NCBI taxonomy): domain Eukaryota; kingdom Metazoa; phylum Arthropoda; class Malacostraca; order Decapoda; family Cambaridae; genus Procambarus; species Procambarus clarkii. The sequence continues at coordinate 25,496,723 of NC_091221.1, read as the reverse complement.
CCACCCCCGCCTGGACTACAGTAACCATGTCCACCCCCACCTGGACTACAGTAACCATGTCCACCCCCGCCTGGACTACAGTAACCATGTCCACCCCCGACTGGACTACAGTAACCATGTCCACCCCCGCCTGGACTACAGTAACCATTGCCACCCCCGCCTGGACTACAGTAACCATGTCCACCCCCGGCTGGACTACAGTAACCATGTCCACCCCTGCCTGGACTACAGTACCCATGTCCACCCCCGCCTGGATTACAGTAACCATGTCCACCCCGCCTGGACTACAGTAACCATGTCCACCCCTGCCTGGACTACTGTAACAATGTCCACCCCCGCCTGGACTACAGTAACCATGTCCTGCCCCGCCTGGACTACAGTAACCATGTCGAACCCTGCCTGGACTACAGTAACCATGTCCACCCCTGCCTGGACTACAGTAACAATGTCCACCCCCGCCTGGACTACAGTAACCATATCCTGCCCCGCCAGGACTACAGTAACCATGTCGACCCCCGCCTGGACTACAGTAACCATGTCCACCCCTGCCTGGACTACAGTAACAATGTCCACCCCCGCCTGGACTACAGTAACCATGTCCACCCCCGCCTGGACTACAGTAACCATGTCCACCCCCGCCTGGACTACAGTAACCATGTCCACCCCTGCCTGGACTACAGTAACCATGTCCACCCCCGTCTGGACTACAGTACCCATGTCCACCCCCGCCTGGACTACAGTAACCATGTCCACCCCCGCCTGGACTACAGTAACCATGTCCACCCCCGCCTGGACTACAGTACCATGTCCTGCCCCGCCTGGACTAAAGTAACCATGGCCACCCCCGCCTGGACTACAGTAACCATGTCCACCCCGCCTGGACTACAGTAACCATGTCCACCCCTGCCTGGAATACAGTAGCCATGTCCTGCCCCGCCTGGACTACAGTAACCATGTCCACCCCCGCCTGGACTACAGTAACCATGTCCACCCCTGCCTGGACTACAGTACCATGTCAACCCCTGCCTGGACTACAGTAACCATGTCCACCCCCGCCTGGACTACAGTAACCATGTCCACCCGCGCCTGGACTACAGTAAGCATGTCCACCCCCGCCTGGACTACAGTAACCATGTCCACCCCCGCCTGGACTACAGTAACCATGTCCACCCCTGCCTGGAATACAGTAGCCATGTCCACCCCCGCCTGGACTACAGTACCATGTCCTGCCCCGCCTGGACTAAAGTAACCATGTCCACCCCCGCCTGGACTACAGTAACCATGTACACCCCCGCCTGGACTACAGTACCATGTCCACCCCCGCCTGGACTACAGTAACCATGTCCACCCCCTGTGGGAACCGACCTGTGAGATTTATATTTATTTAATTTATATGAATTTATATTTACGTTAATTTATATACTTCGATAGCAATTTGTATAATGATGAGTGGACTGTATTTCTGCAATAATCTCTTAATCTCACAAATCGATCCTCTACACATTAGGGGGGGGGGGTTATTAAATTAATATATATATGCAGCCAATCAAACTACAGTAATAGCTACATACATTGATGAGGTTCCTTCTCTTATAGTACAGCAGGTTAGTCCACCAGGTATAACTAGAGTGTAGACACCAAATTATCCTCTTTGAGGTAGCTTCTATCACCCAGTAACTGGTGCACATAATCTTGCATCCTCGTCTTGACCTGTCAAAAGTGCGCTAGCTGTGAAGCCAGAATCTATATATGACAAGTATATCAGAGAAAACAGTACATGGAACATGATGACCTGGCTTAATTACCTTTAGTTTGAAGCGATTTCGCGTTCTAACCGGCTAACCCTATATCCTGACATTAATGGCCATAAATGAATGATAAACGGGTTTCGGATAGACACTTAACTTGTATTTGTAGACAGCGTGTTGACAATGGTACACCTTTGGGTTCCATAACACTACGTCCAAGTAAATTTAACAGGAGCCGAATTTGCTCCCGTGTGAGCCTCTGGTCTCAATAAACAACAATGGCTGATTAACACTCCATACTATTGACGTTACTGGCCGACATTGTCCAGATATGATAGGAGCTAAATTTGCTCCACACGTCTCGGAGGTGACACAACAATGGCTCCCTCCTTCCCCCCTCCTCTGACGCCTGGCTTACATTGTCCAGATTTCAGAACGTGATAGAAGGGTCACATTTACTCTACTTTAATATTGATAATTAAGTTAATTTATATAAGATGTTTTTATGATGGTAAAGTCCAAAGACTAATGTATTTAAGAATAATTCCCACCATAATAGGTGGTGAATTATAATAGTGTGTGGTGATGATATCCCGTTTTCTTTAGACGGTAATTCCACTACAAGTTACGTTTTCTATGGGTAACTTGTTTATACAACACAGCTCTTATCTGTCTGTATGATATATTAAATGGTGTCGGATTTTCCGACATAATTCCCCAGGGGGCTGCTCACGGGTCGAAGTCCTGTTTAGAACAGACGAACACCGATACTCCTCCTTCGAATTATTAGATTAATTTGATGTTAGTAGTTAGTAATCACACATTTGTGTGTCTGTTCGTACAGGACGGATGTCCCGTACTATAGTTGTAGGGGTTAGAAGTCTAATGCGATTTCATTTCCCTGTCAACTCTTGAAAGGCTAATATTCAAGCCTTATACATATTATTTAACCCAGAAGACTGAATGTGATCAAGTACTACAGTCAAGTATGATTCAGGGACTGCAGTGAGATCAGTGACATTAGATATAACTTGAAGTTTATTCAGGTAACTGGTCACTGATATATAAACACTGAGGCCCATGAAATACATCTTGATTAAATAATAAATGTATCAAATCAGTCATCAGATTTATTAGGGTTTAATTTAGTTAATTGATTCAGAGGATTGAATAGCTCATCATTAAAGTAAAGTATGGTTCTGAGACTGCAGTGGGTTCAGTGACATTGGTCGCAGTGACTTGTAGCTGTTTTAGGCTACTGTTCACTGATTTGCCACTGAGGCCTCATGAACTCATCTTCAGCTTTAAATGATGATACTAACATCAACCTCTGTTACTATAGTCAGCTGTAATCTCCTTAGTATAATGCTACTGGAGAAATATAATCAGCTGACAAATTTAGGTTTCTACTGGTATTGTTTATCTGCAGGCATAGGTCTCCTCAGGCTTGATACTGGGCCTGAGAGTAATTTACCTCCTGCAGAGTTTAACATGGTTATGCCCTGATATTTAGTAGGGCTACCAATGAATTGATGGTAGTAGTCTGTCCCCACAAGGACAGCCATTTGGCATTTGATTTGCTCAAATTTACCTGCAGCTGCTTGATAATAGCTTTCCAGGTCAGCATAATCAACTTGAGATTGTTGTGACAAATCTTCACATTTCTTGATCTGTCTTGTTAAGTGGCCTTTAAGACCTGCAAGGGTTCTTTTCATTCTCCGTGCATTATCCATACTGGCTAGTTGGTGAAGCCTTGTGGGACTTGTACTTGGGCTGCTCATAATACTGAACAAGCACTAATGGTAGCCTAGGGTAAATTCTGAACTCACTAGGCAATAATCCTACCTCTACTAGAGGTTAGCACTTAAAATTAATACACATTATATATATACAATCATACACACTAATGATTTGAGTGATAAACCAGTGTCATTGGAAGTACCTTTAGGTTAGCTCTTCTATATCACCCTAGGATGGAATAGACACTAATTAATCACTCAAAGGTGTAATGATCATAAGTAAATTATTATATATACAACTCAACTTGAGTTGATAAAAATTACACCCAAAATAGGGTCAGCACCATTCATTAATGGTGTTAGGTTGTTGAATATAGTACAACTGACTATAGTAATAATGGGACTAGGATGAACGATAATAGTTCAACTAGTCAATGGTTAATATCCTACCCTGTTGTGGGTTGGCAATTAGTAAATATTATACTGTAATCACTAGTGCAATATATATTAAATAATTCTCTATTTTGGAGAAATAATATACACAATTATTGTTAATAGCCTCTTAATTAACCTCTATGAAACTTCTAATATTATCTAGAAGTATTAAATATTATTAGTGACCTCGCGAAATAAAGTCCACAAAATTCGTAGATAATCTCTCGCGAAATGTAACACCACGAAATCCGTGAACAATCTCGCGAAGACACAGTCACTAATTTGGCTGGATTCTATATTAGCGCTGTCATTTCACGAAATAACACGCCACCAAATATCTGTGGGTGTGCATGAAACCGCTGACGAAGCTGAACTGGGCTGAGGGAGGCTCCTGAGCTCCCTCGAGGCTACGCTGCCGTCTTGACTGCTGGCTTTGTTTAAATCACACTGCACTAGTATATTTAATGAATCCACTGGTTAACTGGTTCATCCGGTACTAAGATGACCAAATGTGGGTTCATAGGACCGAATATTCCGGTTCCGAAGGTCCAATAATTCGGTTTCGAAGGACCAAATAATGTGGGAACCGACCTGTGAGATTTATATTTATTTAATTTATATGAATTTATATTTACGTTAATTTATATACTTCGATAGCAATTTGTATAATGATAAGTGGACTGTATTTCTGCAATAATCTCATAATCTCACAAATCGATCCTCTACACATTAGGGGGGGGGTTATTAAATTAATATATATATGCAGCCAATCAAACTACAGTAATAGCTACATACATTGATGAGGTTCCTTCTCTTATAGTACAGCAGGTTAGTCCACCAGGTATAACTAGAGTGTAGACACCAAATTATCCTCTTTGAGGTAGCTTCTATCACCCAGTAACTGGTGCACATAATCTTGCATCCTCGTCTTGACCTGTCAAAAGTGCGCTAGCTGTGAAGCCAGAATCTATATATGACAAGTATATCAGAGAAAACAGTACATGGAACATGATGACCTGGCTTAATTACCTTTAGTTTGAGGCGATTTCGCGTTCTAACCGGCTAACCCTATATCCTGACATTAATGGCCATAAATGAATGATAAACGGGTTTCGGATAGACACTTAACTTGTATTTGTAGACAGCGTGTTGACAATGGTACACCTTTGGGTTCCATAACACTACGTCCAAGTAAATTTAACAGGAGCCGAATTTGCTCCCGTGTGAGCCTCTGGTCTCAATAAACAACAATGGCTGATTAACACTCCATACTATTGACGTTACTGGCCGACATTGTCCAGATATGATAGGAGCTAAATTTGCTCCACACGTCTCGGAGGTGACACAACAATGGCTCCCTCCTTCCCCCCTCCTCTGACGCCTGGCTTACATTGTCCAGATTTCAGAACGTGATAGAAGGGTCACATTTACTCTACTTTAATATTGATAATTAAGTTAATTTATATAAGATGTTTTTATGATGGTAAAGTCCAAAGACTAATGTATTTAAGAATAATTCCCACCATAATAGGTGGTGAATTATAATAGTGTGTGGTGATGATATCCCGTTTTCTTTAGACGGTAATTCCACTACAAGTTACGTTTTCTATGGGTAACTTGTTTATACAACACAGCTCTTATCTGTCTGTATGATATATTAAATGGTGTCGGATTTTCCGACACCCCCGCCTGGACTACAGTAACAATGTCCACCCCCGCCTGGACTACAGTAACCATGTCCACCCCCGCCTGGACTACAGTAACCATGTCCACCCCCTCCTGGACTACAGTAACCATGTCCACCCCCGCCTGGACTACAGTAACCATGTCCACCCCTGCCTGGAATACAGTAGCCATGTCCTGCCCCGCCTGGACTACAGTAACCATGTCCACCCCCGCCTGGACTACAGTAACCATGTCCACCCCTGCCTGGACTACAGTACCATGTCAACCCCTGCCTGGACTACAGTAACCATGTCCACCCCCGCCTGGACTACAGTAACCATGTCCACCCCCGCCTGGACTACAGTAAGCATGTCCACCCCCGCCTGGACTACAGTAACCATGTCCACCCCCGCCTGGACTACAGTAACCATGTCCACCCCTGCCTGGAATACAGTAGCCATGTCCACCCCCGCCTGGACTACAGAACCATGTCCTGCCCCGCCTGGACTAAAGTAACCATGTCCACCCCCGCCTGGACTACAGTACCATGTCCACCCCCGCCTGGACTACAGTAACCATGTCCACCCCCGCCTGGACTACAGTAACCATGTCCACCCCCGCCTGGACTACAGTAACCATGTCCACCCCCGCCTGGACTACAGTAACCATGTCCACCCCCGCCTGGACTACAGTAACCATGTCCACCCCCTCCTGGACTACAGTAACCATATCCACCCCCGCCTGGACTACAGTAACCATGTCCACCCCTGCCTGGAATACAGTAGCCATGTCCTGCCCCGCCTGGACTACAGTAACCATGTCCACCCCCGCCTGGACTACAGTAACCATGTCCACCCCTGCCTGGACTACAGTACCATGTCAACCCCTGCCTGGACTACAGTACCCATGTCCTGCCCCGCCTGGACTACAGTAACCATGTCCACCTCTGCCTGGACTACAGTACCATGTCCTGCCCCTCCTGGACTACAGTAACCATGTCCACCCCTGCCTGGACTACAGTTACCATGTCCACCCCTGCCTGGACTACAGTAGCCATGTCCACTCACGCCTGGACTACAGTAACCATGTCCACCCCTGCCTTGACTACAGTACCATGTCCACCCCCGCCTGGACTACAGTAACCATGTCCACCCCTGCCTGGACTACAGTACCATGTCCACCCCCGCCTGGAGTACAGTAACCATGTCCACCCCTGCCTGGACTACAGTACCATGTCCACCCCCGTCTGGACTACAGTAACCATGTCCACCCCCGCCTGGACTACAGTAACCATGTCCACCCCTGCCTGGACTACAGTAACCATGTCCACCCCCGCCTGGACTACAGTACCATGTCCTGCCCCGCCTGGACTACAGTAACCATGTCCACCCCCGGCTGGACTACAGTACCATGTCCACCCCCGCCTGGACTACAGTAAGCATGTCCACCCCCACCTGGACAACAGTAACCATGTCCACCCCCGCCTGGACTACAGTAACCATGTCCACCCCCGCCTGGACTACAGTAACCATGTCCACCCCCGCCTGGACTACAGTAACCATGTCCACCCCTGCCTGGACTACAGTAACCATGTCCACCCCCGCTTGGACTACAGTACCCATGTCCACCCCCGCCTGGACTACAGTAACCATGTCCACCCCCGCCTGGACTACAGTAACCATGTCCACCCCCGCCTGGACTACAGTACCATGTCCACCCCTGCCTGGACTACAGTAACCATGTCCACCCCTGCCTGGACTACAGTACCATGTCCACCCCCGCCTGGAGTACAGTAACCATGTCCACCCCTGCCTGGACTACAGTACCATGTCCACCCCCGTCTGGACTACAGTAACCATGTCCACCCCCGCCTGGACTACAGTAACCATGTCCACCCCCGCCTGGACTACAGTAACCATGTCCACCCCTGCCTGGACTACAGTAACCATGTCCACCCCCGCCTGGACTACAGTAACCATGTCCACCCCCGCCTGGACTAGAGTAACCATGTCCACCCCCGCCTGGACTACAGTACCCATGTCCCCCCCCCGCCTGGACTACAGTAACCATGTCCACCCCCGCCTGGACTACAGTACCATGTCCTGCCCCGCCTGGACTACAGTAACAATGTCCACCCCCGGCTGGACTACAGTACCATGTCCACCCCCGCCTGGACTACAGCAACCATGTCCACCCCCACCTGGACAACAGTAACCATGTCTGCCCCCGCCTGGACTACAGTAACCATGTCCACCCCCGCCTGGACTACAGTAACCATGTCCACCCCCGCCTGGACTACAGTAACCATGTCCACCCCTGCCTGGACTACAGTAACCATGTCCACCCCCGCCTGGACTACAGTACCCATGTCCACCCCCGCCTGGACTACAGTAACCATGTCCACCCCCGCCTGGACTACAGTAACCATGTCCACCCCCGCCTGGACTACAGTACCATGTCCACCCCTGCCTGGACTACAGTAACCATGTCCACCCCCGCCTGGACTACTGAACGCCAGGTAGCCTGGTGAAGCGAGTCTACCAGGTGAGAGTTATTCTGCACACCTCACCACAGATTACGAGGTCAGGGAAGGCAGTTTATTAACTTGACGTCTGTGAGTGACTTAAAACAATACAAGCAGAGGATGAGCGTTTGATAAAAGTTAGACGGAATGAGATGTTGACATTTTTTGTCATGACGTGATGCAGGCGGAGGTCGTAACGTGTGTCACAGTCTTCAGGAATGGACTTACGTCGCTGATCTGAAAGAAGGAAGAATATAGTTCCCGGATTTGTGATTAAGTGGAGGCTACTTGTTATCACGTGTGAGGGAGCTGTTAGCGACGTCGTGAAGCCCTCTCGACCACCCTCTTGAACCTGAAGCCGAGAGGGTGGTCGTGCCTGTGTGATATTCCTTTGTGTGGAGGGAAGTAAGCAGGTGTTTCTGTGTGAAGCCTGCCAGGCCACTTTATGTGCTCAAGTCAGGACTGAAAGAAGCTTTGAGAGGCAGTCCTAAAGGATTTTTGTTGGACAACAAAATTTGAGGGCGCCTGACAGCTGAGTGGACAGCGCTTGGGAATTCGTAGTCCTGAGGTTACGGGTTCGATCCCCGGTGGAGGCGGAGACAAATGGCCAAAATGTTTCTTTCACCCTGATGCTCCCTGTTATCTAGCAGTAAACAGGTACCTGGGAGTTAGAGAGCTGCTACGGGCTGCTTCCTGGGGTGTGTGTAACAAAAAGGAGGCCTGGTAGAGGACCGGGCCGCGGGGATGCTAAGCCCCAAAATCATCTCAAGATAACGAAGACTGATGCTATGTTGGAGCGTCAGAGGGCAGGTGTCGTCATGTCCTAGAATTCTGCGGTAAGCTCATTTAATTGATTGATAGAATGTTTACCAGTGTTTGATGGGGTGTTCAGCGATCGTAGAGAGTGTATATGAATATAGAGTAGATATTTTATTAAGATAGTGCACAGATATAAGGAGTTAGAGGTAAGTTAACATGCTGGAGGCGAGAGCAGCACATACTGTCTGGGATTAGTGGGCCACTGATGGGGCGTTGTCTCAGGGCGTGCCTCGGAGGTTGATTTCAGCGTGGACTCACCCGGAAATGGGGGAGGACCCATCTCAGTGAGACCGGCGCGGAGTGTGATGTCCGATAGCAATATTAATGTAAATATATATTTCATTATTTCTGCGTTATTAGGAAGACATGTTATTATGGATTGATAGTGGATTTACAGGTTTGTATGGGAGAAGTTAGTGAAGGAAGTTCACTAACTTCTTCTGAAGCATCTGAAGAAGATAATAAGGTGAAATCCGAGTGTAGAGTAAAGTGCAAGTGTGGAGCAGAACTTCAAGTTGAGGAGCAGATCTCCATTTGTATAGTGCAACTTCGAGTGTAGGGAAGCTACACGTTACTTTTGAGAAGCCGTTTGGAGGAGCGTCACTGACACTCGAGTGGGACTTTATTTGCAGCAGATATTGGAAGAACTGCAGGAGTACCTCCCTGATTTTGAGGACCAGATAGATGTCCTTAGTAGGGGCCCTCGAGACATAGAACAGAGAATCATATGGACACATTGATGTATGAGGGAGTGCTTGATTGCCTATTTAATAACATAAAAGATGCAGTGTTAAGTGAAAAATTGATTTTTTTCTTGTTGGAGATATTTTTATGTACCAGGTATTGAGACCCCCAAGCAGTGACGGGGTCAGTAGGTTGTGTGTCAGTGAATTGAGCAGCAGCCTAATATGGTTTATTGGATGGAGACCTCAGGTGATATTGGATTATTACTGATTGGTAGCAGCCGACGGTGCTGAACTGTAATATATTCTTTATATATATTTCTTTGTATGTGCTTCCATGTAATAAATGTTTGTTTGTTAACAGCTGATTATTGCCTTTGACCAGGTGAGGCTTCCTAGAGAGTCAGAGAGAGAGAGAGAGAGACGGTTGCAAATTGGTTAACAGATGGTCAGTGACATCATTAAGGGGTTTAGATCATCCCATATTAGAGAGATTGTGGGGGAGTCACGGTGGCTCGAGTGGGTGAGAACTCATGACAATAGCCTAGTTTTGGAGCCGCACCCCTGAATAAAGGTGACGCTGATCCCCTCTCCGAGAACAAGGCGATTACAGGGCGATCTCCCAACTAATTGCAAGCACTCCAGTGGTCATTACTGGTCGACTGACAGCAGCAGAAGTGTGGTTGCTGTGGTCGGTCATATTTTTATCAGGGCGTGGTTGGGGTCAGTAAGAAATTATCAGTTTGGTTCAATAACCAGTTTCTAAAACCCTGAATCCCTGATACTATGTGATGCTCCGCCTGGACTACAGTAGCCATGTGATGCCATGCCTGGACTACAGTAGCCATGTGATGCTCCGCCTGGACTACAGTAGCCATGTGATGCCATGCCTGGACTACAGTAGCCATGTGATGCTCCGCCTGGACTACAGTAGCCATGTGATGCTCCGCCTGGACTACAGTAGCCATGTGATGCTCCACCTGGACTACAGTAGCCATGTGATGCTCCGCCTGGACTACAGTAGCCATGTGATGCTCCACCTGGACTACAGTAGCCATGTGATGCTCCGCCTGGACTACAGTAGCCATATGATGCCCTGCCTGGACTACAGTAGCCATGTGATGCCCTGCCTGGACTACAGTAGCCATGTGATGCCATGCCTGGACTACAGTAGCCATGTGATGCTCCGCCTGGACTACAGTAGCCATGTGATGCCAAGCCTGGACTACAGTAGCCATGTGATGCCATGCCTGGACTACAGCAGCCATGTGATGCTCCGCCTGGACTACAGTAGCCATGTGATGCTCTGCCTGGACTACAGTAGCCATGTGATGCTCCACATAGACTACAGTAGCCATGTGATGCTCCACCTGGACTACAGTAGCCATGTGATGCTCCACCTGGACTACAGCAGCCATGTGAAGCCCTGCCTGGACTACAGTAGCAATGTGATGCTCCACCTGGACTACAGTAGCCATGTGATGCTCCGCCTTGACTACAGTAGCCATGTGATGCTCCGCCTGGACTACAGTAGCCATGTGATGCTCCACCTGGACTACAGTAGCCATGTGATGCTCCGCCTGGACTACAGTAGCCATGTGATGCTCCACCTGGACTACAGTAGCCATGTGATGCTCCGCCTGGACTTCAGTAGCCATATGATGCCCTGCCTGGACTACAGTAGCCATGTGATGCCCTGCCTGGACTACAGTAGCCATGTGATGCCATGCCTGGACTACAGTAGCCATGTGATGCTCCGCCTGGACTACAGTACCCATGTGATGCCATGCCTGGACTACAGTAGCCATGTGATGCCATGCCTGGACTACAGCAGCCATGTGATGCTCCGCCTGGACTACAGTAGCCATGTGATGCCCTGCCTGGACTACAGTAGCCATGTGATGCTCTACCTGGACTACAGTAGCCATGTGATGCTCCGCCTGGACTACAGTAGCCATGTGATTTTCCACCTGGACTACAGTAGCCATGTGATGCTCCGCCTGGACTACAGTAGCCATGTGATGCTCCACCTGGACTACAGTAGCCATGTGATGCTCCACCTGGACTACAGTAGCCATGTGATGCTCCACCTGGACTACAGTAGCCATGTGATGCCATGCCTTGACTACAGTAGCCATGTGATGCCATGCCTGGACTACAGTAGCCATGTGATGCTCTGCCTGGACTACAGTAGCCATGTAATGCCATGCCTAGACTACAGTAGCCATGTGATGCTCTGCCTGGACTACAGAAGCCATGTGATGCCCTGCCTGGACTACAGTAGCCATGTGATGCTCCACCTGGACTACAGTTGCCATGTGATGCTCCGCCTGGACTACAGTAGCCATGTGATGCTCCACCTGGACTACAGTAGCCATGTGATGCTCCACCTGGACTACAGTAGCCATGTGATGGTCCGCCTGGACTACAGTAGCCATGTGATGCTCCGCCTGGACTACAGTAGCCAAGTGATGCACTGCCTGGACTACAGTAGCCATGTGATGCCCTACCTGGACTACAGTAGGCATGTGATGCCATGCCTGGACTACAGTAGCCGTGTGATGCCCGCCTGGACTACAGTAGCCATGTGATGCTCCGCATGGACTACAGTAGCCATGTGATGCTCTGCCTAGACTACAGTAGCCATGTGATGCTCCGCCTGGACTACAGTAGCCATGTGATGCCATGCCTGGACTACAGTAGCCATGTGATGCCATGTCTGGACTACAGCAGCCATGTGATGCTCCACCTGGACTACAGTAGCCATGTGATGCTCCACCTGGACTACAGTAGCCATGTGATGCCATGCCTGGACTACAGCAGCCATGTGATGCTCCACCTGGACTACAGTAGCCATGTGATGCCCTGCCTGGACTACAGTAGCCATGTGATGCTGCGCCTGGACTACAGTAGCCATGTGATGCTCCGCCTGGACTACAGTAGCCATGTGATGCTCCGCCTGGACTACAGTAGCCATGTGATGCTCCGCCTGGACTACAGTAGCCATGTGATGCTCCGCCTGGACTACAGTAGCCATGTGATGCTCCACCTGGACTACAGTAGCCATGTGATGCTCCGCCTGGACTACAGTAGCCATATGATGCCCTGCCTGGACTACAGTAGCCATGTGATGCCCTGCCTGGACTACAGTAGCCATGTGATGCCATGCCTGGACTACAGTAGCCATGTGATGCTCCGCCTGGACTACAGTAGCCATGTGATGCCAAGCCTGGACTACAGTAGCCATGTGATGCCATGCCTGGACAACAGCAGCCATGTGATGCTCCGCCTGGACTACAGTAGCCATGTGATGCTCTGCCTGGACTACAGTAGCCATGTGATGCTCCACCTGGACTACAGTAGCCATGTGATGCTCCACCTGGACTACAGTAGCCATGTGATGCTCCACCTGGACTACAGCAGCCATGTGAAGCCCTGCCTGGACTACAGTAGCAATGTGATGCTCCACCTGGACTACAGTAGCCATGTGATGCTCCGCCTTGACTACAGTAGCCATGTGATGCTCCGCCTGGACTACAGTAGCCATGTGATGCTCCACCTGGACTACAGTAGCCATGTGATGCTCCGCCTGGACTACAGTAGCCATGTGATGCTCCACCTGGACTACAGTAGCCATGTGATGCTCCGCCTGGACTTCAGTAGCCATATGATGCCCTGCCTGGACTACAGTAGCCATGTGATGCCCTGCCTGGACTACAGTAGCCATGTGATGCCATGCCTGGACTACAGTAGCCATGTGATGCTCCGCCTGGACTACAGTACCCATGTGATGCCATGCCTGGACTACAGTAGCCATGTGATGCCATGCCTGGACTACAGCAGCCATGTGATGCAACGCCTGGACTACAGTAGCCATGTGCTGCCCTGCCTGGACTACAGTAGCCATGTGATGCTCTACCTGGACTACAGTAGCCATGTGATGCTCCGCCTGGACTACAGTAGCCATGTGATTTTCCAACTGGACTACAGTAGCCATGTGATGCTCCGCCTGGACTACAGTAGCCATGTGATGCTCCACCTGGACTACAGTAGCCATGTGATGCTCCACCTGGACTACAGTAGCCATGTGATGCTCCACCAGGACTACAGTAGCCATGTGATGCCATGCTCTGACTACAGTAGCCATGTGATGCCATGCCTGGACTACAGTAGCCATGTGATGCTCTGCCTGGACTACAGTAGCCATGTAATGCCAAGCCTAGACTACAGTAGCCATGTGATGCTCTGCCTGGACTACAGAAGCCATGTGATGCCCTGCCTGGACTACAGTAGCCATGTGATGCTCCACCTGGACTACAGTTGCCATGTGATGATCCGCCTGGACTACAGTAGCCATGTGATGCTCCACCTGGACTACAGTAGCCATGTGATGCTCCACCTGGACTACAGTAGCCATGTGATGGTCCGCCTGGACTACAGTAGCCATGTGATGCTCCGCCTGGACTACAGTAGCCATGTGATGCACTGCCTGGACTACAGTAGCCATGTGATGCCCTACCTGGACTACAGTAGCCATGTGATGCCATGCCTGGACTACAGTAGCCATGTGATGCCCGCCTGGACTACAGTAGCCATGTGATGCTCCGCATGGACTACAGTAGCCATGTGATGCTCTGCCTAGACTACAGTAGCCATGTGATGCTCCGCCTGGACTACAGTAGCCATGTGATGCCATGCCTGGACTACAGTAGCCATGTGATGCCATGTCTGGACTACAGCAGCCATGTGATGCTCCACCTGGACTACAGTAGCCATGTGATGCTCCACCTGGACTACAGTAGCCATGTGATGCCATGCCTGGACTACAGCAGCCATGTGATGCTCCACCTGGACTACAGTAGCCATGTGATGCCCTGCCTGGACTACAGTAGCCATGTGATGCTGCGCCTGGACTACAGTAGCCATGTGATGCTCCGCCTGGACTACAGTAGCCATGTGATGCTCCGCCTGGACTACAGTAGCCATGTGATGCTCCGCCTGGACTACAGTAGCCATGTGATGCTCCGCCTGGACTACAGTAGCCATGTGATGCTCCGCCTGGACTACAGTAGCCATGTGATGCTCCGCCTGGACTACAGTAGCCATGTGATGCTCCGCCTGGACTACAGTAGCTATGTGATGCTCCACCTGGACTACAGTAGCCATGTGATGCTCCGCCTGGACTACAGTAGCCATGTGATGCTCCACCTGGACTACAGTAGCCATGTGATGCTCCGCCTGGACTACAGTAGCCATGTGATGCTCCACCTGGACAACAGTAGCCATGTTATGCTCCGACTGGACTACAGTAGCTATGTGATGCCCTGCCTGGACTATAGTAGCCATGTGATGCCCTGCCTGGACTACAGTAGCCATGTGATGCCCAGCCTGGACTACAGTAGCCATGTGATGCTCCGCCTGGACTACAGTAGCCGTGTGATGCCATGCCTGGACTACAGCAGCCATGTGATGCCATGCCTGGACTACAGCAGCCATGTGATGCTCCGCCTGGACTACAGTAGCCATGTGATACCCTGCCTGGACTACAGTAGCCATGTGATGCTCCACCTGGACTACAGTAGCCATGTGATGCTCCACCTGGACCACAGTAGCCATGTGATGCTCCGCCTGGACTACAGTAGCCATGTGATGCTCCACCTGGACTACAGTAGCCATGTGAAGCCCTGCCTGGACTACAGTAGCAATGCGATGCTCCACCTGGACTACAGTAGCCATGTGATGCTCCACCTGGACTACAGTAGCCATGTGATGCTCCACCTGGACTACAGTAGCCATGTGATGCTCCGCCTGGACTACAGTAGCCATGTGATGCTCCACCTGGACTACAGTAGCCATGTGATGCTCCGCCTGGACTACAGTAGCCATGTGATGCTCCGCCTGGACTACAGTAGCCATGTGATGCTCCACCTGGACTACAGTAGCCATGTGATGCTCCGCCTGGACTACAGTAGCCATGTGATGCCATGCCTGGACTACAGTAGCCATGTGATGCTCTGCCTGGACTACAGTAGCCATGTGATGCTCCGCCTGGACTACAGTAGCCGTGTGATGCTCCACCTGGACTACAGTAGCCATGTGGTGCTCCACCTGGACTACAGTAGCCATGTGATGCTCCGCCTGGACTACAGTAGCCATGTGATGCTCCACCTGGACTACAGTAGCCATGTGATGCCATGCCTGGACTACAGTAGCCATGTGATGCTCTGCCTGGACTACAGTAGCCATGTAATGCCATGCCTAGACTACAGTAGCCATGCGATGCTCTGCCTGGACTACAGTAGCCATGTGATGCCCTGCCTGGACTACAGTAGCCATGTGATGCTCCACCTGGACTACAGTAGCCATGTGATGCTCCACCTGGACTACAGTAGCCATGTGATGCTCCACCTGGACTACAGTAGCAATGTGATGCTCCGCCTGGACTACAGTAGCCATGTGATGCTCCACCTGGACTACAGTAGCCATGTGATGCCATGCCTGGACTACAGTAGCCATGTGATGCTCTGCCTGGACTACAGAAGCCATGTGATGCCCTGCCTGGACTACAGTAGCCATGTGATGCTCCACCTGGACTACAGTAGCCATGTGATGCTCCACCTGGACTACAGTAGCCATGTGATGCTCCACCTGGACTACAGTAGCAATGTGTTGCTCCGCCTGGACTACAGTAGCCATGTGATGCTCCACCTGGACTACAGTAGCCATGTGATGCCATGCCTGGACTACAGTAGCCATGTGATGCTCTGCCTGGACTACAGTAGCCATGTAATGCCATGCCTAGACTACAGTAGCCATGTGATGCTCTGCCTGGACTACAGTAGCCATGTAATGCCATGCCTAGACTACAGTAGCCATGTGATGCCCTGCCTGGACTACAGTAGCCATGTGATGCTCTGCCTGGACTACAGTAGCCATGTGATGCTCCGCCTGGACTACAGTAGCCATGTGATGCTCCACCTGGACTACAGTAGCCATGTGATGCCATGCATGGACTACAGCAGCCATGCGATGCTCCACCTGGACTACAGTAGCCATGTGATGCTCCGCCTGGACTACAGTAGCCATGTGATGCTCCGCCTGGACTACAGAAGCCATGTGATGCCCTGCCTGGACTACAGTAGCCATGTGATGCCCTACCTGGACTACAGTAGCCATGTGATGCCCTGCCTGGACTACAGTAGCCATGTGATGCTCTGCCTGGACTACAGTAGCCATGTGATGCTCCGCCTGGACTACAGTAGCCATGTGATGCTCCACCTGACCTACAGTAGCCATGTGATGCTCCACCTGGACTACAGTAGCCATGTGATGCTCCGCCTGGACTACAGTAGCCATGTGATGCTCCACCTGGACTACAGTAGCCATGTGAAGCTCCACCTGGACTACAGTAGCCATGTGATGCTCCACCTGGACTACAGTAGCCATGTGATGCCATGCCTGGACTACAGTAGCCATGTGATGCCATGCCTGGACTACAGTAGCCATGTGATGCTCTGCCTGGACTACAGTAGCCATGTGATGCCCTGCCTGGACTACAGTAGCCATGTGATGCTCTGCCTGGACTACAGTAGCCATGTGATGCTCCGCCTGGACTACAGTAGCCATGTGATGCTCCACCTGGACTACAGTAGCCATGTGATGCTCCACCTGGACTACAGTAGCCATGTGATGCTCCGCCTGGACTACAGTAGCCATGTGATGCTCCGCCTGGACTACAGTAGCCATGTGATGCACTGCCTGGACTACAGTAGCCATGTGATGCCCTACCTGGACTACAGTAGCCATGTGATGCCATGCCTGGACTACAGTAGCCATGTGATGCCCGCCTGGACTACAGTAGCCATGTGATGCTCCGCGTGGACTACAGTAGCCATGTGATGCTCTGCCTAGACTACAGTAGCCATATGATGCTCCGCCTGGACTACAGTAGCCATGTGATGCCATGCCTGGACTACAGTAGCCATGTGATGCCATGTCTGGACTACAGCAGCCATGTGATGCTCCACCTGGACTACAGTAGCCTTGTGATGCTCCACCTGGACTACAGTAGCCATGTGATGGCATGCCTGGACTACAGCAGCCATGTGATGCTCCACCTGGACTACAGTAGCCATGTGATGCCCTGCCTGGACTACAGTAGCCATGTGATGCTGCGCCTGGACTACAGTAGCCATGTGATGCTCCGCCTGGACTACAGTAGCCATGTGATGCTCCGCCTGGACTACAGTAGCCATGTGATGCTCCGCCTGGACTACAGTAGCCATGTGATGCTCCGCCTGGACTACAGTAGCCATGTGATGCTCCGCCTGGACTACAGTAGCCATGTGATGCTCCGCCTGGACTACAGTAGCCATGTGATGCTCCACCTGGACTACAGTAGCCATGTGATGCTCCGCCTGGACTACAGTAGCCATGTGATGCTCCACCTGGACTACAGTAGCCATGTTATGCTCCGCCTGGACTACAGTAGCCATGTGATGCCCTGCCTGGACTACAGTAGCCATGTGATGCCCTACCTGGACTACAGTGGACATGTGATGCCCTGCCTGGACTACAGTAGCCATGTGATGCTCCGCCTGGACTACAGTAGCCATGTGATGCTCCGCCTGGACTACAGTAGCCATGTGATGCTCCACCTGGACTACAGTAGCCATGTGATGCTCCACCTGGACTACAGTAGCCATGTGATGCTCCACCTGGACTACAGTAGCCATGTGATGCCATGCCTGGACTACAGTAGCCATGTGATGCCATGCCTGGACTACAGTAGCCATGTGATGCTCTGCTTGGACTACAGTAGCCATGTGATGCCCTGCCTGGACTACAGTAGCCATGTGATGCTCTGCCTGGACTACAGTAGCCATGTGATGCTCCGCCTGGACTACAGTAGCCATATGATGCTCCACCTGGACTACAGTAGCCATGTGATGCTCCACCTGGACTACAGTAGCCATGTGATGCTCCGCCTGGACTACAGTAGCCATGTGATGCTCCGCCTGGACTACAGTAGCCATGTGATGCACTGCCTGGACTACAGTAGCCATGTGATGCCCTACCTGGACTACAGTAGCCATGTGATGCCATGCCTGGACTACAGTAGCCATGTGATGCCCTGCCTGGACTACAGCAGCCATGTGATGCTCCACCTGGACTACAGTAGCCATGTGATGCCCTGCCTGGACTACAGGAGCCATGT
Organism: Procambarus clarkii; assembly: GCF_040958095.1. NCBI lineage: Eukaryota > Metazoa > Arthropoda > Malacostraca > Decapoda > Cambaridae > Procambarus > Procambarus clarkii. Next base: position 25,477,893 of record NC_091221.1, on the reverse strand, counting down.
GATGCTGCGCCTGGACTACAGTAGCCATGTGATGCTCCGCCTGGACTACAGTAGCCATGTGATACTCCGCCTGGACTACAGTAGCCATGTGATGCTCCGCCTGGACTACAGTAGCCATGTGATGCTCCGCCTGGACTACAGTAGCCATGTGATGCTCCGCCTGGACTACAGTAGCCATGTGATGCTCCGCCTGGACTACAGTAGCCATGTGATGCTCCACCTGGACTACAGTAGCCATGTGATGCTCCGCCTGGACTACAGTAGCCATGTGATGCTCCACCTGGACTACAGTAGCCATGTTATGCTCCGCCTGGACTACAGTAGCCATGTGATGCCCTGCTTGGACTACAGTAGCCATGTGATGCCCTGCCTGGACTACAGTAGCCATGTGATGCCCTGCCTGGACTACAGTAGCCATGTGATGCTCCGCCTGGACTACAGTAGCCATGTGATGCCATGCCTGGACTACAGTAGCCTTGTGATGCCATGCCTGGACTACAGCAGCCATGTGATGCTCCGCCTGGACTACAGTAGCCATGTGATGCCCTGCCTGGACTACAGTAGCCATGTGATGCTCCACCTGGACTACAGTAGCCATGTGATGCTCCACCTGGACTACAGTAGCCATGTGATGCTCCGCCTGGACTACAGTAGCCATGTGATGCTCCACCTGGACTACAGTAGCCATGTGAAGCCCTGCCTGGACTATAGTAGTCATGTGATGCTCCACCTGGACTACAGTAGCCATGTGATGCTCCGCCTGGACTACAGTAGCCATGTGATGCTCCACCTGGACTACAGTAGCCATGTGATGCTCCACCTGGACTACAGTAGCCATGTGATGCTCCACCTGGACTACAGTAGCCATGTGATGCCATGCCTGGACTACAGTAGCCATGTGATGCTCCGCCTGGACTACAGTAGCCATGTGATGCTCCGCCTGGACTACAGTAGCCATGTGATGCCATGCCTGGACTACAGTAGCCATGTGATGCTCTGCCTGTACTACAGTAGCCATGTGATGCTCCGCCTGGACTACAGTAGCCGTGTGATGCTCCACCTGGACTACAGTAGCCATGTGATGCTCCACCTGGACTACAGTAGCCATGTGATGCTCCGCATAGACTACAGTAGCCATGTGATGCTCCACCTGGACTACAGTAGCCATGTGATGCCATGCCTGGACTACAGTAGCCATGTGATGCTCTGCCTGGACTACAGTAGCCATGTAATGCCATGCCTAGACTACCGTAGCCATGTGATGCTCTGCCTGGACTACAGTAGCCATGTGATGCCCTGCCTGGACTACAGTAGCCATGTGATGCTCCGCCTGGACTACAGTAGCCATGTGATGCTCCACCTGGACTACAGTAGCCATGTGATGCTCCACCTGGACTACAGTAGCCATGTGATGCTCCGCCTGGACTACAGTAGCCATGTGATGCTCCGCCTGGACTACAGTAGCCATGTGATGCACTGCCTGGACTACAGTAGCCATGTGATGGCCTACCTGGACTACAGTAGCCATGTGATGCCATGCCTGGACTACAGTAGCCATGTGATGCCCGCCTGGACTACAGTAGCCATGTGATGCTCCGCATGGACTACAGTAGCCATGTGATGCTCTGCCTAGACTACAGTAGCCATGTGATGCTCCACCTGGACTACAGTAGCCATGTGATGCCATGCCTGGACTACAGTAGCCATGTGATGCCGTGTCTGGACTACAGCAGCCATGTGATGCTCCACCTGGACTACAGTAGCCATGTGATGCTCCACCTGGACTACAGTAGCCATGTGATGCCCTGCCTGGACTACAGCAGCCATGTGATGCTCCACCTGGACTACAGTAGCCATGTGATGCTCCGCCTGGACTACAGTAGCCATGTGATGCTCCGCCTGGACTACAGTAGCCATGTGATGCCATGCCTGGACTACAGTAGCCATGTGATGCTCTGCCTGGACTACAGTAGCCATGTGATGCTCCGCCTGGACTACAGTAGCCGTGTGATGCTCCACCTGGACTACAGTAGCCATGTGATGCTCCACCTGGACTACAGTAGCCATGTGATGCTCCGCCTGGACTACAGTAGCCATGTGATGCTCCACCTGGACTACAGTAGCCATGTGATGCCATGCCTGGACTACAGTAGCCATGTGATGCTCTGCCTTGACTACAGTAGCCATGTAATGCCATGCCTAGACTACAGTAGCCATGTGATGCTCTGCCTGGACTACAGTAGCCATGTGATGCCCTGCCTGGACTACAGTAGCCATGTGATGCTCCACCTGGACTACAGTAGCCATGTGATGCTCCACCTGGACTACAGTAGCCATGTGATGCTCCACCTGGACTACAGTAGCAATGTGATGCTCCGCCTGGACTACAGTAGCCATGTGATGCTCCACCTGGACTACAGTAGCCATGTGATGCCATGCCTGGACTACAGTAGCCATGTGATGCTCTGCCTGGACTACAGTAGCCATGTAATGCCATGCCTAGACTACAGTAGCCATGTGATGCTCTGCCTGGACTACAGTAGCCATGTAATGCCATGCCTAGACTACAGTAGCCATGTGATGCCCTGCCTGGACTACAGTAGCCATGTGATGCTCTGCCTGGACTACAGTAGCCATGTGATGCTCCGCCTGGACTACAGTAGCCATGTGATGCTCCACCTGGACTTCAGTAGTCATGTGATGCCATGCATGGACTACAGCAGCCATGCGATGCTCCACCTGGACTACAGTAGCCATGTGATGCTCCGCCTGGACTACAGTAGCCATGTGATGCTCCGCCTGGACTACAGAAGCCATGTGATGCCCTGCCTGGACTACAGTAGCCATGTGATGCCCTACCTGGACTACAGTAGCCATGTGATGCCCTGCCTGGACTACAGTAGCCATGTGATGCTCTGCCTGGACTACAGTAGCCATGTGATGCTCCGCCTGGACTACAGTAGCCATGTGATGCTCCACCTGACCTACAGTAGCCATGTGATGCTCCACCTGGACTACAGTAGCCATGTGATGCTCCGCCTGGACTACAGTAGCCATGTGATGCTCCACCTGGACTACAGTAGCCATGTGAAGCTCCACCTGGACTACAGTAGCCATGTGATGCTCCACCTGGACTACAGTAGCCATGTGATGCCATGCCTGGACTACAGTAGCCATGTGATGCCATGCCTGGACTACAGTAGCCATGTGATGCTCTGCTTGGACTACAGTAGCCATGTAATGCCATGCCTAGACTACAGTAGCCATGTGATGCTCTGCCTGGACTACAGTAGCCATGTGATGCCCTGCCTGGACTACAGTAGCCATGTGATGCTCTGCCTGGACTACAGTAGCCATGTGATGCTCCGCCTGGACTACAGTAGCCATGTGATGCTCCACCTGGACTACAGTAGCCATGTGATGCTCCACCTGGACTACAGTAGCCATGTGATGCTCCGCCTGGACTACAGTAGCCATGTGATGCTCCGCCTGGACTACAGTAGCCATGTGATGCACTGCCTGGACTACAGTAGCCATGTGATGCCCTTCCTGGACTACAGTAGCCATGTGATGCCATGCCTGGACTACAGTAGCCATGTGATGCCCGCCTGGACTACAGTAGCCATGTGATGCTCCGCGTGGACTACAGTAGCCATGTGATGCTCTGCCTAGACTACAGTAGCCATATGATGCTCCGCCTGGACTACAGTAGCCATGTGATGCCATGCCTGGACTACAGTAGCCATGTGATGCCATGTCTGGACTACAGCAGCCATGTGATGCTCCACCTGGACTACAGTAGCCTTGTGATGCTCCACCTGGACTACAGTAGCCATGTGATGGCATGCCTGGACTACAGCAGCCATGTGATGCTCCACCTGGACTACAGTAGCCATGTGATGCCCTGCCTGGACTACAGTAGCCATGTGATGCTGCGCCTGGACTACAGTAGCCATGTGATGCTCCGCCTGGACTACAGTAGCCATGTGATGCTCCGCCTGGACTACAGTAGCCATGTGATGCTCCGCCTGGACTACAGTAGCCATGGGATGCTCCGCCTGGACTACAGTAGCCATGTGATGCTCCGCCTGGACTACAGTAGCCATGTGATGCTCCGCCTGGACTACAGTAGCCATGTGATGCTCCACCTGGACTACAGTAGCCATGTGATGCTCCGCCTGGACTACAGTAGCCATGTGATGCTCCACCTGGACTACAGTAGCCATGTTATGCTCCGCCTGGACTACAGTAGCCATGTGATGCCCTGCCTGGACTACAGTAGCCATGTGATGCCCTACCTGGACTACAGTAGCCATGTGATGCCCTGCCTGGACTACAGTAGCCATGTGATGCTCCGCCTGGACTACAGTAGCCATGTGATGCTCCGCCTGGACTACAGTAGCCATGTGATGCTCCACCTGGACTACAGTAGCCATGTGATGCTCCACCTGGACTACAGTAGCCATGTGATGCTCCACCTGGACTACAGTAGCCATGTGATGCCATGCCTGGACTACAGTAGCCATGTGATGCCATGCCTGGACTACAGTAGCCATGTGATGCTCTGCTTGGACTACAGTAGCCATCCAATGCCATGCCTAGACTACAGTAGCCATGTGATGCTCTGCCTGGACTACAGTAGCCATGTGATGCCCTGCCTGGACTACAGTAGCCATGTGATGCTCTGCCTGGACTACAGTAGCCATGTGATGCTCCGCCTGGACTACAGTAGCCATGTGATGCTCCACCTGGACTACAGTAGCCATGTGATGCTCCACCTGGACTACAGTAGCCATGTGATGCTCCGCCTGGACTACAGTAGCCATGTGATGCTCCGCCTGGACTACAGTAGCCATGTGATGCACTGCCTGGACTACAGTAGCCATGTGATGCCCTACCTGGACTACAGTAGCCATGTGATGCCATGCCTGGAATACAGTAGCCATGTGATGCCCGCCTGGACTACAGTAGCCATGTGATGCTCCGCATGGACTACAGTAGCCATGTGATGCTCTGCCTAGACTACAGTAGCCATGTGATGCTCCGCCTGGACTACAGTAGCCATGTGATGCCATGCCTGGACTACAGTAGCCATGTGATGCCATGTCTGGACTACAGCAGCCATGTGATGCTCCACCTGGACTACAGTAGCCATGTGATGCTCCACCTGGACTACAGTAGCCATGTGATGCCCTGCCTGGACTACAGCAGCCATGTGATGCTCCACCTGGACTACAGTAGCCATATGATGCCCTGCCTGGACTACAGGAGCCATGTGATGCTGCGCCTGGACTACAGTAGCCATGTGATGCTCCGCCTGGACTACAGTAGCCATGTGATACTCCGCCTGGACTACAGTAGCCATGTGATGCTCCGCCTGGACTACAGTAGCCATGTGATGCTCCGCCTGGACTACAGTAGCCATGTGATGCTCCGCCTGGACTACAGTAGCCATGTGATGCTCCGCCTGGACTACAGTAGCCATGTGATGCTCCACCTGGACTACAGTAGCCATGTGATGCTCCGCCTGGACTACAGTAGCCATGTGATGCTCCACCTGGACTACAGTAGCCATGTTATGCTCCGCCTGGACTACAGTAGCCATGTGATGCCCTGCTTGGACTACAGTAGCCATGTGATGCCCTGCCTGGACTACAGTAGCCATGTGATGCCCTGCCTGGACTACAGTAGCCATGTGATGCTCCGCCTGGACTACAGTAGCCATGTGATGCCATGCCTGGACTACAGTAGCCTTGTGATGCCATGCCTGGACTACAGCAGCCATGTGATGCTCCGCCTGGACTACAGTAGCCATGTGATGCCCTGCCTGGACTACAGTAGCCATGTGATGCTCCACCTGGACTACAGTAGCCATGTGATGCTCCACCTGGACTACAGTAGCCATGTGATGCTCCGCCTGGACTACAGTAGCCATGTGATGCTCCACCTGGACTACAGTAGCCATGTGAAGCCCTGCCTGGACTATAGTAGTCATGTGATGCTCCACCTGGACTACAGTAGCCATGTGATGCTCCGCCTGGACTACAGTAGCCATGTGATGCTCCACCTGGACTACAGTAGCCATGTGATGCTCCACCTGGACTACAGTAGCCATGTGATGCTCCACCTGGACTACAGTAGCCATGTGATGCCATGCCTGGACTACAGTAGCCATGTGATGCTCCGCCTGGACTACAGTAGCCATGTGATGCTCCGCCTGGACTACAGTAGCCATGTGATGCCATGCCTGGACTACAGTAGCCATGTGATGCTCTGCCTGTACTACAGTAGCCATGTGATGCTCCGCCTGGACTACAGTAGCCGTGTGATGCTCCACCTGGACTACAGTAGCCATGTGATGCTCCACCTGGACTACAGTAGCCATGTGATGCTCCGCCTAGACTACAGTAGCCATGTGATGCTCCACCTGGACTACAGTAGCCATGTGATGCCATGCCTGGACTACAGTAGCCATGTGATGCTCTGCCTGGACTACAGTAGCCATGTAATGCCATGCCTAGACTACCGTAGCCATGTGATGCTCTACCTGGACTACAGTAGCCATGTGATGCCCTGCCTGGACTACAGTAGCCATGTGATGCTCCGCCTGGACTACAGTAGCCATGTGATGCTCCACCTGGACTACAGTAGCCATGTGATGCTCCACCTGGACTACAGTAGCCATGTGATGCTCCGCCTGGACTACAGTAGCCATGTGATGCTCCGCCTGGACTACAGTAGCCATGTGATGCACTGCCTGGACTACAGTAGCCATGTGATGCCCTACCTGGACTACAGTAGCCATGTGATGCCATGCCTGGACTACAGTAGCCATGTGATGCCCGCCTGGACTACAGTAGCCATGTGATGCTCCGCATGGACTACAGTAGCCATGTGATGCTCTGCCTAGACTACAGTAGCCATGTGATGCTCCGCCTGGACTACAGTAGCCATGTGATGCCATGCCTGGACTACAGTAGCCATGTGATGCCATGTCTGGACTACAGCAGCCATGTGATGCTCCACCTGGACTACAGTAGCCATGTGATGCTCCACCTGGACTACAGTAGCCATGTGATGCCCTGCCTGGACTACAGCAGCCATGTGATGCTCCACCTGGACTACAGTAGCCATGTGATGCCCTGCCTGGACTACAGGAGCCATGTGATGCTGCGCCTGGACTAGAGTAGCCATGTGATGCTCCGCCTGGACTACAGTAGCCATGTGATGCTCCGCCTGGACTACAGTAGCCATGTGATGCTCCGCCTGGACTACAGTAGCCATGTGATGCTCCGCCTGGACTACAGTAGCCATGTGATGCTCCGCCTGGACTACAGTAGCCATGTGATGCTCCGCCTGGACTACAGTAGCCATGTGATGCTCCACCTGGACTACAGTAGCCATGTGATGCTCCGCCTGGACTACAGTAGCCATGTGATGCTCCACCTGGACTACAGTAGCCATGTTATGCTCCGCCTGGACTACAGTAGCCATGTGATGCCCTGCTTGGACTACAGTAGCCATGTGATGCCCTGCCTGGACTACAGTAGCCATGTGATGCCCTGCCTGGACTACAGTAGCCATGTGATGCTCCGCCTGGACTACAGTAGCCATGTGATGCCATGCCTGGACTTCAGTAGCCTTGTGATGCCATGCCTGGACTACAGCAGCCATGTGATGCTCCGCCTGGACTACAGTAGCCATGTGATGCCCTGCCTGGACTACAGTAGCCATGTGATGCTCCACCTGGACTACAGTAGCCATGTGATGCCCGCCTGGACTACAGTAGCCATGTGATGCTCTGCCTAGACTACAGTAGCCATGTGATACTCCGCCTGGACTACAGTAGCCATGTGATGCCATGCCTGGACTACAGTAGCCATGTGATGCCCTGCCTGGACTACAGTAGCCATGTGATGCTCTGCCTAGACTACAGTAGCCATGTGATGCTCCGCCTGGACTACAGTAGCCATGTGATGCCCTTCCTGGACTACAGTAGCCATGTGATGCTGCGCCTGGACTACTGAAGCCATGTGATGCTCCACCTGGACTACAGTAGCCATGTGAAGCCCCGCCTGGACTACAGTAGCCATGTTATGCTCCGCCTTGACTACAGTAGCCATGTGATGCTCCGCCTGGACTACAGTAGCCATGTGATGCTCCACCTGGACTACAGTAGCCATGTTATGCTCCGCCTGGACTACAGTAGCCATGTGATGCCCTGCCTGGACTACAGTAGCCATGTGATGCCCTGCCTGGACTACAGTAGCCATGTGATGCCCTGCCTGGACTACAGTAGCCATGTGATGCTCCGCCTGGACTACAGTAGCCATGTGATGCTCCGCCTGGACTACATTAGCCATGTGATGCTCCACCTGGACTACAGTAGCCATGTGATGCTCCACCTGGACTACAGTAGCCATGTGATGCCATGCCTGGACTACAGTAGCCATGTGATGCCCTGCCTGGACTACAGTAGCCATGTGATGCCATGCCTGGACTACAGTAGCCATGTGATGCCATGCCTGGACTACAGCAGCCATGTGATGCTCCGCCTGGACTACAGTAGCCATGTGATGCTCCACCTGGACTACAGTAGCCATGTGATGCCATGCTTGGACTACAGCAGCCATGCGATGCTCCACCTGGACTACAGTAGCCATGTGATGCTCCGCCTGGACTACAGTAGCCATGTGATGCTCCGCCTGGACTACAGAAACCATGTGATGCCCTGCCTGGACTACAGTAGCCATGTGATGCCCTACCTGGACTACAGTAGCCATGTGATGCCCTGCCTGGACTACAGTAGCCATGTGATGCTCTGCCTGGACTACAGTAGCCATGTGATGCTCCGCCTGGACTACAGTAGCCATGTGATGCTCCACCTGGACTACAGTAGCCATGTGATGCTCCACCTGGACTACAGTAGCCATGTGATGCTCCGCCTGGACTACAGTAGCCATGTGATGCTCTGCCTAGACTACAGTAGCCATGTGATGCTCCGCCTGGACTACAGTAGCCATGTGATGCCATGCCTGGACTACAGTAGCCATGTGATGCCATGTCTGGACTACAGCAGCCATGTGATGCTCCACCTGGACTACAGTAGCCATGTGATGCTCCACCTGGACTACAGTAGCCATGTGATGCTGCGCCTGAACTACAGTAGCCATGTGATGCTCCGCCTGGACTACAGTAGCCATGTGATGCTCCGCCTGGACTACAGTAGCCATGTGATGCTCCGCCTGGACTACAGTAGCCATGTGATGCTCCGCCTGGACTACAGTAGCCATGTGATGCTCCACCTGGACTACAGTAGCCATGTGATGCTCCGCCTGGACTACAGAAGCCATGTGATGCCCTGCCTGGACTACAGTAGCCATGTGATGCCCTGCCTGGACTACAGTAGCCATGTGATGCCCTACCTGGACTACAGTAGCCATGTGATGCCATGCCTAGTCTACAGTAGCCATGTGGTGCCCGCCTGGACTACAGTAGCCATGTGATGCTCTGCCTAGACTACAGTAGCCATGTGATACTCCGTCTGGACTACAGTAGCTATGTGATGCCATGCCTGGACTACAGTAGCCATGTGATGCCCTGCCTGGACTACAGTAGCCATGCGATGCTCTGCCTAGACTACAGTAGCCATGTGATGCTCCGCCTGGACTACAGTAGCCATGTGATGCCCTGCCTGGACTACAGTAGCCATGTGATGCCCTGCCTGGACTACAGTAGCCATGCGATGCTCTGCCTAGACTACAGTAGCCATGTGATGCTCCGCCTGGACTACAGTAGCCATGTGATGCCCTGCCTGGACTACAGTAGCCATGTGATGCTGCGCCTGGACTACTGAAGCCATGTGATGCTCCACCTGGACTACAGTAGCCATGTGATGCCCCGCCTGGACTACAGTAGCCATGTTATGCTCCGCCTTGACTACAGTAGCCATGTGATGCTCCGCCTGGACTACAGTAGCCATGTGATGCTCCACCTGGACTACAGTAGCCATGTTATGCTCCGCCTGGACTACAGTAGCCATGTGATGCCCTGCCTGGACTACAGTAGCCATGTGATGCCCTGCCTGGACTACAGTAGCCATGTGATGCCCTGCCTGGACTACAGTAGCCATGTGATGCTCCACCTGGACTACAGTAGCCATGTGATGCTCCACCTGGACTACAGTAGCCATGTGATGCTCCGCCTGGACTACAGTAGCCATGTGATGCCCTGCCTGGACTACAGTAGCCATGTGATGCCCTGCCTGGACTACAGTAGCCATGCGATGCTCTGCCTAGACTACAGTAGCCATGTGATGCTCCGCCTGGACTACAGTAGCCATGTGATGCCCTGCCTGGACTACAGTAGCCATGTGATGCTGCGCCTGGACTACTGAAGCCATGTGATGCTCCACCTGGACTACAGTAGCCATGTGATGCCCCGCCTGGACTACAGTAACCATGTTATGCTCCGCCTTGACTACAGTAGCCATGTGATGCTCCGCCTGGACTACAGTAGCCATGTGATGTTCCACCTGGACTACAGTAGCCATGTTATGCTCCGCCTGGACTACAGTAGCCATGTGATGCCCTGCCTGGACTACAGTAGCCATGTGATGCCCTGCCTGGACTACAGTAGCCATGTGATGCCCTGCCTGGACTACAGTAGCCATGTGATGCTCCACCTGGACTACAGTAGCCATGTGATGCTCCACCTGGACTACAGTAGCCATGTGATGCTCCGCCTGGACTACAGTAGCCATGTGATGCTCTGCCTAGACTACAGTAGCCATGTGATGCTCCGCCTGGACTACAGTAGCCATGTGATGCTCCGCCTGGACTACAGTAGCCATGTGATGCCATGCCTGGACTACAGTAGCCATGTGATGCCATGTCTGGACTACAGCAGCCATGTGATGCTCCACCTGGACTACAGTAGCCATGTGATGCTCCACCTGGACTACAGTAGCCATGTGATGCTGCGCCTGAACTACAGTAGCCATGTGATGCTCCGCCTGGACTACAGTAGCCATGTGATGCTCCGCCTGGACTACAGTAGCCATGTGATGCTCCGCCTGGACTACAGTAGCCATGTGATGCTCCGCCTGGACTACAGTAGCCATGTGATGCTCCACCTGGACTACAGTAGCCATGTGATGCTCCGCCTGGACTACAGTAGCCATGTGATGCCCTGCCTGGACTACATGTAGCCATGTGATGCCCTGCCTGGACTACAGTAGCCATGTGATGCTCCTACCTGGACTACAGTAGCCATGTGATGCCATGCCTAGTCTACAGTAGCCATGTGGATGCTCCGCCTGGACTACAGTAGCCATGTGATGCTCTGCCTAGACTACAGTATCCATGTTACTCACTGCCTGGAC